>NC_138234.1:31206147-31528647 GCF_964197995.2 Scardinius erythrophthalmus
AAGTAAATTCCGATGTACCGATGCCAGTGGACTAGCCAACACAAAATTTCAGATATGCAGAATTAGAAACATATGGTTTATGTCAATATTCTAAACAATATTTTCGCAAGTTTCATAAGACTATATATGAAAACTATGTTAAAAAAAAGTTTGTTTATTTATTAGGCTACTCGATCAAAACTGTTAACAAAACTACAAGCCAAGTATACTTTGAATACTTAATTATACTTTTAAGTATATCTCGATAAAAAGATAGAGTACAAGTACAGGCCAAATATAATTGGACTTTTCTCTCAGTATAAGTCAAGTGCACCTAAGTGTAATTAAGTGTATTTCTACGAAGTACATAAAGTGTATTTATAATTATATAAAATTTAGACTAAAAGTATACTTTCTTATTGTTTAAGGGACATACTGTAAATCCTAAACAAAAACAACAATGCAAATGGAATGCGACAACAGATTCTTATTTTTTATTGAGCTTACAAAAAATACATAAGTACTCTTGTTAACTAAATGATGTTCCAAGTAAGAACGCCAGTATAGAGAGCTAAGTACAACATCATTATTTGAATGATAAAATCATTACAGTAACTTCACTGAACTGATTTTGTGTGTGTGTGTGTGTGTGTGTGTGTGTGTGTGTGTGTGTGTGTGTGTGTGTGTGTGTGTGTGTGTGTGTGTGTGTGTGTGTGTGTGTGTGTGTGTGTGTGTGTGTGTGTGTGTGTGTGTGTGTGTGTGTGTGTGTGTGTGTGTGTGTTTTTCTGCAGGGGAAGGCAGCAGAGGTCAAAGTGCGCTGGCTACCTTGCTCTTCCTGGTAAGTGATGGCTGATGTCACTTAATCCATAACCACACACGGTATTAGTGTTTTAAAATCTGGTCCCTTTCAGCCTTCAAATTGAACTTTGAAGTGAAAGTGGGACTGATAATTGTTTTGGGCCCAAGGAACTATCTAAGCATACTCGGATCCCTTTTAAAGTAAACTGAACTGAGACCACATGAGAACATGTGCACACCAGCCTTCAAGTAGTCATCTGGCTCAAGTTTGGTCATATGACATCTGAAACAAATGCATTCTAACCTGTTTGCCCTATACATTTGCTAATTCTATTTTGTTTATTTGGGTTGTTTTATACGGTGTTTGCCAAACAGCAGTTATATTTCCCATTACGAACCAAATGTAGTCCAATTAAAATGGCCTGTGAGGTCAAATGAACCAAGAACATTTGTGTTCTTTGTGTTTACATTATGAGTTCACTTAAAGATGATGCAGATCACTTTCTAGTCCACTTCAGCTCTGATGGGGTCTTAAGCCCAATTCATAGTTACATGTAGATGTGACGCAGATGCCTTTGTGGTGCCATTGCGTCTTTGCTGACCCCCTCTGCGACCAACATAGAGACCTTTAACCACATAATTTCTGATGTGGTTAACCCGATGCAGAACTTCAAAGGGTTGATTGTAGGGATGACTGTGTCCAAGCGACTGAGTCCAGTAGTTTTCACTTGGAACAAAATGACTGCTGTTTGACAAACGCCATTTAAAATAAACCAAAATAAATTATCCAACAGAAAAAGGGTAAACCTTTATTTTTCAGCTTCAGATGACATATCTTCCAACTTGAGCCTGAAGACTAGTTGTGAGCTGTAGGCTGTACTGTATGCTGTGTGTAAGATGACTTGTGGACTATTTACAGTGGCAGAGTCTGGGAGGACACCTGGGAGCCGGCCAGCAAATTCGCCTGATGACCTGTACTATTACTAATACTATTACTACTACTTATACTGTTGTACTATTTGTTTTGTATATATTTGTCGATAATTAAATTCACAATTGTTACATTTTATGATTGGTCTGTCCAATTCATTGACTGCACTGAATAATTAATGTGTCATGACTTTGTACTGCATTTGATGGGAAAAGTAAGATAGTGGAAAGTTGCATGTAGTGACAGTCAAGTCAAGTCACCTTTATTTATATAGCACTTTTTACAATACAGATTGTATCAAAGCAGCTTCACATTGATAACATGAAAATAATACAACAAAGTTTCTTTCTAAAAGAAAATTACGTCCTCGTCCACCTTAAGGCAGATTAGCAAGCCAAAAGCCAATGGCCTAAGGCAACCAGAACAAGTACCACATTGACATTATACTAACTGATCATGTACATTTTAGTCAGTATTTATGGTAATTTTGGAGCAAAGTAAATGGGCTCCTATCCCTGGTGATAGATGCCTCCGTCATCAGGATGTATTACTGAAAGACTGCATCCTTTTTTACCTCTGATCGCTTGCACACAGTACTGTTTTTTTTTATCATGGTTGTCTGTTCAGAACAATTATGAGAGTTATTAAGACATTTCAAACATTCCCAATGAAGAGAAGAGGCACATTTATCAATTTTCATCAATGGTACATGGGTCAGCAATGATTTTTCAGGTCAAGAAAGAACTATGACAATTAATATGAAAATGAATTGAAATCACACAAATATTTTTTTTCCTCCTCTTTGTCATCAATCAACATACATTATGTGCATGACATAAGGTACATCTGAAGTCTGATGTGCATAAGGACATCAGACTTCAGAGACCAGAAAGACTGGAGACATGAGCCTGAGAAATCGTTAAAGCCAGGAACATTTCCAGCTTGGCCATCAATATAATTTTAAAGTCTAATGTTTTCTTGTCATAAAAACCAGGGAGAGGTAGGTTTCCTATGTTTCCCTGACAATATGGAACGTGCCAGGACACTGAGGACATCAATCTGGTCACCCTGGAGTGACTTGACTGTGGGCGGTTTGTAGGCCTATGACAGTGGTAGGAAATCTAAGGCCTGGCTGTGCAAGGTGGGCCACATGTGGACTGATGTGCTGTTTAATCTGGCCTATGTCTTCATGATCAAAGGCCTCTGGTCTTAATTCTCAGGAAAATGTTGCATTATTCATGAAATACCCTCAGTCCCCACTTATTCTAACCTTAACCAGAGGTGGACAGTACCAAAGTACATTTACTTGAGTACTGTACTTAAGTACACTTTTTGAGTATCTGTACTTTACTTGATTATTATTTTTTTCTGGAAACTTTTTACTTTAACTTCACTACATTTGAAAAACAAATATCATACTTCTTACTCCACTACAATTCTGTCAAGGTCCATGAGTAGAAAGTAACATAAGTCAGTGGATGATTTTGGTTGCAGGGGTTGCATTGTGGTTGGAAATGAAAGTCGGGTTGACTGATGTTGGTTTCTGACGTGAACCTGATTTTCATTTTCAACCACAATACAACGTCTTTCCAACGTCAATCTTACATTGGATTCTGACATAAACCTGACATAGATTCTGACATAAATTTTAATTTTCAACGTTGGGTTTGGTCTTCTAAATGTGACTTTTGTCACTTTTTTGGAGCACACTAGCTTATAGATAACAGTAAGGTTAACATATTCATACTAAAAGCCAAAAAAATGTAAATAGGGCAATATTTGAGGGAACAGCCATTTGGGTGTCTGAAACCATTGTGGACGTTGAGTGCACTTATCCAATCTTACATTCAATCCCACAACTGGAACTGTGTTCAAGAAATAAATGTGATATTGGTATGAGGGTAGGTAGACGTAGATTCAGAGGCATACAGTACTTTAAGTATTACATACAACAATAATAAAACAATGCATTGACATTTACTTTTTACTTTTGATACTTAGGTATTTTTAAAAACGAGTACTTCTGTACTTTTAAAAATAGGTCTTTACAACTTTTACTTGTAACAGAGTAATATTTGACCAGTAGTATCTATACTTTCACTCAAGTAAGGAAGTTGTGTATTTCATCCACCACCAAGTATGAGCTCTTATCCTTAGGCATAAGATATAGGGGATCCCAATGTAAACTAAATATTTCTAAACTATAGGCCTAATTTAAACCTACCTCAACTACAAATTTTAATAATGTTGCTTGAGGCTGCAGCAGTTGTGCAATAGCTTCATGATATAATGCATATAGGGTGTGTAGGTTGTGGATAGGTTGAAAGATGAGCAATAGACTGTGGCTTTGATGTGCTTCAGTCTGGCTACATATCACTTTGTTTATGTTTTTTTATTGTAAGTATATGTCAGATGTATGATAAAATAATATGTTAAGTTTTATGTGTGAAGTATGTGAACTCAAGGCAAATATCCCTCTGGGGACAATAAAGGAGGCTATCGCCTGCAAAATGGGCTTCATGATATGTAAAAATGTAAACGTTGTCGTAAGACTATAGCAAGCACATCATTGGAAAGGTCTCAAACCTCAACAGTAACATATGTCAGTCTGAAGAGGATACATTACTCCTGATTTGAATTATTGACCTCTGCTCTGAACCTTGAACCCAGTACATGTTTGTGCAGGCTTGTCATTTAGCAACAGTATGTGCTGCACACATAGGACCAGCTGTTATAGAAAGCTCTGGACCTTAGCTGTCATGCAGATATGGTCTCCAATGTTTAATCACTGTCAAATATGGTAATAAGCTAGTTTGACCTATTTAACAATTCAATTTTTAAAATCTGATGAGACCAGTGTGTTCCCCATCCCCCCCAAAATTCTACACTGCCAACTTCTACTTATGAGAAATATACCAATATATTTCAAAACTACAACTTCACACAGAACAAAGTTACAACGCTAGTGTTACTTGTAGTTCTTCCGGGCTGGGTGGTTGGACTTGTTCGACGACTCTGTTTTTCTGCTGTCTGCTGTGAATGGGCTCCAACTACACTCGAAAAGTTTAAAACTGAGCAAAGTGTTGTTGCTGGTGATAAAACCACTGATTAAATATGTACATTGAAGCTATACTGGTGTTAAAAACCCCCTGACCTGCATTGAGGGATATGGGATTCATAGAGTATGTGACCCGCTCAGCCCACATTGTAGTGTTCTGTCTTACAGCATACTGTAATGTTTCACCAATAATAATACTGGAATGACATTATTAAAATAATGTAATGAATACCATGATAACATCTAAATAAATGTTGATAAATGTAGCATTATAGTTTTAAAAATATCAATAATCAAATCAATCCAGCTTCCCTGGCAATAAGACAGAAATAATAACATTAAAAGAAATACATATAAACCATATGATCTCATGAATAAATGTTATCTATGTATCCATGTAAGATGTATCTAGGAGATGGAGGAAACTGTCATGATGAAATGTCTTCCCCCTAGTATAAACACTGTACTTAAGACGACACACCACATTTTAGGCTTTTATTAGCTTATACAACCACAAAACAACACACATAGCTCAGACACATAACAAAAATCACAAATGCAAAAAGTGAAGAGCATGTCAAGTGATTACAAAGGCCTGGTAGGGACTGACCCTGTGATACATGATGGGCAGCTATGGAGTGATTTGCAGTGGTGGTAGTGCAAAAGTAAACATTGCAGGGATTTAATCAGTGCAAAGCTGTTTAATATTACTAAGGAAAAAAAGAGTGTAATAGTATTGCTTAACAAAAGCAATACAAAGAAGATCAAATAAATAGAACAACAGAAACTTAGGCTACGTTTACACGGAAACGATCTGAAGAGAAAACGCAAAAGTGATCACTTTTTATTCTGCGTTTAGACGAGCGTTATGAGGGGGAAATCTGCGTGCATACGGTGACGCAAAAGTGTGTGAAATTCAATGTAGTATGCACTCCAGGCGGCTAGGTGGCAATGTGAAGCACTGATCGCACCGATGTCTAGCAGACTTTTGCATTTTTACCGTTTAGACGGAAACGCGACGGTGGAGCGTTTTTAAGATTTCCACTCTGGAGGGTGGTTTCACTTTTTTGCGTTTTTAAGCCCCAAAAACGCCGTCGCCGTCTAAACGAAAGGCACATCTGATAAAATATTTTTACGTTTTCACCCGCGAGCGTTCTCGTGTAAACAGGGCCCTAAATATATTTATAAAAAAGAAAAAAAGATTATACAAGCCAACAGGGGTAAATGTTGGGACCACGGCCCAGAATGTGTGGAGGGGCAAATGTAGCCTGTAAGACAGTGAAATGGATAGTGGATACTAGACAATAGAGAAAGTGATGTGATGGCTGGCGCAGGGTGAGACTCATGCTGAAAAGTCCATTTCTCCCCTAACCTTTTCTGTGACATTGAGTTGCTGGTTTGCCCTGGGGACAAATGACCTCCTCGTTGTTGAGCATGACAGAAGACTGCTACTGCAAATTATCCTCAGTTTGTTAAATGATTAACCTCAGCTCCATGCCAAACACAGAGCCAGCTTTCCTTACCAACCTGTCCCAGCTGCCCTCTTCTTAATGCTGCCTCCCCAGCACACAACAGCATAAAAATAGGACTCTGGCCATGTTTAGTCTTGCTCAGAGTCACTGCTGGAATGGTACTCCTCAGAATCACTTTCAAAGTTAATTTCGGTTTCAGTCAGAACTTGAACATAACATTTCTTTGCATGCTTTGCCAGGCTGTTGCTTGCTTCTTTGTTCTTCATTGTCAAGCTCTGTAGACCTCGGATACCATCTTGAAGCAGACCCCACGTCTTACCTTACGTTAAAACACATTGAGCCTTTATTAATTAGAAACATTCAGAAACATTGTAATGTATGCCAAGTATAACAAATACATACCTGATGTCACATTAGAAAGCTGGGATGACATCTGCTTCAGGGTGTCTGCACGGGTGCAAAGAGACTTCCAATGTTTGTTCATCTCAGCTATAAGAATCCTCTTCTCCTCCTCAAGTCTCCTTACTGCCATCACAATGTCGAACGCTTTCCTCTTTGTCCTTAGATCTACAGAGTCTGAAATACATAGATGAAACATAAGTCAGTTGTAATTAAGATTAGCATTTCAATATTTTCTGGGGTTACAATCGAGCCATGACAGATTTTGTCCTACTATGTGACTATTTCACAAAGTCAATGGAATTGTGTACATACCACCGTGTGTAAGCTGCCATGGCCAAACAATCTCGTCAGAAAGAATGGTGTCCAATGCAGGGAACTACACTGCGACCAAAATGGTCGCATATGCGACCTTTTGAAATGCCATTGCGACCCTAATTTTGAATGGGTCGCAAATGTATCACTGATTATTTTTGTACCTGTTTTAGGCAATATGCTATGATTTACTATGAGCATTTATTAAAACAGAAATGTGTATTTTAAGAACAGGCCTACGTTTTATAACGTGCTCTGCGCATTCAAAACTTCAGCCCCACGACCGTTACTTAGATTAAAACGTAGCCTGTATCAGTGCTGCACGTCTATGGTGCTGTGCGAGCGTCTCTCTCTCTCTCTCTCTCTCTCACAAACACGGACGCGCGCACACAGATAGAGAAGATAATTGTAAAATGAAAATTGACGGGCTATAGTTTACATTTAGTATTTAACGTTTTATATTTTAACGTGTTCTAACGTGTGCGTTCCTCAGCGCGTACATGTGAAGCTCACATGCACTAAAAGCCTGTCTACCAGTGCCTGGATACTGGACTAAGTTATCTTTCGAGTCGTATTGTGCTTATACTGTTAAATACACACAAGGTTTACATAAACAAAGTCGGTTATGTCTAAAGTGAAAGAAAACTTGAGAAAAATTAGTAAATCTGCTTGTCAAATGCGTGTATATTAGACGCTTTGCGCGCAACTCTTAAAGAGACAATAGCAATAGTAAACACGCTGCCGCTTGTCCTTAAAGGGATAGTTCACCCAAAAATAAAAAAATATCTCATCATTAACGCACTCTAATGTTGTTCCAAACCTGTATTAATTTCCTTCTAATATTTTTCTAATATTAATATTTTGAAGAATGTGTCTATCCAGTAGCTGGTCCCCATTGACTTCCATAGGAGAAAAGTCACAGGAGTACATCAACTGTTTGGTTACCCACATTCTTCCGAATATCTTTTATTTTCAACAGAAGAAAGAAACTTATTCGAGTTTAAAACATCTTGAGAGAGTAAATTATGACAATTTGAATTTTTAGGAGAACTATTTAACGTTAATAAAATTTATCAACGTATAATTTATACAGTGAAGTCTATTTTGTTTTATTTTCATATTTGTTAATTTAATTACTTTCTTCAATGCTACTGTTAAATACACCTACTGAAGCTGAAAACATAAAACACTGTTTATTTAATTTGTATATTAAGTTGTGTATGTGTATGTGTATCTTTGATCTTAATATTTAATAACAAAGAAAATAATGACAAATATTTTTATCTTTGCCCCTGTCTGCCATTTTTTAATATATGTTTTGTTACCTAAGGCTTTGTTTTTAAAATATGGACATTAGTTTGGCTGTAATGCTCAGTCACAAAATAGTAAAACCAACATAAAAAATAATCGTGATAAAATCGTGAAACGATATTTTTGCCATATCGCCCAACCCTAATTGGAATAATAAATTAAGTAGCCTATCTTAATTGTACACAATGTTCCTGTTATTTTTTTTTTTTTTTTTTTACTGTTTTATGCCATAACAGCAATATTAATATCGGTTATTATCGGTATCGACCACAATTTTCACATCGGTGCATCACTACTTAAGAGTTCAGGAGTCTGCCCATCTGTGCCCATAGCTTGTTGAAATCCATTTAGCAGAAAATCTATCCCATTCCCAACCAATGTTAAAGAAAACAAGAAGGCATGTGGTTTAAAAGATGGCAAGTAAAATAAAAAGCACATCTGTATGTAATAGTTTCATTATTGTTCATTATTATCCAGAGCGGCTTACTTTAAATAATTTGTGCGACCAAATCATGTTTTGCGCCAGTAACTGAAAAAGTTAGTAGCGCAAGTGCCACCAGTGGAAAAGGTTAGTGTAGTTCCCTGGTCCAATGTCAGTTGTTCTGCATTAGGAACCAAGGTGTTGTACTTTTCCACTACAGAAGTTAAGATTTTTTTTTCCTCCCTGATCTTTCGGCGGATTCGGGCACGTCCTTTGCATCCGTCACTATCCTTATAAAGACGCTGGGACCTCCTCTTAACACTTGCCACCAGCTCCTCTATGCGGTTGGCAACAGCGGCAACATCAGCATCATTTGGGGATGTTGTTGCTGAGAGGAAGAAATTAAGAGATAAGAAATATGCTTCTTGATTCCATGAAAAAATATTTTTGGTGTATGAGCAAAATAAAGCCTCAACAATCTTTTCATATTTCTCTGTAACTGAGAGGCTACACTTGTAGCTAAGTTTGAGTATAGTTAGGTTAGCTAGGTTCTTTATTGTCCCCATGGGGATAATCTTGTCCACACGTCATCAGCAATCAGAGTATGTGCTCTTTGACTACGATTACAATGAGCCTCTTTGGAATTGCAGCCAAGCTTAGTCAGAAGTGATACATCAAGCACCATATCAAACAGTATAAAACAGTATATCCTACCTTCTGCCCACTCATTGACATCAAAGATCCACTTATCCAGTTGACTGTCTGAGATGTCCATTACCGTTTTCATGGCCTCCAGGTTATGCAACTGGCCTTGCAGGGCTATTTTGGCCTTCAAACATAAATGACAATGAGGGAAACGCCTACAACTTTGACAATTGTTTATAAGGATTGTGAAGTACCTTCACTATTAGAAAACCACATACAATACTAATTAAATATACAGTATATTCGTATATATGTGGACTATGAATATATGTGGTATGAACATTTAATATTTTATTTTACAATATCGCTATGCATTTTGCATAAGGGAAAACTGGTGTCTTTACCTTCCGATATCGGCGGGCAAGGGTAGAAGCCAAGTTGTCAAACTTTTGTTGGTTCCAGCGCATGGCCATGATCGTCAGCATGTCTATGCGTCCTGCAAAAATAAAAAAATATGAGATTATCACCTTTCTTTCCAGTAGCAGTAGGAGAAGAAACTGTGCAGACAATAATAACTTACAGTACTTTGGAACTATTAATCTGCTGTCTTGTGCCAGTTGATTACTGTCCCATGAAAGGGTTGCACAGGATAGTGAAGAAATAGCATGAAACAGTGGCGCAGGACAGTAGTCAAATGGCTTAGAGCACTATGGCAGGACAGTAGGTGAATGGTACTCTGATGTGTATTTTTTATATCGCACAGCCCTTCCTTATTATCCTCACGTCAAATAAAATAGGATGATGGTATTGTAATCGATCCATCCATTTATGTTGAATATTCTGAGCTTTATATTTTCAGAGTCAGCATATATGCATGAGCTCAAAGTGGCTCACCATTGTCATCAGGATAAAAATTTACTGGTTACCTTACCTGCTTTTGACATGTGCTTTGTCGTAACAGCAATCCTTGAGAGGAAGGCGTTACACTGCTCCACCTCTTCCCCAAGAGTCGAACCAGCCCCCTCCTGATATGCTCCACTCCATTTTACCTTTAAAAAAAAAAAAAAAAAAAAAAAAAAAAACTAAGTGGCAACAATATTATGCAGGAATTCAGGGAAAGAAAATGTCATGGACAATCATTTTTTCTTACCTCACATTTGAAATCATGAGCTTTGGCATGAAAAACAGAAAGAAATGGCCTCATGGTGAGGAGATCCTGAAGCTCAGGGCATTTCTCTGCCACTCTCTGGAGGTAAGGCCAGTACTTGCATGCCACATCCATTGCAAAAAATGTAACTGGTTTACAGGCCATTTGCTTTTGGAGGTACAGGGGGTAGGCAAAAATCTCCCCCCTGAACATATTGAGGGCACGAAGCAGAACCCCATGACGACATACAGCGAGTTCCAGGCCCTCCTCGTCTGTTTTTCCTGAGGACTTCTGAGACGTTTCACGCGCCGCTGACCATTGCCCTCCACAGACACCTCTTCCAGAGACCTAAAACATGGAAGATGGTTAACAGTCCAAACTTGTTCAAACAAAGTCCTCTGTAGGACGTGGTGTTTTATAGGTAAATATAGTGAAGTTGTGCAAGTTTACATGACTGGTTGAGGTATGGACATAGTCCACGAATTTTGCGACGTCATCATCATTTGCGATGAACACGCCATCAAAGATGGCTTTTTCCTCCGATCTAAATAAAAGAGATACATATTAACTTTAAATATTCATATGATTTTGAATTCACAGCAGTTACTTTCAAAGTAATGGACCGTCAATGCACACACAGTACCTTGCTGCACTCTTGAATCTGTAGTGCTTACGGTTTCCATCAACGGATACTGCAAGCATGTCTGGGCTGCACGCTGGGCAGTCAAAGTGGTCCTCCTGGCATAATTTTTCCACTTCGAATCGGACAGCTTCCCACTGCAAGAAGCTTTTCCGGAAGCTGTCTGCTGTGATGTTTCCGCTCTGTTTCAAAGAAGAGTTTAGTAAAAGAGAACAAAAGACAACAGTAAAACGGATCAAATTAAACAATATACTCACTTAAGTAAAATGTTCTAAATGGATGCATTTTGGGATGTTTGTACAAACTTTGTTACCACTCCTTAGAATACATATCGAAGGAAATAAACAATGTGTAAACTTCACTCATACACTATACACTGGTGTATTTGGGGGACCTGGCCATTAAACATACAGGATAGTTTGACATTCAGTCTAAATCTAAACGCAAAGAGGGCTACAACGGCTTCCATACTGTTTAGAAGTAAGCCTGTGCAATGTTTGGCCCATTAATCCAAGGGAACACTTCTGGGATCAGGAAATGATATTGGGGAGAAGATGTCAAAGTCAGTAGCCATTGGAGTTGAATTTGAGATCTTCAGAATGACCTGTTTTTTCATAAATGTCTCAGTGCAAACTGCTGATGAGAGAACATGAGTTTATGGTTGTCTATAAAGGGTCTAATGGCTCTTTTCATGTGTGCTATCATCATCATCATGCCCTCATAGTATTATATATGGAGTTACGAAATTATTACCACAAATACTTACACGGCCAAAGCGAACAGTGCGTTGATCCAGCATTCTAAGAAATGCTTGGCTAGACATCCCTGGTGCAGCCATCTTCAGCTCTTCAAAAGAAAAAAGGACATCTGTTGCGTACACAGTTGAATAGTGAGAAGTGGCAGGCCAGTAGTCATTATGGATCAGGTCATCCACTCCAGGACTCCAAGTGGCTTCACATGTTTTGCATATAATCTGAGGCAATCTGAGATCATATCGCCCTGGAAAAAGAAGAAAATATATACACAAAGTTAATTATGACAGACCAAAATTTTGTAAGGCACTCTATTGGAAGTCACACTTTTGTCAGGAAAATGAACTATCCCCATTCAAACAAAGGTTAATTGTTTTCCTCCACATAGATGGGCCCAGCCAATCTAATCAACACAAAACCTATTGACACCTCTGGATTTCCATCCATGATAAAGAAAATCAGAGAAAAATCAAAAAGAAAATTCGACAGAAGTGACCCCCACCCAAACCCATAAAGTTCTTCTTACCATTCATTGTAACCACAACTATGGACTGTCCTGCGATGACACTGGACGATACTTGTAGACAACCGCATATTGTCTCTGGCATCTCCAAAGGAACAAGACGCTCTTGAAAAAAAAAAAAAAACACATGGATGAGAATTAAACAATAACATTTATTTACTGGAAACTATTTTAAACAAGATGCACTTGACGGCTTCATCGACCTATCAGAAAACAGCATTTCAGTCTAAGAATTTGACTTAAAAACTACAACTTACCACACTGGGTTAGAACCCTCTCCACAACACAAGTTGTGGGAGGCAATGGATGAAAAAATGCACGTGTCATTGTATCCCTGTTGTGGAACACTTGACCTTGGTGGACCCTGACATCACACTGGCCACAGAGGAATGGGTGTGGTCGGCAGTCACAACAATGGATAACGGCTGGACCATTTCCACAATGTTGGCAGATCCGAGTTGCTGCATGTTGTCGAGCCACCATGGTGTTGACCAGTCGGGGTCTCTCTTTCTCCCACCACCCTGATATGAGGCTCTTTCGAGTCGACCAGTCTGCTGAGGCTTGAAGTGCCGTTTCATCTTCATATATGTCCTCCTCACCCAGTGAGCGTTTAAGCTCTTGAAGGAAGGACTCTGTTAAAACAATGCACAATATTTAAAAACAGTAGTTTATTATAACAAAAGAGAATAGCATTGAACAATTTTATAATAAATGAACATACTGTTTTGAACCAGTGAAGTCAAAATAAATAACACACCTGCAGTAACGGAAGGAAAGTCACTGGTCATTTCCGCACTGGTTTCCGGAGCCCTGACATGAGAGACACCAGTCTTTCGACTCTGGCTTTGACTGGGACCTGCTGTAGCAAAAAAACAAAAAACAAAGCTGTTGCTTTTTACACTCAATGACACAAACTTTACCTGATGCTAGGCACAGGTACGTAATAATAACCTCAGATATATTCTAATTCAGACCCATGACTTGTGATTATGCTGTATACCTTTCCAAGTCACAAAACTAGATCTGGAGTCTACATTTTAATAAACATTAATGTAAAAAAAATCGTACCTGCTTGTTTCCGGGATGATCTGGGCCTGCCGTAAATAATGTTTCCATCACTGTCCCTCTTAATCCACCTAACATCTTGCTTGCTGTTTGATGGCCGGCTGGTGGACGGATTACTGGTGGAAGGCTGACTGGTGGATGGTTCTGCTTCCTGCATGCCAATGAGCTGTTGGAGGTGAGCTTGATGTTCAGCCTGATCAACAAGGTCACTCATCTCATTCAGGAGACGGTCCATCTCATTATCAGACATGGCACAAAATATAAACACACAGGGACAAAAACAAAACAAAAAAACAACAACAAATAGAGAGACGGGGGGGGGGGGGGGGGTTAAGACAGCAAGAGAGAGAGAGAACACAATACAACAGTAGAGAGAGGAACAAGATACAAGACAAATGTGGCTCTTAAAAGTGCCTTTTTTTTCTCGATGTAATGAGGTGCTGTTTTTTTTTTAAAGGACAGGGATTAAGGAACCTGCAGAGAAAGAGAAGAACAAATCAAAAAAGAATAGATCACCAAACTACATATTACAATATGAATAACTACTAGACTAAGAAGTTAAGCAAATGCTGCTCTTGTTTATTCATGCAATCACAATATCATAAAAAATGAATGGCTTCAAAAAGAAGTATTTTGAACACATCCTTGTTCTGCTTTAATTCTATATATCCCCAATAACCTTTCCCCCAATAATCATTTACACGTCCAAAATAAAATTGCGTTTATTTCCACACAAAAAAAATGTTGTGTATAGCCTACCATATATATATATATATATATATATATATATATACACACTCACTGTATATATGAAGAGTTCAGATGCAAAAGCCTCTAAGTGCCAACTGAAATTGTCTTCTAGAATGATCATTTACAGTATATAAAGCTTGTATATTTAAGTTCAGTAATTTCACTTAAATGACAATTAATAGGTAATTTGCATTGCATTTAAGTGAAATTATATATTATATTATATATTAATACAATTACGAGTTTATAAAAAAAAACATGTTGTAGGCATATAGGCTAGCCTATAAACTCGTAATTTTATTAATTTTGGCCGTGTAAATGCTTATTCATTTCTCTTTCTTATGAGACTGTTGTATTTATTTCTCTTTCTTATGAGACTATTGTAAGCGACTTACCGTGGTGGAATCGCGCTGGGCAATGGTTTCTGCGATGGTCGCACACAGTGACGTGTTGCACAAAATTGCGCCAAAATATCAAGCATAATTAAAAAGCACAGTCTTAATATTTTTTTATAATATTTTTTTATATAATTTTAAAGGGGTCAGCATAAATGTCTAAGTGAAGGAAACACGGGTATATTACATTTAAACACACAACTTCCCAGAATGCATCCATCACTTTGCCAAAGGATATGTCCATATTAAGCAATAAAAACATTTCTGCAGTAGGCTGTTTAATTTAATACAACATCATAATCAGCAATGAGAAGAAAGTTCTATAAAAGTAGGCTATTTTTTTTTGTCGCATAAAAAGCAAAGTTGTAGGCTATAGGATCACTATAGTATAAGCAATTGCAAATTGAAATACCATCGGCAAAATCCCACCTAAATTAAGGCATGTTTTAAGCCTACAGCAAATATGCAGTCCTGCAATTATGTCGTTTTAATGTAGCCTAAAATTATATTTAAAAAAATAAATAAATAAAAAGGATAGAGAGATAGAAAAAGTCGTGATACCGATTTAGTCAAGGATTTCTGCCCCACGAAAATGTATGGTCACCGCGCCAATTATTGTACAGTAGCCTATGCGCCACACGCTACTGTGAAATACACATTTTCAGCATAATTAATCACCTGAAACCATACTTTCCAGCTGGATGGATAACCCCCATTTCGTCAAAATCCAAAGATGAGGGATTTGCATTCAAATATCGGACGACCCTCTCCGTTGTCAAGCGACGAATAGGGGGTACCCTCAACGTCGGCATTTGGACGTGAGGGGGAAATGATCAAACTATGTGATCTAAAATTATAAAATATCCCATCTAAATTAAGGCATGTGTTAAGCATACAGCAAATATAAAGTCCTGTAAATATGTAATTTTAATGTAGCCCAAAATGATATAAAAAAAGAGAAAGGAAAAGGTCGTGATACCCATTCAGACAAGGGTTTCTGCCTCACGAAAATGTATGCTCACCGCACCAATGAATGATTGTAACAATATGCGCTGCACGCTACTGCAAAATACACATTTGCAGCATAAAATCAGTCGCCTAAAACCATTCTTTCCAGCGCAGGCAAACCACTGGATGTGTAACCCCATTTCGTCAGAATTCAAAGATGAGGGATTTGCACTCAAATCTATCGGACGACCCTCTCCGTTGTCAAGCGACGAATAGGGGGTACCCTCAACGTCGGCTTTTAGACGTGAGGGGGAAATGACCAAACGGCAGTATGTGACGAATAGGGGTGAGACCGTGTTGCCTAAATCATCAATAGTGGCATTATTTATGAACAGGCGATGTTTACTTTGCACTGAATATTTCTGCCTAAAAGCTTTACTGTAGTGAAAGAGAGCTGACGTTGTGGAAGAGAGTAATATGACAACCGGAGAATCTGGAAGTTTCTGTAATAACCAGTTAACCTCCTTTACATCAAAATCACAGTTTATCGTCACATTTTGACCCAAATCTGTTAGTTGATCAGTTAAAGTCTCCGCAGCTTCACACCATATGAGCAGATCTGTGAAATAAACACACACACACACACACACACACACACACACACACACACACACACACACACACACACACACACACACACACACATAATATGGATTATTATTATGTCATTAAACATTATAAATGATCTTATAAAGAACAATAAAATATTCATAAAGTACAATAAACTCACAGAGGTAAAGCTGCACAATCTTCATGATGTTAAAACACTTGTTTCTTTCACACGACTGTAGAGATGTAACTTTACCTCAGAGCTTTCAGATGAATATGGTGATTAACCACAATCAAGAGGAAGTTAAAGGCAGGTTTGCTCTGGCCACACGTTTAGCGTTTTTGTCTGTTTGTTTAAAACTCAACCCTTGACCTATATATAATCTCTTGTCTTTTAAAAATATATATTTATATCTAATTCACTGGCAGCAAAATGACCCAAGACACTGAGAACAGCCCAATTTTCTTTTTTTCAGTGTCATACAAACACATATATGATGTTTTCTTCAACTTTTTTCTCGTTCTAACCCGTGATTATTAACTCATAAGTTTAGAGGAGGTTTTTAGTTTCTGTCTCTTGACAGAATTATCCACTAATTCATCATAAACAATATTTATCCTCGAGGCAAGTGAGTACTCTATGTATTTTAATTCATCTGGATTGAATTTCTTTTTGCCTAGTACTTGGTACTTCTTTTTAACTAGAAAATAGTAGGAAGTGTGAAACTTATTTCTAACATTTATTATACGATTTATTAATCTTTGTTAATGTTAATAGAAATTCAGCTGTTCATTGTTAGTTCATGTTAGCTCAGGTTCATTAAATAATATTTACAGATGCAGCTTGTGTTTTTAATAATGTGCTTCAATAAATTTCAATAAAAATTCAATTAGCATGAACTACAATTAAAACTGCTGTAGAAGTATTTCTTTTATTATTGTTAGTTCATGATAACTAATGAGGTTAACTTTAACAAATAGAACATAATTGTAAAGTGTTGGTGTTTTGGGTCATGTTCACTTGGTTAAAGTTTAAACCTCTTGATGCAGCAAGTGTGTGTGTGATCGTGTTGTTCATCAAGTGACCAAACAAGTGGAACACTTCATTTGCACGAAACCATGCTTGTGTTAACCACAAAAAAAAAAAAACTGTGCAAAAGTTAGATGTTTTTAAACATGTGCAAAAATATTAAAAACATTTAATATGCATGCCAAAAATATCTTTAGATTTATTGACATTTATTTTCTTGACTTCAAGCTTTGTCAAATGTCTGTAAAACATCACTCATGTTTCAGCCCCAAGAAAGCTCATCATCATGTGGTTTACCACTTTTACTGCTGAGCATGTCAGCGCACTTATAATAGAGAGAGAGAGAAAAAGTATTATTTAAGCAAGATCTCCACTTAAACCAGTACCAGCAAAAAGTGTTACTATCATACACACACTGCATATTTACATACAAAGCAGCAAACAGAAATTATATATTAAAATGCACACATATAAAACATAATAACAATACATTTTAGTTTGTAAAAAAAAAAAATAAAAAAAAAAAAAAATAAAGTGTATCACATCATACATTGGCTGTAGACAGTAGTGCTCTGCTCCTGACTAGGCCTGGTGTTACTGGAGCACATGAAGAAATCAACTTCAGCACACTGAAAGAGGACGATATTATATATGAATGGCCATATACAGTATGATAGACATAATGTACAGTCAGCTGGTCATACACATTTCAGATCATTTAATGAATCTTGTGCAGCTTGAAGTTGCACTGTAAGAATCTCCAGGATAATAGAGGACAAAATAAGATAACATATATTAATATTGAAGATCTTACCTGTGGATTATTTGAGTTTTGAGCCGCAGATTTTCCAGTTGCATTAATAAAGCTCTTCACCATTCCTGAAACAGCACTGAATATGAATATCACTGAATTCACACATTGTAACAGTGCAAGAGCTGATTTACAGAGAATGTGTTTTACTGTGAAAAATGTGAGATTCAGACCAGGGGGATGAAAACAAGTATATAGAGAAATGCGTTTTTTAAAAGTTGAACTTTTTTAGGCATTTTTAGTCTCGCACGAGACGCTGGAAAAGAAGACAGACGTGAGCGCAGCAGTTAAACACGTTTAGTGTGTGTTTACATTTTAAAAACAAACAATGCAAATGTAGCACAGTGGAATAGAAAAACACGTTCTGTGTGAACCGGCTACATTTAGTAGATCTAGAGTTTGTCTTCTTGTAGTTCAATGACACTTTTACTGTAGTAAAACAAGTGCAAACCTATTAATGCAATGGTCAGAAGCACATTCAGCAGGACAGATATGATGATGGTCATATTTCTCCATGGTATCTGGTGTTGTGGAGCGTCATCTGTCTGATTCCTGTGGACGGAGTCTGTAATATTCTTATGGACAAAGTCTGTAAAAGGTTTGTAGTTCAATCTTTATTCAGTTTCAGTCTTTAACAGAACAATTAAACTATTATTAGTTCTTCATATATTCAATCTGGACTCCATCATATGGTTTATAAAGACATGAAATGATAAAATAACTCACCGCTGATGTAGATTTTGGTGCCGTTGCTGAATTTTAGTGGTTCACTATTTTTCACACAATAATAAACTCCTAATTCATCAATGGTGATATTTTTGATGAACAGACGACTGTTAGTTTTCACTGAGTATTTGTGTTTAAAGATGCTGTTTAGATATTCACCTCCTTCATATGTGCTGCTGAAAGTGCTTAAGATAAACACTGGAGGATCCGGTAATTTCTGTTTGTACCAGTAAATCTCCTTTATATCAAGATCACAGGTTATAATCACATCAGATCCTAAAGTTACTGGTGTGTTTGTTAGACTCTCTGTGGCTTGATACAACATGAACAGATCTATGACAGAAAGAAAAACACATTTATTAAGATATAAAATCAAAAGAAAACTGACTCAATCAAATGTGACGAGAAACTCACAGATCTGCAGCTGTATGATCTTCATTGTCTCATCCAGATTAATAAAATCTGCTATACGTGATCATTCAAACATCTCGAACTGTGAGCGGAAACACAAACCTCGACCACACAGACAAGAGGGGAAGTCAGAGCTGGCCTTCTCTGAGAACATGATCATTCTTAGTTGTTTAAATCAACAAGTAATAAGAAGATACAGTGTGTGTTAATGACAAGTGTATTTTAACTGTGAGGTGTCCACACTTGAAAAGGACCAGACTTGGGATTTCACTCAGAATAATATTTATTTGATCAGTAGTAGGATCAGGATCAGATGTAACAGGTGAAAAACCTTTAAATAAATAAAAGGTGGGAAAAAAAAGAAAACACAAAACATTTTAAATAAACAGGTATTTTCCCAACACGGGAAAGGTCAAATGCATTTTACAGACAACACAGCTCAGTTATCTTTTTAAACCATGCAGTAATAATTACTTTCAAACTTCACCTGTAACATGAACACATTTACCACATTAAATACCAAACAGACAAAAGATTCAAACGAGATTCTGTGAAACAGAGTCCACGTGAGCTTACCGATAGCCCGTCATGATCAAAAAGTCCCAGTTCCTCACAGTGAATGAGTTTGTGCCTCTGCCGACCTCTTTGTCCGTCGCACTCCAGTCAAATGACTAACGCGCATATTTAAAACACTGAACTAGGCGCGAGCTTCTAATTTCCCCAATTCAATTCACCTGGTTGAGCCTACACCAGAGCATGCGCACAGTCATGTGCGGGCTGGCATGCAGAGCGCGCGCAGGGGAGGCGGCATGAAGGAAAAAGAAATGACGGGGACACGGAAGACAGCCACACCTCCACCAGGTTAGCGCGACACCTCCCACTCGATCTTTTACGTGGCAATACCCGGAAAGATCGCACTCTCAAGTGGACTGGTCTCCGACCTGATCTTCCACCGGTACAAGGACCACAAGGCGCCGGACGTCCCGATGCAGAATGGTACTCGATTCAGGATCTCTGGCACCCGGTTTTGGATTTCTCACCGAAATGCTGGAGCTTAGAGAGACCCTCACATAAACATCTCGAACAATACTTCTGGAATCAGGATTCACGTCGACAACTCTTGCAAGTCTGAACTGCCCTCTCAGTGCGTTTTGGTCACAGAGCCAAACTACGTCTCCAACGGCAACGTTCCTTTCAGCAGTATGCCACTTACTGCGAATGGACAGGTTCGGACCACGAGTTGGCTCCAGGACTTCCAGAAGTTGTTGACTATAGTTTGTATTTCTTTGAGTCTCTCGAATGGATAAATGGTGTAGTCGACAGTTTTGAAGTCTCCACTTTGTGTGGCTCGACCAAGCAACAGGTTGTTTGGCATGATGTATTGGATGTGCTCTTCTCGGCTCTGAACTCTGGCGTCGATGGGTCTCTCATTAGCAAGATTGGCAGCTAGCTGGAGCACAGTCAGGAACTCACTAAAGGTAAGGCCTTCTACATTGCCAAGACTTTGGAGGGCTCTCTTAGTGACTCTGACAGCAGCTTCGGCGGCCCCGTTTCGGTGAGGTGAATCGGCCGGGAGGATTTTCCACGTCCAGGTGGTCTCATTTTTGGCAGCATACTCTTCAAGCGACTCTTTATTCTGTTGATTCAGGTAAGTATACATCTCTTTTAGGACAGGTCTTGCTCCGACAAAGTTCGTACCAGGATCAGACCAGATTTTTCGGGGATCTGGTAGGTAAGCAGAAAGCTCACTGTTGATAATGTGTTTGCTAACTCGACATGGATGGCTCGGCTGGACATACAGCAAAATACGACACCCCATACTTTCATAGTTACTCTCTTCTTGACATCATCCTTCACATGGTAAGGTCCAAATAGGTCAACAAAAGTGAACTCGAATGGTGCAGCAGGACTTGACCTCTCTTCAGGTAAGTTTCTCATTATCTGCTTGCAGGTTCTTGCTTTTACTTTCCTGCAGACGATACACTTGTCAATAACTTTTCGGGCAATAATTCTTCCTCTTATGACCCACGCCTTCTTCCTCATCCGCAGCAGAGTTCCCGCCACTCCATCATGTCCCTCGCTATGCGCTTCTCTGGCTAGCAGGGTGGATTACCAAGCTTGGAATGGTAGAAGAGGAACAGCTCTGCGGTCTTCTCCGAAGGTTCTGACTTGCCACCACAAACCAGAAGTCCACTAGTCTGATCCCTGTAGACGACTAGTCTGTCTATTGTGGCCCTTGGGAAGTCGACGCCCTCCTGTGCTGCTAGACAAAGGTCCCGGAACACGTCTCGTCTTTTGCTGACTGTAAGGACACCCAAGGATGGTACTGCCTCCCACTTTTCTTGGTCTCTGATCTTGGCACTCAGGAACTTTTTAGCTGCTCTCCAGATCCACGCCATGGTCCCGACCAGCCTTCTCAGATTGCTGAAGTGCCTTATGTCGACAAGCTGTCGAATTGCTGCTCCTGCTGGTGGTCTTCTGGACTCTACCCGGGCTGGATAGTGTGCAGTCTTCAGGTGACTTCTGGTCACTCATCGTCAGGAAGTTGGAGGAACTTTGGACCCGACTGCCACTCGGAGTCCTCAGTTATGGCATCTGAATTGGAGCCTCTGGTGATGATGTCTGGGATGTTTGCTAGCCCTGGAATCCACCACCAGTCCTGGACGTCGGTGCTGCTCTGAATCTCGCCAACACGGTTTGCGAAGAAGGTCTGGTAGCCATAACTCTCACGCTGTATTGCGCCCAGAACGGTCTGACTGTCGACAAGATGGTACCATTTCTCGACCTGGATTCGGCAGTGTCTCTGGAAGTAGGTCTTGAGGCGGGCTGCGAATACGGCTCCACACATCTCAGCTTTTACAGGATCGCCTCTGTGGTCGAGAGGGGTCAACTTGGCTTTGGATTCGACCAGTCTCACAACGACACCATGGCTGCAGCTCCATCGAAGATACATCACTGCGCCATATGCATGTTCACTGCCATCAGAGAACGTGATGGCACGGGGCTTTGCACAGAAATCTGGCGGAGTCAGGGATCTGGCAAAGCGAAGTTGGCTCAGGTCAGCATATTCTTCTAATAGCTTTATAGCGTCTTCTCGGAGACCTTCAAACAAGGCAGCGTCCCATGTGTCTTCTAAGCAGTACTTTACTTTGGCTTCTTGGAAAGCTCTTCTGAATGACACCTTTTTGCTTGACAGGAGTCACAAGGCCAAGTGGGTCGTACAGGCCTGGGCTGAGTTTCTCGATAACTTTGTCTTTTAGCGCGCTACGGAGACTCTTAAGGTATAACTTAACTGAAGGTATACCATTTCTAGGCGTGTTCCCCGAACTATACCTTAGGAAGCTGCTTAAGAAATACCTTCTCACGTGCGACGTTACCCGGTGCTGTCCGTGGTGATGGTTCTGAATTGGTTGATATCGATGGCTCGAGAATCAATTATTCTCTCGTGCAGGGGCTGTTTATGTGAGAAAGCGGTGCTCTTTATAAAAGAAGCACTTCATAAATAGTTGAAATTGCATTTATTAGGACTCATGGGATATTATAAAAAAAATAACCCAAACTATAATAGCCTTGCCTACATATTTTAAAATTGTATCATATATTGCTGCCATAATAACCATTTCAATTATTTATGTGCTTTCTTCTCTTTCCCATTTTTTTTTCGCTGAGGTGGAGCTGTGGTGAAATATTGTTCTTGTAAATACAGCAGGGGTCGGCAAATAACTTTGGCCGTGCGCCAATATTTTTTTTAGCCAGTAGTTGGCGGGCCAGCTACACGGAGTAGGGATACAAATTAAACTGCTTAAAATACACTCTGTATTCACCCGCTTTATATCCCGACCTGACGGGTCCGCAAAATTTAGATCTCATTTCCAGAATCTCACATTCAAATGTCTCTAACGGAAAGAGAGAGATTAAGTAGCCTATAACAATTATAAATGCTATACAAAAATTGTGTTCGTGTCAATATAAATATTATTTTAACATTGTACTGACAGCAGAGAAAAAAATGTCACAGAAAAAAAAGTAAAGAAATATAAATAACAAATAAATATCAAATCACTCAAGCAACATAAATGAAAACCATATTGCCCAACTGACAAATGAAGAAGGCTATTTTCTGCCAAACTATTTCAAACATCCTTGCAAAAAAAAAAAGAATGTTGTTGACTGACAATGGTTTCAGTACCAAACAGCTCCTCAGAGCTAGGTGTAGCCTAGCCTGCAGGTGGTCAGAATGAAGTGCGGATGCGCTACACCCTTATTAAAATGGCTGTAATAATCTGGGCTGGGTTTCCCGAAACCTTCTTAAGCCCTGTTCACACTACAAGTGACTTTATCGCTGCATGTCGCCAGTGGCTGGCGATGAGGTCGTTAGTGGGCGTTCTCACTTCTGGTTGCCTAGGTAATGTTTGTGAGTGACATTCACGGCACTCGCGTAGCTACGGGTGGGCCTGGGTGGGCCTGGGCCCACCCACCTGTCAGTCAGGCCCATCTAGTCACTCAGTGGCCTCACAAG
The DNA here is from genome assembly GCF_964197995.2 of Scardinius erythrophthalmus. Taxonomy (NCBI): domain Eukaryota; kingdom Metazoa; phylum Chordata; class Actinopteri; order Cypriniformes; family Leuciscidae; genus Scardinius; species Scardinius erythrophthalmus. The sequence goes on from NC_138234.1 coordinate 31,229,803, forward strand.
GTAGCCTAGGAAATTATGTTGCGATTATAACAATTTTGACCTATAAAAATAAATCTTAATGTTTCTTGATTCTTGTTTGGTTGTCATGGTGATGACGAAATGCCCGCGTAGCGCGCAGACTCGGATGATTGCGAACAGCCCATCCCCCCTTCACAACGACGAGCACATTTCACAGAGGGACACTGAAGTTTAGCTAAGGAACGTTATGTTAAACTAAAATGAAACAGAGCAACAAGTTTGTGTCAAAAAGACCACGGCCACCAGCCACCACAGGAGGAAGATAATGCAGATGTTCAGGAGAATTGACTGAATCGTTGGACTATAACGAAATCATTGCAGTGTTCAACTCTTAAGGGGGTCGCACACTGGACGCGCAGCGCCGCGTCTAGGACAACTCTCACCTGAAAATCCGATAATGTCAGCAAATTTAATTCAAGCAGCTGATTTCTGTTCATGAATATAAAACTAAACGTATATTGCAGCCCAGGGTGAAGTCAGATTCATTAACTACGATTTGAGACAAATAAATGTAAATTTAATATAAAACTATGTAAATAGCGCTCTGTGACGCGGCAATTTTGAACAAGGTCCTGAGCCGTTGCTGGGCGCAGCGGACAGACACCGCCGGTGTGTGTAGTGTACACACTACACTCAGAGAATAATGTGTTCGAATTTAAAACTGTGTGCGACCCCCAGCCCCGTCGTCTCCTGTTATAAGCTAGTCATCAAAAGTAAGCCAATCTACGTTTATGTAGTTGCCTAGTCAATGTTGTTTATATAACGTGGTTTATGTGGCCGCTGAGCCAGACTATGACCAAGCATTGTTTTTGGTTTTTACACACTGTCCACTACTGTCCTGCTGCTGATTTGATGATGTTGTTTCGCATCTGTCAGATGCGCGTGTGTGTGTGGTGTGGCCTGGCCGCGCGCAGTGGAAATGCTGTTCTTATCGTTCTGTTCTTTATTAACACTGCTTATGATGACTTACATGCTTGTGCTCTGATTAAACTGTGGTGTATTCAAGCAGGTGTAGTTGTGTTGGCCTATTTTGATAACAGATGCATTTTAGGCTGTGCCCACCTGATTTTCTCTGGGCCCACCCACATTGTGATTCCTGGCTACGCTACTGATTCACGGATGTTACGTGTTGTAGACAACAAATCTGTTTTCTTGCCGCTACAAGCTAACATTTTGGAAGGAAAAGTCTAAATATAAATGGGATCAGTACATAAAATGCATAATATTAAAGATGAATTAGAAACAGTGAGTGCCCTGTGCTATCGCGGCTATTTAACTGCAGAAAATGGGCAAATACTGGTCTTTCTGAGTTCACGAAACCATTCGGCCTCAGAGTCAGCACGACGAGCACTACTGTATGTACACAGAGACATATCATAAATTATTGGACAGTTTCTGACTGCTAAAATAAACTTCTCATTCATCTTGCCTCGGTCAGACGCTGCACTGAAGAGTGACGGATCACGTGTGCTCCACTGACTTCACTGCTATTGGTTGTCGCTCGCGAAAGTCGCTCTTCATTTGCATAAAGTTAAACATTTCTCAACTTTGTCGCGTCGCCAGACACGCCCCATCCAGTCGCCAACGGTCGCGACCGCGCGTGTCGCCGGAAGTCGCCCGCTCCCCATTGAAAATGAATGGTATCGCGTCGCTTGGTCGCGTGTAGTGTGAACGCAGCTTTAACGCTACGTCGTTCTTAAGTTGCACCTTAAGCTGTACCTTATCGTTAATACGTGTTTCCTGAAACGTTCTTAGTTAAGTATACCTTCTGTAAATCATCCGTTCGGAAGGTTGGTCTGGACCACTCTTAGCTTCACCTTATCACTGTTGCAGGTCTATTTGAATATAATTCTGAAGTTTTAATACACACAGACAGTGTTCATTTAGGCTAATTCAAGTATTTTCAGCATGCAAAGAATAAAATTGTCATTACACTGATTGTTGTTAGAATTTTAATTATATTATTATATATAATAAAATTTTATTCATTTATTTTAATTAAAGAGCGCTTTTAAAGGCCAGTGAAAGCATAAGCTACTGTCAGTTAAGTCCTATTCGGACGCTAATATTGTTTCTCATGGGCTCGTCCGGTAAGTCGGTCATTTTAGTGCCGTCCGAATCCATAATATCAGTGTTTTTTCTCACCCAACCCACGTAAAAATCCCTGGCCAAATTAGTACCTACTGTTTTTTGACAAACAGGTCATACGGTAATTTAATTGCCGTCTGAATCCACATCTGCGTTTTCAAGAAGAGAAAATTCACTGTTTAAATCCTTTTTGATCACTGCCGAGCACCGTACGTGACGTACACTTTTATTACTGAAATGCTGGAAAGTATTTACAAGAACAATATTTCACCACAGCTCCACCTCAGCGAACAAAAATGGGAAAGAGAAGAAAGCACTTAAATAATTGAAATGGTTATTATGGCAGCAATATATGATACAATTTTAAAATATGTAGGCAATACTATTATAGGCTATTATAGTTTGGATTATTTTTTATAATATCCCATGAGTCATAGTACATGCAATTTCAACTATTTCTAAAGTGCTTCTTTTATAAAGAGCACCGCTTTCTCACATAAACAGCCCCTGCACGAGAGAATAATTGATTCTCGAGCCATCGATATCAACCAATTCAGCACCATCGCCACGGACAGCACCGGGTAACGTCGCACGTGAGAAGGTATTTCTTAAGCAGCTTCCTAAGGTATAGTTCGGGGAACACGCCTAGAAATGGTATACCTTCAGTTAAGTTATACCTTAAGAGCCTTCGTAGCGCGCTAAGAGACAACGTTATTGGGAAACTAAGCCCTGTTACCACAATAGTACTTGATATGTTTAAAATGATTTAATTGGTATGTCTGCTAGGTGTTAAATTAAAATTCAACATTAAAATTCGTCTAAACCTGTTATTCATTTTTTTCTATTTTTGATCTGAGCGCACAATCAGAAAATCGGAAAACGAGTCGTTATTCGTTTTTTCATTTTAGTTCAGGAAATAAATAATGAAAAAACAAGTCGTTTTTAATTTTTTTATTTTTGTTTTTAATTAAAAAAAACAAAACAAAAAAAAACACGATTGAACGAATGATACGCGGGGCCAATTTGTAAACCGTTATTGTAAAATAAAAATAGGCTGATTAAAAAAAAAAAAAAAAAAAAAAACGGACTTCCAAAATAATCCGGCGGGCCAGAAAATATTGCTATTGCTATCGCCTATTGCCGACCCCTGCTATATTGCATAAAGTTTGATATTGTGAGCTAGTATTCGCCCATTGTATGGTCAAGTGCAAGTAAAGTCCATCAATATACAGAAGATATCAAAAGTAAAAATCAGAATGTCACATTCCAGAATATTGTTGATAGATTATTACTAAAGTTAAGTAAAGTTATCATGAGCATTGTAATGTTTCAAGTGGATGTCATAACAAATGTCGGACCAAAATCCACATCCTTAAATTTAGTCCTTGTATGTGTTTTTAAAGCACACTCAGTGAACAAACAAAGGTTCACAACACAACGGACAACACAAACTTGGTTTGATTTTGTACATTTATAGCTAATGTAGTCAATAGGCTACAGTCAATGTTTTTGATTTATTGTCAGTAAATGTTTTGAAATCCTGGTTTTCTTGCTCAACACTGCTCTCTTGTGGTCAGGAGGCATTTCCTGTGTGTTGTGGCTTCATTTTTTAGTTTAAACAGAAATAAACAAATTACAAAAGCATAGAACAAAGCCAGCAGGAAACATGAAAACATTATTTCCGGTCACATATTTCTGATTGATTATGAAAATAAAAATCTCACATGCATAATTGGGTATTATGTTTTTAATATTTACTTGCCCCTAAACAGCACATATTGCTGTATAAATCAATATCTCTCAGTCGCACTGTTGGCCTGAATATCAGCACACATGCATAATTATAACCATATTTATAAGCTTTATACTTTAACAAAGAGGAAGACATATTGTGTTACTTTATATTTTCATGTAACATATCAGTGTTTGTGTTGAGTCTAGAGATTGTTCGAAATCCATATCTTGAAGATTTTGTAGGTCTGTGTCTTGAAATAGTTTCAAGTCGTCTCCATTTCTTGCATGAACAAACATCTTTAATAGTCCTTAACAGTGAAATCAGATTTAACATTAAATTACTAGTTCAGACAAAAACATGATTTATTCACCTACATTTCATGGTTTTGTTCTTTCTGTAACATAACAATTGTAGTCACTATAAAGAGCTGTGACTGCAAGAGCTGTTCAAATAATCTTAGTTTTTAAATAGCATACTGATATTATAGTGAGAATTCAAGAGCACAATGTCCACATTTGGAGCCATACACATATAATTTAACCAAAGAGCTCACCTATGATCACAATGATCAGAACCGCATTCAACAGAGCAGATATGAGGCTAATAATCTGCCAATGTGTCTGATTCTTCTCAATGTTCTTCACCGCTGTATGATTCTGGATCTCTGGAGTTGGAGTTGGTACTGTGTAATCATTGAAGGGGTTTAAAATTAATATTTAATATTGTTTTGTCTAACAAAGATTAAATGTTTAGCTTGATGATCACTGAATGTTCACTCACCAGTGATGTGTAGTCTGGTGCCGTCGCTGTATTTTGGAGGGTCTTTGGTCACACAGTAATAATCTCCTAAATCATCAATAGTGGCATTATTTATGAACAGGCGATGTTTACTTTGCACTGAATATTTCTGCCTAAAAGCTTTACTGTAGTAAAAGAGAGGTGATGTTGTGGAAGAGAGTAATATGACAACTGGAGAATCTGGAAGTTTCAGTAAAAACCAATAAACCTCATTTATCACAGTTTATCGTCACATTTTGACCCAAATCTGTTAGTTGATCAGTTAAAGTCTCCACAGCTTCACACCATATGAGCAGATCTGTGGAATAAACACACACACACACACATAATATGGATTATTATGTCATTAAACATTATAAATTATCTTATAAAGAACAATAAAATATTCATAAAGTACAATAAACTCACAGAGGTAAAGCTGCACAATCTTCATGATGTTAAAACACTTGTTTCTTTCACACGACTGTAGAGATGTAACTTTACCTCAGAGCTTTCAGATGAATATGGTGATTAACCACAATCAAGAGGAAGTTAAAGGCAGGTTTGCTCTGGCCACACGTTTAGCGTTTTTCTCTGTTTGTTCAAAACTCAACCCTTGATATATATATATATATATATATATAATCTCTTGTCTTTTTAAATATATATATTTACCTCTAATTCACTGGCAGCAAAATGACACAAGACACTGAGAACTGCCCAGTTTTCTTTTTTCAATGTCATACAAACACATATATGATGTTTTCTTCAACTGTATTCTCGTTCTAACCCGTGATTATTAACTCATAAGTTTAAAGGAGGTTTTTAGTTTCTGTCTCTTGACAGAATTATCCACTAATTCATCATAAACAATATTTATCCTTGAGGCAAGTGAGTACTCTATGTATTTTAATTAATCTGGATTGAATTTCTTTTGTGAAACTTATTTCTAACATTTATTATACAATTTATTAATCTTTGTTAATGTTAGTTAATAGAAATTCAGCTGTTCATTGTTCATGTTAGCTCAGGTTCATTAAATAATATTAACAGATACAGCTTGTGTTTTTAATAATGTGCTTCAAAAATTTCAATAAAAGTTCAATTAGCATGAACTACAATTAAAACTGCTGTAGAAGTATTTCTTTTATTATTGTTAGTTCATGATAACTAATAAGGTTAACTTTAATAAATGGAACATAATTGTAAAGTGTTATCATGGTGTTTCGTGTCATGTTCACTTGGTTAAAGTTTAAACCACTTGATGCAGCAAGTGTGTGTGTGATCGTGTTGTTCATCAAGTGACCAAACAAGTGGAACACTTCATTTGCACGAAACCATGCTTGTGTTAACCACAAAAAATAAAACTGTGCAAAAGTTAGATGTTTTTAAACATGTGCAAAAATATTAAAAACATTAATATGCATGGCAAAAATATCTTTAGATTTATTGACATTTGTTTTCCTGACTTCAAGCTTTGTCAAATGTCTGTAAAACATCACTCATGTTCCAGCCCCAAGAAAGCTCCTCATCCATGTGGTTTACCACTTTTACTGCTGAGCATGTCAGCGCACTTATAATAGAGAGAGAAAAAAAAAGTATTATATTACTATATATAAGCAAGATCTCCACTTAAAACAGTAACAGCAAAAAGTGTTACTCTCATACACACACTGCATATTTACATACAAAGCAGCAAACTCATAAATGGAAATTAAAATCCACACATTTAAAACATAACAGGAAATTTTAGTTTGTAAAAAAAAAAAAAAAAAAAAAGCATAGGTACACTTTGTCTTCATAAAGTGCATCACATCCTACATTGGCTGTAGTAGACAGTAGTGCTCTGCTCCTGACTAGGCCTGGTGTTACTGGAGCACATGAAGAAATCAACTTCAGCACACTGAAAGAGGACCATATTATATATGAATGGACATATACAGTATGATAGACATAATGTACAGTCAGCTGGTCATACACATTTCAGATCATTTAATGAATCTTGTGCAGCTTGAAGTTGCACTGTAAGAATCTCCAGGATAATAGAGGACAAAATAAGATAACATATATTAATATTGAAGATCTTACCTGTGGATTATTTGAGTTTTGATCAGCAGATTTTCCAGTTGCATTAATAAAGCTCTTCACCATTCCTGAAACAGCACTGAATATGAATACTGAATTCACACACTGTAACAGTGCAAGAGCTGATTCACAGAGAGTGTTTTACTGTGAAAAATGTGAGATTCAGACCAGGGTAATGAAAAAAAGTGTCTAGAGAGACACGTTTTTAAAAAAATTTACATTTCTTAGGCATTTTTAGAACGCCATGTCTCGCTGCAAAAGAAAAGACAGACGTGAGCGCAGCAGTTAAACACGTTTAGTGTGCGTTTAAATAAAAAATAAAAACAATGCAAAAGTAGCGCAGCGGAATAGAAAAACAAGCAACCGGACAAAAACACGTTCTGTGTGAACCGGCTACATTTTGTAGATCTAGAGTTTGTCTTGTAGTTCAATGAGACTTTTACTGTAGTAAAACATGTACAAACCTATTAATGCAATGGTCAGAAGCACATTCAGCAGGACAGATATGATGATGGTCAGATCTCTCCATGGTATCTGGTGTTGTGGAGCATCATCTGTCTGATTCCTGTGGACAAAGTCTGTAAAAGGTTTGTAGTTCAATCTTTATTCAGGGGTGCGTTTCCCGAAAGCATCGTTGGCCAACTATGGTCGCAAGTTCCGTCGTTACCAATAGAGTTCAATGGACATTGCGATGAACTTGCGACCATAGTTGGCTAACGATGCTTTCGGGAAACGCACCCCAGTTTCAGTCTTTAACAGAAAAATGAAACTATTATTATTTAGTTCTTCATACAGTATATTCAATCTGTAATCCATCATGTGGTTTATAAAGACATGAAATGATAAAATAACTCACCGCTGATGTAGATTGATGCCGTTGCTGAATTTAGTTGGTTCACTAGTTTCACAATAATAAACTCCTAATTCATCAATGGTGATATTTTTGATGAACAGACGACTGTCACAGGTCGGGGTGGGCCAAGCCAGACTGCACCCACCCCTGGGGACCGGGCACCGCCTCGAGGAGCGTGTCAAGGAACCAGACAAGCACAGAGGATAAAGGAATAACAATTTCTTTATTAAGTTAAAAGCAGGTAAATTTGAAAAGTCCTAATTAAAATCTCTTCTTTCGCCAGAAGCAATTCGATGGGCCCCTGGACCGGGGCGGGATGGACGGTCGTGGACACCCTGCGGCTCGTCGGAGAGGAATCAGAGGATGGACGCACACCACTCAGGTAAGCCACTGGGTAAGTACTCCTTACAAGGCTCTCAAGGACGTCTTGGCTACACGGACCCCGTTCAGACTAGAACCAGGTAGGTATTCGCAGTGAGGATGGAACGAATGCCGGAGGCTGCCCAGAGGTAAGTACCCGGAGGACGGGGATCCTCGACTCAGACGGGTCACAAGGACGCAGGTGGCGAGCGGGCCGGGCCAGGAGGGGACCATGAACAGCAGAACAACACTTTAATCGAGACGCGTGCCGTAGTTACTCTCCTTCCTTCTGAACAGTAGCAATGCTTTGCAGCACGGGCACGGAGGGCCACCTGGCAAGAGAACACTTCACTTTGGCTGTGCCCTGCAACGATACGACAGGGTTCAATGGTTCAACAAGATGCGACGTTCAACAGTGATACCTTCTCTCCTTCTGAACAGGCGGAGGCTTCCAGTGGGGACCACCAGGCGGAGAAGATGCTTTGAGGGAGACACTCCACTTGACTGCACACTGTAACCAGGTATCAGGATTTAACTTCCCAACAGCATATGAAACGTTCAATCGAAATACCTTCTCTCTTTCTGAACAGGGCGGAAACCTTCAACAGGGCATGCGGAGACCACCAAGCGGAGAGGACACTTGAGCGGGACACTCCACTTCGGCTGTACACTGTAACCAGGTAGCAGGGTTTAACCATTCAACAGTGTATCAAACGTTCATTTCAAATACCTTTTCCGAACAGGACAGCGACTTTCGATGGAGCATGTGGAGACCACCAAGCGGGAAGGATGCTCTAAGCAAAACCCCACTTCAGCTGTACACTGTATCGATGCAACCGGGTTTGACCATTCAGCAGTAATGAAACATTCAGCTGTAATACCTTCTCTCATTCCAACCAGACAGCGGCTTTTGATAAGGACGTGTGGAGACCACCAGGCAGGAAGGATGCTTTAAGCAAGATGCTCCAATTCAGCTATGCGCTGTAACAATGCAACAGGATTCGACCATTCAACAGTAGATGACACATTCAACGGCAATACCTTCTCTCGTTCAAACCAGGGCAGTGGCTGTTGATAGGGACGTGTGGTGACCACCAGACAGGAAGGATGCTCGAGCAAGACGCTCCAGTTCAGCTGTCCGCTGCAACAATGTAACAGGAATCAATGGATCAACAGCATTAACCAGAGCGAGGCTGTCTCGAATGGTAAGTTGGGCGCTTAATGTGACAAACCCTGTTCAGGAACAGCGGGTGAAAGACTATAGAGGAGAGTACACAGCAGACTATTAATACTTCTCCACACAATAAACTTCACTCCATAACACAAACCGTGTGAATCGTCACTTCAGGCACTGCATTCCACTCGCACACCGTGCATTCGGGCCAGCACTCACCCACCGGTCTTTCTCCCACCAGATCGACTCTCGTCTCTCACACGGCTCAACTTCTCCCAGAGACAGCCAGAACGGATGCAGCAATCGTCACATTCAGTGAAGGAAGAACAAAGGTTGAAGACAGATCATTAATTCACTCGGTGTAATAATCCACTCGTGCCACACGCTTTCCAAACGCTCCACACCACTTCAGTGTCAGTGCATATAAACCACGGATCAAATACTCATCACTTTGCATCTCTCCCACTGCTGACGATATCCCTTGGGTTTTCTTTGACAAAACTTCACTCTCTCCTTTCCATTCCATTCCTCAGCTTCAATCTTCGCCCTGCTGCACAGTCCAGCTTCAAATATGAACAACCCGCCGACAAAACACAGTATCTCACGGGAGGAGAACCACACTGACCGTCTGTTCTCTTACGAGAGGTTCTCTCGTATTGCGTAAGCTTGCTTACGCTGCGGGAAAGTCTTCTTTTCTCGAGATACTGAAGCCAAAAATTATCCTTAATTTCATTTTTTGTCAACGCAGTGCAGCTGCGGGCAGCTGAGCTAGAGCGGCATACTGCGCGCTCATTGGCTGCCGCGCGGCAACTGCTTAAGCCTACCAGAGAGCCTGGCGTGACGTCACGCCCAATGAGGGCGCGCGCGCCCTAGCGCGTCACAGCCCGCCAGAATGGGCGGCGTCAGAGCATATATAAGGAAGGCTCGTAGGCTATATTCTCTGATTTCTGTCTTTTCAGCGAAGCACTCGCATCGCTGATCTCGGAGAGGAAGCCGTCGCCGTTGTCCTTCAAGGCCCAGCTAACGAGCCAGCTTAGGTCAGCCTGAGGAAGCCGGACGATCTTCGCCGCCTTCAGCCTGCCGTGCCAGCTCAGCTATCCGGCGAATATCCTTTGCAAGCTCTTTTTGTGTGTGTTCTTGCTTCCGCAGCACTTTCTAAAAGAGCAGAGGCGTTGTTGCAAATGCCTCGCACCACGTGCGGCTCATGCCGCTCCGCGCTCAGCGACGGAGACCGCCATCTTCTCTGCGCTCTCTGCCTGGGCCAGGACCACGCAGCCGTCGCGCTTTCCACGGGCGGCTGCGCTTTCTGTGAAGAGCTGCCGATGTCGACCCTGCGGGCTCGACTCGCCCTCTTCGCGGAACCTGCTCCAACTGTCCTCGGGCCGCGTAAGAAGAAACGCCGCTCGCAGCGACCACCGGAGCCCGAGACTCGAGCCAAGGCCTCGCCGGAGCCTCTCCCGCGAGCCTCGCTCTCTCCTTCTCCGCCCCCGCTTCCCGACGCGCAGCCGACGGCTCACGCCCTCGATGCCGTCGCCTCAGGGGATGAAGCGGATGATGACGCGCTACTGGACACGTGCTCACTAATGGCGTCGGACAGCGAGGAATGGTCCGGTTCTGTCCGCTCCGCCTCCTCCACCAGAGCGTCCAGCAGGACTCACGCCAGTGTGGACGCCGAGCTTCTCCGCCTCCTCACGGCAGCAGTCGAACACCTGGGCCTCGAATGGTCCCCGCCAGCGGTGACTCCGCCCAACAGACTCGACGGGTGCTTCCTGCCCGCCAGTCGACGAGCTCCAGTGTCCAGGCCAGCGCCTTTTCTGCCGGAGCTTCACGAGGAGCTTACCAAATCCTGGGACGCTCCAGTTTCGGCCAGACTCCGTTCTCCGGCCTCATCTACTCTCTCTCGCGTAGACGGAGCCAAGGAGAAAGGGTATGACCGGATCCCACCGGTCGAACCAGCGGTTGCAGCGCATCTTTGCCCCCCATCCGCGAGATGGCGCTCAAAGACTGCCCTTCCGTCCAAGGCCTGCAGGACTACTTCGGCGTTTGCCAGCCGCGCTTTCTCCGCCGCTGGGCAAGCCGCCTCAGCCCTGCACACAATGGCGGTTTTACAAGTTTTTCAAGCCGACCTCCTCAGCCAGCTCGACGAGGGAAAACTTGATAAATCTGCTTTGACCGACCTGCGCAGTGCGACGGATCTCTCTCTTCGCACGACGAAAACAGCAGCCCAAGCGATCGGACGATCTATGGCTGCGCTGACTGTCATTGAGCGCCACCTCTGGCTAACGCTAGCCGACATGGGAGAGCAAGAGCGGTCCGTTTTTCTCAACGCCCCGCTCTCACCCGCCGGCCTCTTCGGCCCCGCGGTAAGTGGCCTCGTGGACAGCTTCTCGGAAGTTCAGAAGGCGTCACAGGCCATGAACCTCTTCCTGCCCCGCCGCTCGAGCTCCGCTGCAGGCCGCTCTAAAACTCAGCCTCCTGCACGCAGTCCCACGCGGCGCCCCTCCCGACCTCCAGCATCGCAGCAGCGTCAGCGCGGCCGACCCAGGTCCCGCTCCACCAGCCAACACAGGCCGCCACCCCCGCGGGGTCCCCGGCCTAGAGTTTCGCTGAAAACCGAGCCTGCGAAATCCTCCTAGCACTCGCAAGGAGGAAAAGACGGTTGAGTCCCGCCGCGGCCGGACCGCCGTCGAAGCTAACCTGTATCCCTCTGCCAGTCCCCTTGATAAAGGCTACTGCAGTAGTGTCCACCGCAGCCAACGAGCCAGTTTCTCAACTCTCTCGCCTGCACACAAACGCCGTTTTTACGGCGACCCAGATAAATCGAATAAAGAGTGTAAAATCTGGTCATCCGGCTCACGCCGTCAGTGCTATGAGTGTAGTAAACATGCCCACACCCCAGTGCTCATCACTACACACAAGCACAATCCCCCCTGTGTACCCCACAGAGTGCACTCACATAAAGCGCGCTACGGCCGCTCGAGTGTTAGCTGTAGGTCACGTGCCCACAACCCAGTGCTCACACCTACACAGTGCCCGCTCTGCCTCACACATTCGGGGACGAAAGCACTCCACCGCCGGCTGTGCGTTAATAAAGAGTCCTGTGCCCGCTATACAGCACGCACGCTCTCATGTACACACTCACGAGCCCGCCCCGCTTCCGCGCCGCGAGCCGTTGCTCAAAACGCTCTCTCACAGCGTCATTCAGCCGGCTGCCGCTATCAGCGAGCCCCCGTCTCCCCTCACTGTCACTGCGCGACTCGCGCACATACCGCCACAGGCTCCCCGTCCCGCGCTGTGCGGCGGGCGGGACCCGGAGGCTATCCGACCCCTAGCTATGAGTGCGAATGCATGGAAAGCTATTCCGGGAATGTCGGAATGGGTATTAAACACAGTGATAAAGGGCTATTCGCTTCAATTCGCTCGCCGCCCCCCGCGTTTTCGCGCCCGGGTCGAGACACAAGTGAAAGCAGATGCAGCCCATCTGCTTCACACAGAGATAGCGAATTTACTGCACAAAGGTGCCATAGAACGGGTTCACCCTCTGGCTGCCGAGGCAGGCTTATACAGCCGCTATTTCCTCGTACCCAAGAAGGGCGGAGCGCTCAGACCTATACTAGATCTGAGATATTTGAACAAAGCGCTCGTGAAACGACCGTTCAAAATGCTCACGACCGGTCAAATCCTCGCGCAGATTCGCCCGGGGGACTGGTTCATCTCTCTCGATCTGAAAGACGCGTATTTTCAGATTCAGATTATTCCCCGTCACAGGCCATTCTTGAGATTCGCCTTCGACGGTCAGGCATATCAGTACACCGTCCTGCCGTTCGGCTTGTCCCTGGCACCCCGTACTTTTACGAAGTGCATGGACGCGGCCCTCGCTCCCCTGAGATCGAAAGGGATGCGAATTCTGAACTATCTGGACGATTGGCTCATTATAGCGCAGTCAACAGAGGAACTAGTTTCTCACAAGAAAGCGCTTCTCGGTCATTTGGAAAGCCTGGGTCTTTCCGTGAACTGGGACAAGAGCTCTCTAACCCCCAGCCAGTCTATCACTTTCCTGGGTATAGATCTGGATTCGGCGGCGATGACGGCCAGACTGTCAACACAGCGCGCGCGCCGTGTTCGGCACCTCGCCGCTTCCGTTCAGGTGGGAAAAGTTTTTCCCCTAAAAACCTTTCAGAGGCTTTTGGGCCATATGGCGTCAGCCGCAGCGGTCCTGCAGCTGGGTTTACTTCGAATGCGCCCGCTTCAGTGCTGGCTAAAGTCGGAAGTGTCCCGCAAAGCATGGATTTCGGGCCGTGCACCAGTCAGAGTGACTCAGCGCTGCGTCTCAGCCCTGCAGCCCTGGCTGGCGGCCGAATGGTTTCAGCGGGGAGTGTCGATGGGGGTCATCGCACACCGCAAAGTGGTCTCGACAGATGCGTCCAACATGGGTTGGGGAGCGACTCACGAGGGCAGTCCGATTTGCGGCCGGTGGTCGAATACGGAGAAAAGCCTTCACATAAACTGTCTAGAGATGCTGGCGGTCGAGAAAGCGCTGAAGCACTTTCTACCACTCCTACGGGGACACCATGTGCTAGTCCGCTCGGACAATATGTCAGTAGTGTCTTACGTGAACCGCCAGGGCGGAATCAGATCCAGAGCCCTGCGCGCTCTCACAGAGCGCCTCCTATCCTGGGCTCAGGGCCCGCTGCGCTCCCTAAGGGCAGCTCATGTACCCGGTCGCTTCAACGACGGCCCGGACAGACTGTCCAGGGACAACGTTCCCCCAGGGGAATGGTCTCTACACCGCCAGACGGTCCAAGCGCTTTGGCATCGCTTTGGCAAAGCGGAGATCGACCTCTTCGCCGCGAGCGAGAACGCTCAGTGCCAGAGGTTTTTCTCGAAACACGAGGACGCGCTGGCCCAGACATGGCCCAGCGTTCCGCTGTATGCGTTCCCCCCGATCTCGATGCTGCCTCAAGTGCTAGCGAGGATCAGGGAGACGAACTGCGCAGCGCTCCTCATAGCCCCGCGCTGGGAAAACCAACCATGGTTTTCCGAGCTGATGAGGCTGACAGACACAGCCCCATGGCCGATCCCGGTGAGGAGAGATCTTCTCTCTCAAGCTCGAGGGTCGATTCTGCATCCCCATCCAGAGCACTGGTCTCTGCATGCGTGGGAAATCAACGGATATTCGTTGATCTGCCAGAAGGGGTAATTAACACGATCACGCAGTCCAGAGCCCCCTCGACGAGGCGGCTCTATGCGTCTAAATGGTCAGTGTTTAACAAATGGTGTGTGGAAATGGGTTCTAATGCTCAGTCCTGTGGAGTCCCACAGGTATTGAACTTTCTCCAAGAGATGTTGGACGCGGGCAGGTCCCCCTCCACGCTCAAGGTTTACGTCGCGGCCATAGCAGCGTTCGCCGATTCGGCGCGCGGCCGCTCACTGGGCAGGGATGAACTCATCACCCGTTTTCTGCGAGGGGCCAGGAGGATGAACCCTCCCCGGCCCCCGTCAGTCCCTATTTGGGACCTGTCCCTGGTCCTAGAGTCCCTGAAAGTGCATCCGTTCGAGCCTTTGGACTCTGTGGAGTTGAAATACTTGACGCTTAAAACCGTTTTTCTGCTAGCTCTAGCTTCAGTCAAACGAGTGGGCGATTTGCATGCGCTGTCTGTCAGCGCGTCGTGCCTCGAGTTTGGACCTAACGACTCGTTAGCCATTCTCAAACCGAAGCACGGCTATGTCCCCAAAGTGTTAGGTACTCCCTTTAGGGCTCAAGTCATTACCCTATCGGCCCTGCCGTCATCCGGCAGTGAGGAGGGTGTCAACCGCCTTTGCCCGGTCAGGGCGTTAAGGTGTTATGTCACGCGCTCTGCAGCCTTCAGGCTCTCAGAGCAGCTTTTCGTTTCGTTTGGAGGGCGCGCTAAGGGTCGCGCCGCCTCGAAACAGACGCTATCCAGATGGATAGTGGACGCTATTGCGGCAGCATATGCGTCAAAAGACCTGCAATGTCCGTTGGGCATACGGGCTCATTCCACCAGAGGCATGGCCTCATCGTGGGCATGGTCCAGCGGGATTTCCATTCATGACATCTGTATGGCGGCGGGCTGGGCGTCCCCCTCCACTTTTGTTAGGTTTTATAACCTGGAAGTTCCCGCTCTGCAGGCGAAACTTCTGTCAGTCTAGTCGTGTTCATGTCCTGCCCATATGCGCAGGTTGTACTATTGACTAGCTTGTCTGTTGAGCTGCACGCTCAGGGTCAGTATACATAGACCGGCCTTGCCGTTCTTGCGTTCCCTAGATGTGCTTATGAACATGTGTTGGCCCGCACCGCTGGCCACCTGTTTTTCACCTCTATGCTCTTCATAGAGTCATACGTGATTGTTAGGCTCGCACGGCGTGGACAAGGGGTTCCCGCAGCGTAAGCAAGCTTACGCAATACGAGAGAACCTCTCGTAAGAGAACGATACTCGGTTACTCACGTAACCTCGGTTCTCTCTAGAGAGGGAACGAGTATTGCGTTCCCTGCCGTGCTTGAAGCCTGTAGCTCGTGTCGCTTCATTCGACAGAAAACAGAGAATATAGCCTACGAGCCTTCCTTATATATGCTCTGACGCCGCCCATTCTGGCGGGCTGTGACGCGCTAGGGCGCGCGCGCCCTCATTGGGCGTGACGTCACGCCAGGCTCTCTGGTAGGCTTAAGCAGTTGCCGCGCGGCAGCCAATGAGCGCGCAGTATGCCGCTCTAGCTCAGCTGCCCGCAGCTGCACTGCGTTGACAAAAAATGAAATTAAGGATAATTTTTGGCTTCAGTATCTCGAGAAAAGAAGACTTTCCCGCAGCGTAAGCAAGCTTACGCAATACTCGTTCCCTCTCTAGAGAGAACCGAGGTTACGTGAGTAACCGAGTATCGTTTCCTCTCTCTTTTTAAAGCCCCATCTTAATGCGCGTTCCTCTCACAACACTCTCTGTAATTCTCCTCACCTGCTGTCAATCAGGCAATTGGCCTCGCTGCCATGGCAACAGATTTCGCGGTGTGATGAGACGACCATCCACAAGAGGTCTCCAAATAATACTGCCTTCACGAGGATTTTACTCTCTCTCCTTATCTGGCTTTTGTCACACAGTGACACGACTGTTAGTTTTCACTGAGTATTTGTGTTTAAAGCTGCTGTTTTCATATTTAGGTCCTTCATATGTGCTGCTGAAAGTGCGTAAGATCAACACTGGAGGATCCGGTAATTTCAGTTTGTTCCAGTAAATCTCCTCAATATCAAGATCACAGGTTATAATCACATCAGATCCTAAAGTTACTGGTGTGTTTGTTAGACTCTCTGTGGCTTGATACAACATGAACAGATCTATGAGAGAAAGAAAAACACATTTATTAAGATATAAAATCAAAAGAAAACTGACTCAGAAAAAGCACCAGAAGAATAAAAAAAATAAAATAAAAAAAAGATCTAATTATTTGCATAATTCAATCAGCTGTTTCTCAGTAAGAATATAATAAAATACAGGGGATATATTTGTGTTTCAGTTCACAATATAAACAGCGGTTTACCTTGACTTTAGCCTGTAAGGTTAGGTTTAGAACATGGTGTTATCTGTTCTGACATACAGTGTTAAAGCATTGGTAAATTTGGCAGTAAAAATCCATTGTTTTGGTCTTGTTTGAGCTTGTGTGTAAAAGAAGTTCAAGCATTTTAAATTTGTGTTAATTGTATGCATTTTGTGTTAAAGCAACAAGAAATGTGTTAATAGTATAGCTTACACAGGCGGATGTAGTGCTAACTGTGTTAAGAGTTTTGGAAAGTTGTTAAAAGTATTGAAAAATCTGTCATAGCAATCGTAAAAAACTGTAATAATAAAAATCTAGAAATCAATTTTGTTTCTTTCCACTTCCCTGGTTTCGCTTTCTCTTTCTCAAAGAAGTTTCTCTTTAATTTGCCGTCTTCCGTGTGTCCATGGCGTAAAATGAGGGCGTGGGGGAAGCGGAGACTTGAATATATAGGGGCGTGTTATTCTAATGACGATCGATTTCAGCCGCGGCATTTATCAAGGGCAGGTATTGCGTACACCAGAATTTCAAAGGTACGCACAGCTTCATAAATCAGGCGATGAGAGGAGTGTAAGCATAATCTTACGCCAATATATACGCCCGTTTCTACGCAAGATTGATAAATGAGGGCCAGTGTGTGTAAATATGCCAGTGTGTTTTTTTTAATCTACAAATGTTTCTTTTGATTTGCTCCTCAAAAAAAACCAAATAACTTTTATATAACCATATAAAATTGTATTTATTTATTATTTGCTACCAGCACCAGGTGACATATCAGATTGAGCTTTGACTAAAATGCCATTGCAAAGACTCAAGCTTAAAGAAAAACATCTGATGATATCTTGATGAACAGATTAAACCAAATCAATAAATGTGCACGTCTGACTGGCTGTTTCTTCAGATGTTTAGTGGCAAAACAAACACATGTGTGGAGTTTCCACATTGAACCCGGGCTGGTAATGCAGTCACGATGCGAAGGGTGTGCATTCTTTTTCTAATAACTCAACAGCCCAGAGTCAATTATTCCGCTTATACTACAGTTACCACACCTCGAAACATTGTTCAGATGATGTATGTGATCCCATGCCTCCGTTACTAATTCCAAAACGTAATTTTAGAGTTAGTAATGGAGGTTTGAGCCACCAATAGCAGACACATGGTGGGGACACACTTAAAGGGATAGTTCACTTTGAAATTAAATTTTGGTATGTTTTAGCTTACCTCAAGGGCATCCAAGATGTAGGTGTCTTTTTTTCCGCAGTAGTTTCAATTTTGATATTTTTAGGTCAAACCGTTCTTATCTGACAGTCATATCATGCAGGTCTATGGTCACTGTCTCAAAGAGCATGCACAGAGTCCAAATTAAACAATTCCCCATCGTCCAAATTAAACAATTCCCCATCGTAAGTACACATTGATGGCCTAAGACACGAAACGAGCGGTTTGTGTGAGAAAACGAACAGTATTTATATCGTTTTTACCTCCTGTAACACAGCCGTGTCCAGTGATCTGAAGGCGCGGGCGGGTATAGATATATACACTAGATGTCGCCTTGGCTACGGTTTCGTTCCAATGAACTGCAGTAGCCAAGGCGACGTCTAGTTTATATATCTATACCCGCGCCCGCGCCTTCAGATCACTGGACACGGCTGTGTTCAAGAGATAACAACAATATAAATACTGTTCGTTTTCTCACACAAACCGCTCGTTTCGTGTCTTAAGCCATCAATGTGTACTTACGATGGGGAATTGTTTAATTTGGACTCTGTGCTTGCTCTTTGAGGGGGTGACCATAGACCTGCATTATATGATTGACAGACAAGAACGGTTTGACCTAAAAATATCAAAATTGAAACTACTGCGGAAAAAAAGACACCTACATCTTGGATGCCCTTGAGGTAAGCTAAAACATACCAAAATTTAATTCCAAAGTGAACTATCCCTTTAATGACTAGCTGACTAAGACTGACTGTTTCCATCGACTGCAGCAGATTTTAAACACCGACTGTGTGTAAATAATGTTCTGTTAGGTTGAGAATAAGAGTTTCTGTGTTGGAGTTTTGGGGGTCACCTGTGGATTGTAGTGGATTTAATTGTAGAGCACCTCCTTGTGCTCTAATAATAGGATATTCCAAAAGTGACTAAACTTTACTGTAATATGAAATATTTTTACTGAAATTTTTATATAACATAATTTAAATAATGAATTTACTTTTCCAACAAATGTCACAAGTCTAAAAAAGTACATACTGTCATATTAAGAACATTTATATCAGGAATATTGTTAACAGCAATACAAATAAAATAAACATAATATGCAGCACATGTTTTATTGTTCCACTAGTAATGATTAAATTAACAATAAATATTGAATTGAATAGGTGTCTCTTACATTATGTCCCACAGCAACATTAAATTAGATTAGTGTGCAATGTTTTATAATTATAATGTATTCTATTTAGTGTCCATTTCATTCAACATATTTAATATGGTGGCCATCCAAGATATTTGATAATTTTAACATAAAAAAAGAAAAGTATCTCAATAGTTACTTTCCCAGATAATTAGTTACTTTTATAATGATGTAATTCAGTTAGTAACTCATTTACTATTTGTGAGAAGTAACTAGTAACTATAACTAATTACTTTTTATAGTAACATGCCCAACACTGCTAGTATGTAGTTAACCCTGGACACACTTTTGCGGTAACAAGAGATACAACATAAACTAAGTTAATAATTTCAGACTAAGTCAGAATAAATCCAAATGTAACATTTTATTATTAGTCAGGTAAATGTATCATGCCAATTACATAAGCAAGTCAAAGATAATCAATACAATAACATCAAATGCTCAGAGATAAAGAGTAAAAGATGCATACCTGATGTAGCCACATTGGCTATGAATCATGGCTCATTGAATCAGAACATAAACGCACATTCCTTCTTGCTGTCCCACTCTGAACCCCCGAAGGTAAATCAGTTGTGTTGGCTCCAGCTAGTCGGCCAATTGACTTTTACGACACTAATTTCACCTCAGAGACATTCCAAACCCCCCCTTTCCCCTCTCTGGACCACAGAGAGATAACGAAACTTGAAACTTTCTACACACACACAAACACACACAAACATCCCTTTGTGTTTAAATTAGGATAGAATATACTTTAATTTATGTACAATTACATTAGGCATGTGTGATTTAGTTTGGCTTTATAATAGAGGTGTGGTTTTGAAATGTATTCTTTAATCAATAGTGTTTTAGTTAGAGAATGTTCAACAATATTCTCTGGCAATTGCCTTCCCCCCACTTTGCTGTTTTATTGCCTAATGGAATGTCAACTGGGTTTTTAGGAGTGGAGCAGAATTAACGTGGTAATCTTTACTCCTACTTAAATCCTACATTTTCTACTTAAATCCTAAATTTTCTATATGCATAACCACCGAAGAAATGTAAACATGGATGTAATTTCCCATCTCATAATTTTTCTTTTACGTGTAGTTTGTGTATTCTGGTAAACTTTGGTAATAAGGTTAGACAAATCAGGTGTGTACCGTGTTTAGTTCCTCAAGCTTCATATCCATTTGTACCCTATAGGGTACAACACATTTTGGGTAAATCTTATTTCTAGACATGTAACGAACTTTAAAATGCTTGTAAATATGCATATCTTATGTAACTTGATTTTCTTAATCTTCATATGACGTGTGTGATATCGTTGAAATTCTCTCAATCTAACAGAGTCGAATTTCGATAGCAGAATGAAGTAATGTGCATTATTTTACACTTTTTCATATTTCGGGAGCCGAACAGCTCAAAGCTCATCTCCTCATGACTCATCCGAGTGGGCGTGGCCCCAAAGACAAAGACATTTTTCCCGCTTCAGACCTTTGGACGTTCATTGGTTGTTCGCGCGAACAGAGGCGTCAACCCATATTGTCCATAAAAGACCGACTCAGAAACTGCTCTCTCATGCCTACGCTCTCTCCTTCCTCCTCCAAAACCCAAGTCCGGACCGGCTTCGGCCTGCTTCTCTTTTCTTTTTATTTATTTCTTTTATGTTTTTCTATAGTCTAGTTTCGTTTTCCGCTTCGCCTCTGTTCATTCACGAGCTGAATGAACTTAGCCTGAATCATTCCCGGCAACTCTTCGAAGCTCCCGCGCTCGCACGCGCGCCGGAAGACAGCACGCGCACGCCTCCCCTCAGACGACTCGCGCTGCTTTTAAAGACACGCAGAACCCTGCGGTCCTACACACCTCATACAAAGAGAACCATGCCATGCAAGTATCGATTATTGAATTGAACTTATGATGTGATTTCTTTGTTGTCTCTTACGGGTTACTGTCTGTGATTTTTGCCATGCTGAGATCATCTCGGTGATCTCTCTCGTCCTGAAACTTTAGTTTCACTTTCTCCCTTCCTCTCCCTCTCTCATCTGTTATCCGTTTAGTCTTGTATTTTGTTTACGTGTCCTGTACATACATATTTACTCGTGTAAATTGTAGAACTTGTATTCCTTAGTTCGATGTAGTATTAGTCCAATTATTAAATTCCATATGCCCTTGACTGACTCTGATTTAATTGCCCATGTTACTTAGTCCCTGAAATGTTCGATCTTAGCTATATGCTTTATCTTGGTAGCCTACGATTTAAGTAAGCTAATTTTACAAACATAGAAAGTTGTCTTTTCAAGGCCTGGAAAAGATACTCTTTCTCGTGTTTGTAAGAAGGATAATTTTCCTTGAGAGTTAATTTAATCTTACGTACAATCTGTTCGCTGGACAAACAGATTGTTTGATAACTAAATTAATTCCATTAAAGTTATCCCATAACTTCGAGCTGAAATAAGAACAATTGATGTATTAATGACGAACCATAACCCGTTATGGTAATCGTTCATATATCAATCTAGTTCAGCTGCGATAAATTAATGTAACTGTAACATACAAAATATTAATCATATTCATGATTAATTATTAAAATTCCCTATAGATCATTTGAGCTAATATTAATATTAATGTACGACCCATTGTTCTTACAGTTTTGGTGGAGAACGCGAGGCATTTCAAACTTTGTTTATGGGCAATATTCAGTTTCAGTCTGTTTATATGGTTATTAATAATTTTTGCGCATTATGAAATTATGAATTTGTGAGTTAAGTCGCTAACGCGAACTCACTCCTAACTGTCCAAGGCAAAAAGCCAAAGTCAGTAGGCCTAACATACATTTTAACAAGTTGCTAAAATATGCCTAGACGATTTTAGCACTGTTAAATGCTACGTACACTGCAGTATTTAATATTACAAATGTCCTGTTAAGAGATGAAGAAATATCTCTGCAGTTGATACATTTCTAATATTTGTTTTAAATCGCTGTGAACGAAGAATTCTCACGTGCGTACTACCGGTATTAATAAATATGTTTTCTAAGCGAGATTCCTTATTAAACATAGGCCTTGCATGCATGCTATATCGTTATTGAATTCGTGGTTAGTCCAGGGATATTCAACAAAACGGTAAACTCCTGGTTAACATTGACCTAGCTAATCAATCGAAAACCTAAATACACAAATGATAAATGTGTAATATGGGAGTCTAGCAACAGACGGAAAATTCCTGTTGTCCACATTTGAGTATTTGCGGGGAAGAAACCCCGCCATACTTTCCTGTGCAGTATTAATAGCACCAAAAGGTCCGCCGAGACCTCTGTCCTATTTGTGAGTGTTGCAGAAATCAGCGCGTGACGCGAGCGCTTGAATCACATTGAAGTTGTGTAATTCCATTTACTAAACGCCAGAGGGCGTAAGTGTTTAGCAGCCTCAAATTACCCCTTTTGCCCCCTGATTTCCGCCTGCATGAGCGCAACAACGCCATCGCGTGGCCAGTTATCAGATAACGCTCTCTTCACGGCTGAATTCATTTCCCTGTGAATTAATGTTTAAACTCTAAATAACTATTCGCATTTATAGCTTTGCTCGTGCGTTTATTATTTTGTGTTAGACAATTTTCCTACTTTTGGACTGATACATTTACTCTGAGTTTGGTTCAAACAAGATTTGGATTAAAACTCAGATTAAATCTCAGCCATTCCCTTAGAGGAAACAACGGCACCTAGTGGCCGCCACCCGCGAGGTCGGTTCACTCAGCTCGCGTTTCTCTCTTTTCAAATCCTGTCATGAATTGTTTTATTTCTACTTTTCTCTTTTGATTATTTTTATAGTTATTAATGATACTTCACTGTTATCGTTAATTTATTATAGGATATGATTATGAGCTCCCTTTTTAGACTTTCTTTACATGCTCATTTAAATTTTATTTAAACTAGTTTTGAATTTCAAATTTAAATTGAGTTTCTATTTCAGCCACTGATATTCACTTGGAGGAAACAGCACCATCGTGTGGCCTTGTGGATACTAAGTCGGCATCACTATTTTCCTCCCTTCACTCTTTTATATCGTCTTTCTCTCCTGATTATTTTTATAAATAGGACTGATACTTTAGTGTATCTGGATTATTATAGGATATCATTCCGATTTTTTTTTTTTTGTTTGTTTGTTTGTTTGTTTTTTTTTTCAGTTTTGAATTTTTAATTTGAATTAAGTTTTCGATTTGCCAGGTTGAGCACAGAAAGGGAGCACGCCCCCTTGTGGTGAAAACCCACTACTGCGGCCTGCCTCTTCTCCTGGGTTCATCCTGCCATTTCATTTTGAATTTGATTTTCAATTTTTATTTTTATTTTATTTTTCCTCCCTCTTTCGGGTTAGGGCATTTTGATAATTAACATTATCATAACTTCCTATTGTTTTATCATTATTTAGTAAAACCTTTGACTCTCCTTTCTACATACATAACTACTCAATTGGTTTTAAACAAGCAAGCCTTAATTCACTTTAAGTTTCCCTTGTTCATCCTTCTGTGTATTTATTGTAGTACTCCCTTTGTGATCTGACAGCCATCTCTGCTTGGTCTCCGGCAAGCGAGCTCACCTGTCCGACGCTACCCGACACTGGCCGTGTGTCTCGGACTCTTCCGAATCTCGTACCTCCGGTTGTGGCACGCCACCCCGACATCAGCAATTTGGCCCGCCAAAAGGTTAAGTCAACGTCAGCGACACACAAGGCAATTTTGAGACAATCACTCGAACTGGGGTCTGCTGAAAGGACCACTCCGAAAGGAGAGTTCCGAGGAAAACTCAATCTTTCCGTGCCGTCTGATGATTGACACCTTGGCGTTGCCACTTTGTGTTTAAAGTCGCAAGTGGTTTGAGTGGGCACACCGTGGTACCGAGAGACGAGGTTGCCCGGGAGCACTGCGGTCAAGTGTTGGAGAACTGTCGGAGAGGTTGACCGAGCCACTGGTTTCCACCTGAGTGGCCTCAATTCACATCAGGTAAACTAAATGTGATAAAACCCATTCTCTTAGTATAAGCCCCAGAATATTAGATATTCCCCCGGATATATTTTAAGTGTTTTGACCCACCTTTCCTCTCCAAGCCACACCCTCTTCCTAGGCTTCCTGCCCCGATAGCCCCACTCACCTGTTGGCCCTATCCTAAACCCTAGCAGTGGTAATAGCTTAGGTCTCGTTACCCTCTCTAACACGTACCGTGTTACTGTTCTGTTTCATTTAATTCCAGACCTAGTCATCACTAGTGTTTTGTTTCACTTTGATCTTTTCTATCCTTTGTTTTGTTGTGATTTGTTTCTTTCAGTTCACCTAAAGACAGTAACCTGTGAGAGCCACCAAAGAAAACTGAATAAGTAGAGCGACAACCAGAGCCGGCGTCACAACACGTGACCCGCCAGGCTACTGCCTGCCAAAATCTCTAGTTCAGGTCCTTCGACCCAAGTCAATTGGCTCCGCTAACTGTCTAACTGTGCATCAGTTAGCCCAAAATTCTCATAAACGGCATAGCCCGTATGAGTATAGCTCTTTAACCTTAGAACAAACTTGCATTGGTCTCTTTGTGTGTGTGCTGTGCTTCTCTCGCCTACAGTGAAGCCAATATGTCCCGTGCATCCAGTCCCGCGGTCCGTCGGGAGCACTTAGCGACAGGGCTGGAAGCAACAACGAGCACCTTCCTGCCCAAGGAAGCCAGTGACCTGCAGCATCTGAACCAAACGCAGCTGGACACTGAGCTGGACCAGCTGATGGCACAGGATCCTAGCCAGAGTTACACCCACAAAGAACTCGCCAGGATCACCGGGACCCTAGCTCACCTCCTCGTCGCCCAGGCACAGCTCAGCGAACGGAGCAACATCGACCTGGAGCAGCAAGCCGCAACGCTAAAGCTTCAAGCGGATGAGGCCTGGAAGGACCAGGCCCGGACCCAGAGTCGTCTAGATCAGCTCCTCCTCGAGACCCAGAACCAGCGCGAGAAAGAGGACGCCACAGATCCAGAACTACAGAAAGAAGTAGAAAGACTTCGAAATGCCCTGCAAGATCTGCGCCTCGACACCGACCAAAGAGAACAGTTGGAGAGAGAAACCAGAAAAGAACTCGACGAAAAACTCCAACAAAGTGACGCTCTCCTAGAGAGAGCCGAGACTGAACTAAAAGAAGCAGAAGCAAAAGCCAGGGCCTGTGAAAAACATTTGCAAACTGCCCGAGCTAAAATCGGTGAGCTTACTCTGCAGAGAGACAAGCTCCAACATGAACTTGACACTGTTCATGCAGAACTGAGACATTCTTACAGACTGCAGAGGGGCTGGAACGGAGAAACACACATCACAGAATTTCTCCCGCCCAGCCACCCCAACCCTTTCAGCCCAGAACCCAAAACTGAAAAGGGAGATGTAAGCCCACGGCTCAAGACATCACCAGCCAGCTTTCAAGAACACCTGTCAGCAGCAAAAGGGGGAGGACCCCTTCAGACAAGCCCCGACAGAGAGTGGAACCACTCTCGACACGACACTGGTAAGCTCAAGCCTGAGCTCACATCACATAACCACAGTGCAGCCACGTCTGAAACAGCAGAGATCCTAAGGGTGCTGAAAGAGCTTCTTTACCAGAAACGTCGCAAGAAAGACAAGAAGGACGAGCCAGACATCTTATGCCTAAGCATAAGAACTGAAACCAAACCGTCTGACCGCCATCTGACTGAGCCAAGCACCCCGAACACTGCTTGTCATCCACAGACCACAGAGCTAACTGTCACATCACAAGGTGACAGCATCACCAAAGCTCCACAGCTGACAGCTGCACACCCTAAACGAGACGACACACTTCCTCACACCAAGCACCAAAATACCAAGGTACCAGGAAACACTGTTCTGTCTAACTGCCTCCACAGCAAGCCACACGAGACCGGTCCTAACCACCCAACGACCGTCACACCTGCCATGCCAACATTCCTGGGCAACCTAATCAAAAAGGGGGTGGCCCAAAAACTCTACCTGAACATCACGTTGGAAGAGGAAGTGAGCATGGAAGCCCTGATAGACACAGGATCGGACATTACGGTGATCTCAAATCAACTGTTCCAAAGACTCCAATTTAAAGCTAAGAGACAAGACCGAACTCTTACACCTCAAACTTGTGAACTGAACGTACAGTCATACAGTCAACATGACATCCGGCTCGAACAGGTAGCCCACATTCACCTGACGATTGGTCCTTTGAGTCTAGTCCATCCCGTGTTCATCTCAAAAATGGACACTTTTCCGTTCCTCATCGGCAGAGACCTTCTAGATCGTTTTGAACCGTTACTGGACTTGAAACAGCTCAAAGTCTGGGCTCAAGTACGAGAACTTTGCCCCCTCCAGTCACAGCCAGACGGTCAAGTCACAAAGGTCACAGAGCTCATGGGAACTCCCACAGCCAGCCAGCAAGACACAGACTCAGCACCAACTGAAGGTTCGAATCCGCTACCCTGCACCTTACAGCCCACCAAAGACTTTGACACTTGCTGCCTCAATGTCATGACTGACCTGCAGCGACATGACCTCATTCAAGCCAGTGCCAAGCCTGGTGCATTAAACAACAAGCTGTGGTCACTTTCAACCCACCCACCCACCCTAGAGGTTGAAAAGCTTACACACAGCATAAGAACTTTACATGCTCAACTGCCTACCTCAGAGCCGCTTACGCTGGCTCCGCTGTTTGCAAAGACAACCATAACTGACATGCGGGCTTCTGACATCCACATAAAGACTTTAAATGCCCACCTCTCAAAACCCTACAACCACCCTCGCATGCCGTCTGACCTCACTGACAACCAGTGCCTCAGACCACTGCATAACACAACGCACATGCTGCGCGTACAGAACAACATTATGAGTTGTGCACCGATTGACATCACAATGCCAAGGCTTGTACTGCCACGACGCACAAAGGGGGATAAACTGCTAATGTTCATCTATAACGCATCATGTGCTGCACAACGCAACACCAGAGACACTGACGAGACACTGAAGCAAGCGACAAGCCGACAGCAAGATATGGCAAAACATGGGCCAAGGCGAACTAAACCCAGTCGCCGCCCACAAAGTAAAAAGACTGCCCTGTCCAATCAAAGACAACCCTTGCTGGCTTCTTCCTCCCCTTTCTCTCTCTCTCTCCCTGTTGTCTGTGCCAGGTTGCTGCTGTGGTTCGCCATGCTGTACTGTCTGCCAACCAGAGGACAGCTGCCACCGAGAGAACGACCAAGACCACAGATCACGGACGGCAGGACCTACCCCCAGCAAGTGCATGTTCGACTCATCCAGCCCCGCCCGGTCTACAGAGCACACCACCCCAGCTCCGTAGCCCAATACATCTGGACAAATGTCCGACGGACAGAGGACTCCCTCTCTCACGCCGAGGCCAAGGTCGAACACATGTTCAACCAACTTGAGAAAGTGACTGTTGCACAATCGGGACTCCTAAGCACCAACCACCACTCCAGCCAGTTCCTGGGAGCATTGCTCAGAACCGGAGCTGCTGCCAGAACTCTGTTTAACATTGGTGTGGCCAGTGTAAATGCAGCGAACCAGACCGCAAACTCCATGAAGCCGCAGTTTACTGTCTTACAGAGTGACTTTGTCCAGACTCAGCTGGTTACAGTGCCAACGACAGACATGCTGTGGGAGGTTAGCTCCTCCAATGACAGCATAGCCACAGGTGTAATCCCACCATACCTGATACTAAGCCTGATGCTAACTGTGCTGGTTTCCGCCATCAACACGCCAGCTGACTTTCTACAAAAACACCTGGCCTACTCTCTGGGTAGCACCATCTCACTCTGCGTCGATCCCGAGCAGAGAGAAGTGGGCCTTCTCCTAAATCCGCCTATCATCGAGTCAAGCCAAGTCTACAGACTTACAGACATTTGCAAGGTCAGATTTTGGGAAAACAACACCCACCTCAAGATAAGCCCTCCAGACGTGGTGGCCTACCACGATGGCGACACACAACGGTACTCAGCTCCAAACCTACACCTGTGTACTATGACCAAAGACATTTGTTATCTCTGCCTTAGCAAACCCTTACTCAGAGACAACGCTGAAGAAATCTGCGGGTTGCACCCCCTGGTCAGCAAAGTCACCCACACACAAGCAGAGATAGCAGGTGAAAGGTGGCGTGCTAACGCACCTGTGCACACCGCCACTGTCACTCACGACCCGCATGACACAACCAGCCGTGTCAACATGCTCAACCAGAAAATGGGACTTCAAGTACTGAAAGGGGTCATCCTACACCTTGATGGCCTGACATGGTACCAGCTTCCCAGCAAAGAGTACCAGACAGCACTGAAACTACCATCCTCCAAAAACTTCAACGTCACCTTGAATCCAGGACTGGAACTCCGTAGTGAGAAAAGGGGGTCCCAACTCATGGACATTGCTCCTGCCAACAAAGCCCTCCGAGCACCGGCTCGACGGCCCGTTCTGAACACTTCATCTGCGATCCGAGGCTGGAACGCCGCCGACATTGGGCTGTGCACCTTTGCAGGTTTCAGACGGAATCCCCAGAAAGGTGGTGTCAAGTCAGAGACCACGCCGAACCTCATCGAGCTGAATTCTCAGCTCCAAGCACCACCTGCCTTCCTACCGTCATGATCCACCTGCTACACGACTGTCATGATTCACCTGCCATGTGACCATTGTGATGATTGTCGTCCGACGATGTCCACACGGACTTCACCGGACGAAAAGGGGGAATGTAGCCACATTGGCTATGAATCATGGCTCATTGAATCAGAACATAAACGCACATTCCTTCTTGCTGTCCCACTCTGAACCCCCGAAGGTAAATCAGTTGTGTTGGCTCCAGCTAGTCGGCCAATTGACTTTTACGACACTAATTTCACCTCAGAGACATTCCAAACCCCCCCTTTCCCCTCTCTGGACCACAGAGAGATAACGAAACTTGAAACTTTCTACACACACACAAACACACACAAACATCCCTTTGTGTTTAAATTAGGATAGAATATACTTTAATTTATGTACAATTACATTAGGCATGTGTGATTTAGTTTGGCTTTATAATAGAGGTGTGGTTTTGAAATGTATTCTTTAATCAATAGTGTTTTAGTTAGAGAATGTTCAACAATATTCTCTGGCAATTGCCTTCCCCCCACTTTGCTGTTTTATTGCCTAATGGAATGTCAACTGGGTTTTTAGGAGTGGAGCAGAATTAACGTGGTAATCTTTACTCCTACTTAAATCCTACATTTTCTACTTAAATCCTAAATTTTCTATATGCATAACCACCGAAGAAATGTAAACATGGATGTAATTTCCCATCTCATAATTTTTCTTTTACGTGGTGTAGTTTGTGTATTCTGGTAAACTTTGGTAATAAGGTTAGACAAATCAGGTGTGTACCGTGTTTAGTTCCTCAAGCTTCATATCCATTTGTACCCTATAGGGTACAACACATTTTGGGTAAATCTTATTTCTAGACATGTAACGAACTTTAAAATGCTTGTAAATATGCATATCTTATGTAACTTGATTTTCTTAATCTTCATATGACGTGTGTGATATCGTTGAAATTCTCTCAATCTAACAGAGTCGAATTTCGATAGCAGAATGAAGTAATGTGCATTATTTTACACTTTTTCATATTTCGGGAGCCGAACAGCTCAAAGCTCATCTCCTCATGACTCATCCGAGTGGGCGTGGCCCCAAAGACAAAGACATTTTTCCCGCTTCAGACCTTTGGACGTTCATTGGTTGTTCGCGCGAACAGAGGCGTCAACCCATATTGTCCATAAAAGACCGACTCAGAAACTGCTCTCTCATGCCTACGCTCTCTCCTTCCTCCTCCAAAACCCAAGTCCGGACCGGCTTCGGCCTGCTTCTCTTTTCTTTTTATTTATTTCTTTTATGTTTTTCTATAGTCTAGTTTCGTTTTCCGCTTCGCCTCTGTTCATTCACGAGCTGAATGAACTTAGCCTGAATCATTCCCGGCAACTCTTTGAAGCTCCCGCGCTCGCACGCGCGCCGGAAGACAGCACGCGCACGCCTCCCCTCAGACGACTCGCGCTGCTTTTAAAGACACGCAGAACCCTGCGGTCCTACACACCTCATACAAAGAGAACCATGCCATGCAAGTATCGATTATTGAATTGAACTTATGATGTGATTTCTTTGTTGTCTCTTACGGGTTACTGTCTGTGATTTTTGCCATGCTGAGATCATCTCGGTGATCTCTCTCGTCCTGAAACTTTAGTTTCACTTTCTCCCTTCCTCTCCCTCTCTCATCTGTTATCCGTTTAGTCTTGTATTTTGTTTACGTGTCCTGTACATACATATTTACTCGTGTAAATTGTAGAACTTGTATTCCTTAGTTCGATGTAGTATTAGTCCAATTATTAAATTCCATATGCCCTTGACTGACTCTGATTTAATTGCCCATGTTACTTAGTCCCTGAAATGTTCGATCTTAGCTATATGCTTTATCTTGGTAGCCTACGATTTAAGTAAGCTAATTTTACAAACATAGAAAGTTGTCTTTTCAAGGCCTGGAAAAGATACTCTTTCTCGTGTTTGTAAGAAGGATAATTTTCCTTGAGAGTTAATTTAATCTTACGTACAATCTGTTCGCTGGACAAACAGATTGTTTGATAACTAAATTAATTCCATTAAAGTTATCCCATAACTTCGAGCTGAAATAAGAACAATTGATGTATTAATGACGAACCATAACCCGTTATGGTAATCGTTCATATATCAATCTAGTTCAGCTGCGATAAATTAATGTAACTGTAACATACAAAATATTAATCATATTCATGATTAATTATTAAAATTCCCTATAGATCATTTGAGCTAATATTAATATTAATGTACGACCCATTGTTCTTACACTGACATTAGATAAACTACATAATGCTGAGCGTCCAATTACGGACTGATCTGACTACAAAGTCACACTGAGCCTCTTGCAAAACCTCTTTAAATAATCAGCCCAAGACAGAAACCTCTTTCAAATGGAAACATGTGCTAACAATGGGAATTTGCATTAATCAAGAGTTTACACCTTTTGAGGGCAGGACTATTTGCATTTGCTTTATTAGCTTTTGGTTTGCTTCTGTGGGGATGAGAGCGTTGTACCAGTCCTACTGAGATATTTTCAAATTATACTAAACATGTATAGTGTTGTATGATAATTGTTCACATTAAACCATATAGATCTTTGGGTGGATTTCAGGTTATCCCAGCATGAGGAGAGAAGGGATGGGTGATGAGGAGACTGTAAGGGTGAGGTGTGAACTGCTCGGTGTGGTTCGTATCAGATGGTGTTGGTACTTATGTAAGAGAGTGTTTAAATGTTAATTCTCAGGAGAGTCTTTGTTTCTTTGAGGAGTCTTCGTTTCTTCCGTCCGTTCAGGCTTTCAAAACTTAGCTCAATGCCGTCACTAGAGATGACAGCAGGCTGCATGGAGAAGTCCATCCCAGTATATTCAAGTACTTTGTCTAAAATGAAATGGTCACAACAGAAAGAAAAATTATTTTGAATGTCATGAAATTATTTTTGTAATCATTGCAGTCAGTGGTTAATAGTGTTTATTCATAGCACCATTTAATGTTGCCAGCTGGGTGTTAAGGATGGTTTTCATCATGTAACAGACCTGAAACAGCAAATAGTTAATATTGACATGGAATGAGACTCTGAGGTTTCTTTTGTGAACAGTGAATGTTCAGTGAGTGTCTCACCAATTTGCCAGCAATGCTGGGGAAAACTGAAAAAAACCAGGAAATTGCATCAAGCCACTTTGATCTGTAAATACAATATTTTAAAGTGTTAGTTAAGCTGTAAGCTAATTTGTTTAAAATTTTGTGACATACTCTCTGGGAACATAAACCAGAATAAATTGGTCTCTTTTTTAATGTTATGCGATATTTGCAGCACTTACAACCCAATGGATAAACATATTTTTTATTAATGAACATAGTAATCCTGATTTAGCTAGTTATTAGCCAGCTGCTATTTGTGATGTGGTGAGCTGAACAAAATTACCCAGTACTGTCGACTGTGAAAGATCCAATTTTTGTTTCACAGTTTTTTATGTTGAGTGTTAGGTGGCCAGTTCCATCAACTTCGACTGCAACAGTGGCAGTAATGAACAGTGTCTCCACATTCACGTTAATCGGACTTCTGAGTTCTCTGTGGAAAAGAGTTCAGGGCATTATTTACTCTTCAGAAGCCTCATTTAACTCACTGTGTGTTAACCTCTATATATGTGTCTTTCCACAGACTTGTTAAGGCTGCTCTGAACAAGCACTGTGTTGGCTCCAGATACCTTGAAAAGACATATTCACATCTGTAAGAACTGATTTTCCTGTTAAAACAAAACTCACCCTACAATAACGCCATAAAATGCACCCTGGACAGCGGACAACAAAGGCAGAGCACAGAACCTTGTACTGCCCAAACTTATCTCATTGTTCCCCTGTTTGACTTCAACTCATCCCCCCTCTCCCTCCTCAAGGCACTGAAAGTTCATTAAGAATGTCTATATATCACATATGATGTATCTTGTGAATATGTTGTTTTTCCTTTTCATGTTTGGTGTCATTTTAAAGGGCACAGTGCGATTGGTAAAATGGTCTTAATTTCATTGCAGTCATTGGTTTAATGAGAAAGATTGAGAACTCAGGAGAATCCTGTTTCTCCTCTCTGGCTGATATCTCTTTACGATATCTCAAGAAACCAGGTGCTACCCCCCTGGGGTACATGGATTGGCCCAAACAACTCTAAACAACATTTGTATAACCCCTGTTGTTCTGGTCTGGTATTTAAGGTGAGGGGACAGAGCAATCTTTGGGAATCTTTTACCGGGATCATCCCCCACACAGTAATGCATGGCAGTATTTTCCTGTTGGAAAATCCTGACACATTACTGTGTGTCTTTGTCAGGAGAACATTGCTTACTTTTAGATTCATCTTTGAGTAAATGTATATTTGAATTGGCTTTTAATAAATTACTTCTGTAATTGGCATAATACATTTTTACCTGACAAATAAATGTTACATCTTGATTTATTCTGAAGTATTCTGAAATCATTATTTTAATATATTTAAGGAGGCTGGTGCTACCGCAAACTTAGTTAAGGTAGGTCAAACTACAGGCACATGAATGAACGGAGCAGTAGGCACGTCATCTTGGAGACCTGTTGATTTCTGTCTATCACTGGTTTAGCAAGTTGTATGGAAATGGCTAAAATAAACTACACTCTCTAGTCCGTAAGCAGTAGGCGACTGACTTTAGGGGTATATTAGCAAACCCTACATCCTCTGACTCAAATCAGAATTAACAAGTTTGTGTCCGTGAGAAACACGAATTGGCCGACGTGATCTCTGTGCGGCATTCGGGTCCATAACGTATTAATAACTGAAAGTATGGGATAATCAGGATAATCAAAGATCTAAATTAATTCATAATCGATGTTTATGATTAATTTCTAATCAGAAATACGATCTAAATTTGATTATCATTTGAAATTGGAGTCAGATCAAACGTAGAGCTAAAGTAATACTAAAACTAAGTTCCAATAGATTAAGTGAACTTCACTGGAGCGCTGAAAAGACATACACGCTTTAAACCTTCGCCAGGCCGTTGGATTCCGTCGTTGGGCCAATGGGTGGTCCTTACAAAGTGGTGACCTCGACGTGATTCTCCAGGTTGTGAGTGTCTTTTCAGCGAAATATTGGGACTTGCAACAAATAAGAGAAGTAAGATGTCCTTCTCTTTCTTCAGCCGTTTGGTAAGTCAATTCTCTTTTGCCTTTTAGAAGTGTTGAGGGAAAATTCAGACGCACCTCACATAGACACATTTGTAGAATGGGTCGGCATACCCAGTTAGACCGGAGAACGCAAAATCTGGTGGGGCTTGAGAATTAGATAAAACCACATATCAGGGACATGATAGCGGCAGCGTAGATGAGAAATGACATCCCTTGCTTTAACTTTACCTCCTTGTTTGCCAAAGCAACAAGTGATGAAACCTAAATTGGGATAACATCATCCAAATTTTATTCTGGTACTCAACAGAGGGTTGAAACTAAAAACTTAAATTCTGAGATAAATAATGTTGTTACATTTAATTATTTGCTTTGCTGCAACAACATTGCAATAATGGAAATAAGAAAATGGTCATGCTAACTTGTGGAAAAATCTTGTGATTTGATGAGCTAAAAGATAACAAGTTAAACTGTCTCACTTGAATCCTTTGTGTGTGAAGTGTAAAGTTGGACAAAACAGTGCAATGCAATTAGAATATTTCAAAAGAAATTATCTGGGAAAATTATTCCAGTCCTAGAGAACAGCTGCTATGCAGGAGTCCTAGGCTGAAATTTGGAAAAATACGCTAAATTTTAAAACTGATGCATATAATGACAATTATTGTGTTACTAGAGGCTTGTAACCAGGCCTGATAGTGTCAGAGGACATGCACAGCTTGTCCTTATCTTATGAGATAATTTAGACAAAGACCTATATGAATTACATCAAAGTAATCATGGTTCTTTGAAAATCTTTTAATAGTGTCAAAAAGTTCATGACTGATGTCCCGTATATGGTTTAAACAACACCATTTAAGGCTCAGTCTTATAAAACATAGCTTTTAATTTGGTTTTATACCAGACTTTGCAATCACTGCATTATTGTATGCTTTCGAGGTCTCAAAAGAGACTGATAAAAGCAACAAACCATAAAACAATCTTGGCGCCCTCCATGAGACCTGTTTGTCCAACCTTTCTTTCATATTTAAATAAGATTCTTAAAAGAATGCAACTGATAACATCTCAGCCTAAAATAAGATAATTGTGTCCAATTCTAAATTGTAGTCACAAAAATCTTTAAATTGAGCAATGATTTGACCCATGTTTCTCAATGCCTGCAGTCCATTGAATGTTCACAGCATCGAAGCAGCTGTAACTGGTTTCCAGTTTGGGTTGTTGCTGTGTACACAATGCTAATGCCAGCACAGCTGGAGCTGCAGGGCCAATCACCTTCTAAAAGATCAGTGAGAAGATAACAAGTCAGTTTGGACAAATTACTCAGTAGAAACCCCCGAGACCAGTAAATAAAATTGGTTTGATTTATACAATTTTATAAAATATAATTTATATTATGACCAGATTGTAATATATATTATATTGTAATGGCCAAGAATGGCTTTAATCTCGTGATGATTCAGCATTGGGTTAGAAGAAAAAAGAATGTTTAATGAGAATTAAAAGAATCAGAATGTAGAAAGATGGTACGTGTATGTAGGGAACAAGAAGGAGGAACACTACTAGTGTTGGGAGGAATGAGATAATAGATGGTTAGAGAAAGTATTGGTAAGAAAGGAAACTGAAAGGAAGAATGAATCAGAAAGAATTTCTTTACCTTCTATTTGTGCAAGAATCTTTAATGAGAGAAATTAATGCTCAGTATATACCAACTAAAATGATCAACCTGATTACCATGTCTTAAATGTCCATCCAAATCCACAGGATGATTTCATTTTGATCTAATAGATCTTTAACCCAGTAACAAGGGGAGGTACAAATTTAAATTTTCTCTTGCAACAAAACCACAAACAAAGTGGTGCAAGTGTTAAACTCCTCTCTAGGAGCTTCATCTCACATGGGATCTGATCAGGAAAGGTATTTTACTGTACATGTAAGAACAGTTGTGTGAATTTAAATATCAGGCAGAAAATCTACAGTCTTTATGGACCACAGAGATCCAAATGGTCAAGAGTTGAATGGCACCATAAATTCCAAAGGCCAAACAAACAAGCACAGCACCACACCTGGTGATCTAATTGCTCTAAATACAGATCTGGCTAGTGTAAATAAACAGCATCATGTAAAGAGATTTCCCTGGCAGACCTGAGGGTCTTAATGCTCACAACACAGCAGACTGTGTGAGTTTAGATGCAATAGCAGTAAGATCTGACCATTATCACTGTTTAATTGACCTTTTCTTTGCAAACACATGATCATGAGAATGATACATGTCTTTGTAAACAAAAACAAATTTTCTTCTAATGCATAAAATCTTAACAGATCAAAGCCATCAGTAACAACTGTCTGGCTAAGGCCGTCAAATAAATATTGAGATCGACCATCTATCTTAATGCAATTTGTATAAAGGCTCCAGATTAAACTGTGTTTTCCTCTCTAGGTCTATTTCCTTACAGGCTGACAAATTACTTTCTTTAGAACCAGATTCCACAAGGGTCTGGTTCTACCTGCCTTAAGCAGGACACACAGCTTTACATTAGGAGATGGGGGTGGAGAAACTTCAAGGGGCCGCTCACACCTCATAACACTACAGAAGCAGCTCCTGTATGTGGCCTCCCGGTGTAGCACTGGAACTAAATTATGCAACACAAATTATGTTAGGATAAAACACCACCCATCTCCTATACACAAACATACACAATACGCACCATCACTACGACAATCTTAGAACATCTCTACCTGTCACAGATCATAAGACTATCCAGGCCAAATTATTCACATCATGCAATACATCATTCACCTTCATACATATAGGACAAGGGAAATTATTTTAATAATTTCTTTTCAGCATTACATTCTTGTCAACTTCCTGTATGTAAATATTGTGCTGTGCATAGGACATGCATGGCTGTGGTCACACATCAATTGATTTAAATCCACATAAAAAATCTAATTGAGACCCATTAATACAGCTGGTCTTTGGACAAAATATTTATTATGTCCAGTCGTTGGCAATTGTTGAAAACCAGGAGGGCCCCCTAGTTTCCAACAAATGACTAATGACAATCTAAACAGCTAAATCTAAAATGCAGGCATTTATATCTGTCAACTAAACGATTCCCAGTCAGACCTGCACTATTGAGTGTGACCTAGTCTGTACATCAAATGCACAGAGGATAATTACAAAGATAAACCAGAGAATTTGAATCTCTGTTTCTATACATTTCATTCTCTAATTGAATCGATTAAAACATTAAGTTTCATTGATGATTTGCACTTATAACAACTAATGTAGACAATTTTACAATTATGAAATTGTGTATTTCCATGTTTAATTATGTGATATACTCTAATTACTCTAATTATGCATACTGCTAGTAAATATACTAGTTATGGTGACTTTCTGCTACCCTTCCTTGATTCATCCAGACCAAGTCTAAATTCCACTACCGGATCACTGCAGTAGTGAAGAATTTGGTAATCAAATTCACCTGTTCATTAAATATATGATTCTGAAAAAGAGACCATATTTACCACTCGCACCTTTGACTTTTGAGTTCCACATTTTTGAGTACATCATGTTTTGTTATCTTGTATTCTTGTGTTTATCCAATAACTTTTCCTCATCTTGCAATAACCACAAATACATCAGTGTTCAATTATTGCATGGTCATTCAGAAGTTGTTCAGGTGTCTCACACGAAATGGAGTGGCATCAGTGAAATGATTCCTTCAACTATGGACTACTGATCTGCCCGGCAAATGAAACCTTCTGCTTGAAGGTGACCGAGGACTTCTCAAATGGTCAGTTAAAACATCATAGGGAGGACAAAGATGTTTCCGCAAAGCATTATGATGACACTTTCCAATGACACTTTCTGATCATGCTGACCAAAGCAAACAGACTTGATACAATGAGATCATTCTACAGACTGAATACCAACGCAGCCAAGTGCAGGTGGAAGCGAACCCGGCCAAGAGGGTCATGACACCCTGTCCAGCTGCTGCAGCATCCACGAATTCTGCCACGCTTTCATTTTAATGTTCAACCTGTCTTAATGCTGTTATTTCAGGTGACGACTGGATTCCTGCACCAATCGACTAACACTGCAAACTACAGTGGTCAGCCCTATGAACACTCAGAGAATAACACTGAAAATGTGGCAACAGGAAAATGTCCAAAACATGTCCCCTTAGGCCTGATCTAAATCTGTCCCAAGGGGCCAGGGGCCGTCTGTAAGAACTGATTTTCCTGTTAAAACAAAACTCACCCTACAATAACGCCATAAAATGCACCCTGGACAGCGGACAACAAAGGCAGAGCACAGAACCTTGTACTGCCCAAACTTATCTCATTGTTCCCCTGTTTGACTTCAACTCATCCCCCCTCTCCCTCCTCAAGGCACTGAAAGTTCATTAAGAATGTCTATATATCACATATGATGTATCTTGTGAATATGTTGTTTTTCCTTTTCATGTTTGGTGTCATTTTAAAGGGCACAGTGCGATTGGTAAAATGGTCTTAATTTCATTGCAGTCATTGGTTTAATGAGAAAGATTGAGAACTCAGGAGAATCCTGTTTCTCCTCTCTGGCTGATATCTCTTTACGATATCTCAAGAAACCAGGTGCTACCCCCCTGGGGTACATGGATTGGCCCAAACAACTCTAAACAACATTTGTATAACCCCTGTTGTTCTGGTCTGGTATTTAAGGTGAGGGGACAGAGCAATCTTTGGGAATCTTTTACCGGGATCATCCCCCACACAGTAATGCATGGCAGTATTTTCCTGTTGGAAAATCCTGACACATTACTGTGTGTCTTTGTCAGGAGAACATTGCTTACTTTTAGATTCATCTTTGAGTAAATGTATATTTGAATTGGCTTTTAATAAATTACTTCTGTAATTGGCATAATACATTTTTACCTGACAAATAAATGTTACATCTTGATTTATTCTGAAGTATTCTGAAATCATTATTTTAATATATTTAAGGAGGCTGGTGCTACCGCAAACTTAGTTAAGGTAGGTCAAACTACAGGCACATGAATGAACGGAGCAGTAGGCACGTCATCTTGGAGACCTGTTGATTTCTGTCTATCACTGGTTTAGCAAGTTGTATGGAAATGGCTAAAATAAACTACACTCTCTAGTCCGTAAGCAGTAGGCGACTGACTTTAGGGGTATATTAGCAAACCCTACATCCTCTGACTCAAATCAGAATTAACAAGTTTGTGTCCGTGAGAAACACGAATTGGCCGACGTGATCTCTGTGCGGCATTCGGGTCCATAACGTATTAATAACTGAAAGTATGGGATAATCAGGATAATCAAAGATCTAAATTAATTCATAATCGATGTTTATGATTAATTTCTAATCAGAAATACGATCTAAATTTGATTATCATTTGAAATTGGAGTCAGATCAAACGTAGAGCTAAAGTAATACTAAAACTAAGTTCCAATAGATTAAGTGAACTTCACTGGAGCGCTGAAAAGACATGCACGCTTTAAACCTTCGCCAGGCCGTTGGATTCCGTCGTTGGGCCAATGGGTGGTCCTTACACATCAAAGCCACTTTTTGTAAAGATCACTGCAAAGATCAGTGTAAAGATCAGTGCCATGCAAATAAGTTGTATCTGAACCACTAGGTTCAGAAGTAGGTTTTAAAGGGTTATTTCACCCAAAAATGAGTAATTAGTCAGTAATTTCTCACCCTCATATTGTTCCAACCCCCGTAAGACTTTCGTTTATCTTCGTAACACAAATTTAGATATTTTTTATTAAATCTGAGAGCTGGCTCACAAGACAATTTAAAATCAGTTTAAAATAGTACAAGTGACTACAGTGGCTCAACCTTAAGTTTATTGACTAGAATACTTTTTGTGCTAAAAAAAAACAACAAAAATAACGACTTTATTCCACTATTCATGTTCTTCTGTGTGGGCCTCTGAGTGATTTGACATAGTGTAACAGCACAGCGCTTCTGGGTTGTACATCACACGCATCACAGACATGACCAGCGTCGGCCAATAGTGAGCCTACGCTGCGCTATTACACTACTACAGCTCACTCAGAGGCCCACACAGAAGAACATGAATAGTGGAATAAAGTCTTTATTTTTGTTGTTTTTTGTGCACAAAAAGTATTCTAGTTGCTTGATAAACTTGTGGTTGAGTTACTGTAGTCACTTGGACTATTTTAGACATTGTCTTTTCTAACTTTCTGGGCCGGCAAGTTTCGACCCCTTAGAAGCCTATGGAGGAGTGATCCAGCTCTCAGATTTAATCAGAAATATCTTAATTTGTGTTCTGAAGATGAACGAATTTTACAGGGTTGGAACAACATGAGGGTGAGTAATTACTGACAGAATTTTCATTTTTGAGTGAACTAACCCTTTACAATTTTTCTCGATTGTTTACACACATTTTCTGAAAGCATGCCTCATATTCTCAGAACTCTACACACAAATCCAAAAACACACACACAATGGGCAAAACCCCTCAATTCTCCTGCAAAATGAAACTTTACATTCAAAACAATGTTATTTCTATGTTGTGGTCATTGTGTCTCAAGTACCAGTATTTGTGTGTAAACAATTGAGAAAAACTGTAATACTAGTATTTTTTATAGTTGATGTATCCTGGATGTAACCAAAATTACAAGGCAGTTATTAAAAAAAAGAAGAAAAAAAAAGGTATTAAAAAGTATTAAATTGGAAGTGCTGATGCCCTGAAAATAACATGAGGAAGACATTCAAAAACGTTTGCACCTGCCACATTAACCAATTAATTTTTTCCATCTGTTAAATTAAGCAAAACAATTTTTTTTGTCTGTTTATTGTGTGTTTTATTACAAATAGAATTGTGTGAAGAATGTTACCAGTTTGCTACTACTATTCTTTTTTCTAATGATGTCTTTGATGAAAATTTGTGAAATTTTTACAGTTTTTCTCATTTGCTTAAACACTTTAACCAGGCTTTTGAACTAAAATTTCAAAACCATAATGCCATTTATCAAAAAGCACACCCATTTCACTAAACTATAAACACTATTCCCTGTTTTGACACATGAGTCAGATTTGTTGAACTGTCACTGCAAAACTCTACACACAAATCCCTTCATTTCTCATTGCTTAGACCATGTTGTCATTTAGAAAGCACTAGCAATCAATATTGTTCACTCAAGTCAGCACAGCTTCAGCTCAGTTAGACACACAATTACACAGGTAGAAACACTAAGAGTCAAAATTTAACACACATCAATCAGAACCTTCAATAGATAGATACTGTAAAAGGGCTCAAATCAGTTTATTGCGTTTTGGAACAATGGATCCGGAAAGAAATGAAGGAAGATGGATAAGAATGAGGAGGAGCAATTAAGGGCAAGGACAAGAAGATAAGCAGTCTCAGATGAAACTCAAGCCACTCTAGTTGCCCATGTGTTAGTCAATGGTATGACTATGAGGGAGGCTCGGCTACGAGTAAGGCCAAATTTGAGTCGCTTTACCGTCGCCTCGAGAACCTTCAGGGAGGTGTGGTGGCAAACAAAATTCTATCACTGAATAAGAGACAAACATTTCCAATAGTCTTTGATGAGGTTTATTTTCTTGCAAGAAAAGGCCAGCAGTCGTACAGTCACACAGAGTGGCTGAAGAGTGTGACAGTGAAGGGAGTCTTCATCCTATATAGTCTTGACTCCCAGAATGTTATTTTTCTAGGCAAATGATGGTATTCCAACCATATGTGGAACATTCTTAGACTTGGTCATCATATTGTGTCCTTGAGTGGAGACCCTCCTGTCACGTCCCAAGTTCCCAACACTCTTTACCATTCCAATACAATTCCATATTAGAATATGGTTTGTGTGTGCTCTTTTACTGTCATACAGTTTTTCTGAATTGCTAAGACACTAAATCCCATTGTAAAAACTAAACTGGCAACTGCCAAAACTCTTTTATCAAATCAATCACACTGTTGTCAAAATCTTAAACACTATTCATCTGTTTAGGACACAATTTGCGAATCTGAATCGCCCATTTACCAAAACTCTAAACACATTCTCAAACACAGAACACAACTTTGCAGTGTCATACACTTGTACCCAGAATGGTGCACACAGGCTACAGAAGTTAAACACAACTAACACACTGTTCTCATCCTTTACACACTACCACTCAAAATTGAAAAAACATGTGTCCAATCAGTGCACACAATTAGAAAACAGTATTTAAGCCTAGTCAAATGCAAATGGCATGAGTTGATCCAACAATGGAGCAGAACAGAGGAAGAGGTGGAAGAGGAAGAGGAAGAGGAGTCTGTGTCAGAGGTGGTGGGCGAGGACAAAGACCAAGTAGATCAATAATTTCAAATGACATTCGAGCAACTGTCATAGATCATGTTCTAGTGCATGGCATGACTATCAGGGAGGCAGGGCAACGTGTGCAACCAAACCTAAGCAGGTTCTCCGGACCTTCAGAGAAGAAAACAGGTAAAGTATACTTGTCTCAGAAAGAGGACAATGAGACATAACTTTTCCATGGTACTGTGTTTTGAAAACATTTACTGAATAAAATGTGTGTGTATGTCTATACTTCTAACTAAATGGGGTTCTTTTTACAGAATTCTGACATGTGACGTGGATGAAGTCCTGTGGCCTCACCCAGCAGAGAGGCGTGATCCTGTGGCAGAATAAATGCTGTAAACATGTCTTATTTTTTTTCTTTACATAACTTTTGTTTCTCTTTTTTGCTGCAGTTTTTTTAAAAGCTTTATTTTATTTCTTTTTGCTTAAATCTGAGTACAAGAATAAAATTATTCCCGCTATCCCACAGTGTTTTGCATTTATTTATGTAGTGTGTAATGGTTGCTAAGTTGTGTTTGCACATTAGCTGGTTTTGTGTGGTTTTTGACGGTAGTGAGTGATTTTGATTAAAGTTAAAATGGTTTTGGGTCAAATGTTTGGTTTTGCAAGAGGAGTCAGAGGTTTTGTGAATGTAGCTTGAAAATTGGGTTTTGTGTTCACAGTTTAGAGAAAAGGAGAGCAGGTTTCAAGAAATGTGTCTTAGCAATTCAGAAAAACTGTATGTTGGTCACACACATCTTACTGTAAGTAAATATAAAAAAAAAATAGAGGAGAGAGTAAAAAAAAAAAAAAAACAGGGAAAAAAAACAGGAAAATGTTTTGTGTGTGTGTGTGTGTGTGTGTGTGTGTGTGTGTGTGTGTGTGTGTGTGTGTGTGTGTGTGTGTGTTTTCTGTGTATGAATACAAATGTGCCAATGTATCCACTGGTTGTGTCTTTTGTGTTCATCATGTGAAAAGGTTTGTGAGGGAGGAAACACAAGCAACATAACTTACCAGTTTTGGAAATGTTGTTTTGAATTTATTGCACCAATGTGTTAGACTATGTTGTAGTATGTGTGATTTTGAGTGCTTGTGTGTCCAGTCTGAGGTCAAATTTTAGTTTTTCAGCAAGAGTGAATGGTTTTGAGTGTAGAGCTTCATTTTGACCTGAAAATAGGATGTTTGGGGAATTGGGTGAGACGTTATGGATTTGTGTTATAGTTTTGAGAATATGAGGCATAGTTTCAAGAAATGTGTTTAAGCAATCGAGAAAAAACTGTAATGATAATTTAATTGAATTTAATTGAATTTTTAATGAAAATTTGTGATATGAACATTATACTTACCCCGATATCAGATTTCCAGTCACTTGAATTTGGGGACTATACATTTGTATAAAGACTCCAGTGTCTTTAACAAACTTCTGCATCGAAGTAAGTACATTTAAATGAATCTTGATTCTGTCAAGAAAATATGCACATTTTAATATAAAATATACATTTTATTCAGCAGGAGGATATTGTAGCAACACTGGTCTTACCCTGTAGCGTTATACTGTTTGAAGGGAATTGGAAGAGTTTGTTCTGGAATAGCCATGTCTGGGATAAGCTGTTTTAACTTCTGAATAGCCTTACCTGCAACTGTCAAAACAAACAAACTTTTGCACTTAAAGATTGGGGTTTTGGATCTGTCCCTTTATTTTTATGACATGAAAGATGCAAACCCATCAGGGCCTACATGTGATCTGCATGTCCATGTAGTGTTGTGATTATTGAACTACATATTATAAAGATTTTATTTTATTCACATGTTAGTCACAGGTCAAAAGTCACAAAATAGAATAGAATATAGAAATAAAATGTATTACAAAAGTTTTTGCAAAAGTGCAGTTTATCACATTATGTTTTAATGTTTAATGTTTGTTTTAAACCACCTTTTAAATCTCTCATTATGCTATATTATCACCAAATACTGGATTCAATATGTTTGTGTACAAGAATGTGTGTTTCTGTGTGTGTGTGTGTGTGTGTGTGTGTGTGTGTGTGGCTGCGTGAGTGTGCATGTATCCATGCATTAACAACATGATGTGAACAACATGATGAATACGCTCCTGAAAACTAAATGATTCTCTTATTTTTGATCTCTCCCATTAATTTTCAATGGTGGTCTAGTGTGATAAATTGTACAGAATATTTTAAAAGTGTATTCAGTATTGCCAAAATTCCCCCCAAATGATTTAGGTGCATAAGCTCAGATAAAGGAGGCATACAATGCAAAAATAAATACAACACCTGTGCTAGATGAAAGAAAACAAGTTGACAAAAGTCAATATTTTTTTTTATTTTTTTTTTTATTTTTTTTTTTTTTTTTCAAGCATACAGTGAAAAAGTGTACAGTATGTACAACATAAAACAATAATTGAAAAAACACTGATGATCCAACAAATAAAATTCACCGCTGCTTGAAAAGGAGTGGGCTGAAGTTTAACACTTATTAATTCCCACCCCTCTTTCAAACTCTTAATACATTAGTTTTTTTTTTTTTTTTTTTACAAAACACAAACACATAAATCTTCATACATTTATACAATATGTTAGCAACAGACATTCTGGCTTAACCAACTCATTTTCCTTCATTTTTATAACGTTCAAAAATCATTTCTTTAAATCTTTTCCTGAATTGTTTTATATTTGGACATTTCTTAAGCTTCTCATTTAGGTTATTCCACAGTTTCA
Organism: Scardinius erythrophthalmus; assembly: GCF_964197995.2. Classification (NCBI taxonomy): domain Eukaryota; kingdom Metazoa; phylum Chordata; class Actinopteri; order Cypriniformes; family Leuciscidae; genus Scardinius; species Scardinius erythrophthalmus. The sequence goes on from NC_138234.1 coordinate 31,274,682, forward strand.
CCCCTTGTATGGAAACACAAAAACTTTTCTTCCTACTGTGTACCATTGGTAATATGAAATTTAGTTTTCCTCTCAACACATACCCTCCTTCTCTCCAAGTAAATAACTTTTGTACATTTTGAGGTAAATCATTACACTTTGCCCTATATAGAATTTGCACAGTCTGTAAATCCACCAAATCTTTAAATTTTAGTAATTTGGACTCCATAAAAAATATATTAGTATTTTACAATATATTACAGTAAAATATATTAATATTAAATCCAATATTTGATAATAATATATATGTTACAGTCACATTCAGTTTATTTTAGGTTCTTGGACTTTCTGTTTTGTTTACATTCATCATAGATGTTCCTTGTTGTAGTTTCCCAGCTCTAATCAGTCAACATGACACTACTAACACTAATCATCACTGTGTATTTAAGTTCCTGCTTTTGTTCTGTTCCTTGTCCGGTATTGTTTGTGCATAGCACACAGTCTCACATGCTACTGTCACAGTCACCAGCTGGTGTGCCCATGTTGTAGCTTGGCAAGCCAGACCTACATCAAGATGTTGGGTCTGGCAACTCACCATAGACACGGTTCAATCCGAGGGGCGGGATAAACGGCTGTCTTTCAAATTCCCTCTGCACGCAATAGGACAACGCTTCAACCAACCAGAGCGTTTTCCCAACAGCGGAGCTAACGTCAGTTGATAGATTCAACTTTTGCCATATCTGGCCGGCAAAACTACGAACACATCTTCCTTTTTTTAAGAATGACTTAAGTGCTGTTCTTTGCTCTTTTCTCAAAGAAAAACTTAACTCCAAGTCCTCCAGAGTCGCGGACAAAGCCGATTCGAAAGACTGTTCTCCAGCAGCAGCAGCCATTCTTTGTTTTTAAGTGGCAGGTAACCGTCGCAACTCTGTCGTCATTATGTTAAGCCCGCCCCGCCTACTCTATACGCGATGTGATTTGCCTGACCTTAGAGGCAGCTAACCTTACACTCAACCTTAAACCTACCCATCCCCTCGCTGCCTGGAAGGCGCCGTTGGGGGCTTAAAACACCAAACACCGGGGCGAAACACTCAGTTTCAGTCAATCTCATGTTAATTTTGAGTACCTATAAGCCGTTTCTCAATATGCGTTCTTGTCTTTACTTGTGTTCTTGTGGACTTGTGAAACGTCATCAGTCGCTGCCCTAGTGCTGTTCCAATTCAAAGTTTACATCTAGCCCGGATGTGTTCTTGATCCGCCCCTTTTACCGAGGATGCATCGAGAGGTGACTTGTGCGGACTTGAGACAGCCAGGTATCCCAGAATGCATCTCACACCAACCAGCAAGCGTCAATAGCAGAGGAGAAACACCGCGTAATTTAAAAATACTGCTGTAATTGTGTCACGAAATGTAGTTTTAAGAGTATTTCAGGCGAGAATGTAATTGTTTAAAGCTCAAATCTTTGGTTTATTTATAAAGATAGCGCCTATTTGAAAATTTTATCTGACGTTTTCGGAGTTGTGAGATCCAGACAATCAGAAGCTCGGCGCTCATGTAACATTACCCCGCCGAGAACAGCCTCTCCTCGGTTAGTGCAGCTGACGTTTGCTGCTGGCTCGGATGTCTCTAGTCTAGTGGTTTAACATGAGATATAAATCGTCTTGTGTATGGGGCGCCGTTTGTAAAGCGGCTCACGCTGAAAATAACAGCAACATTTTGTCACATTTAGCTTCAAACAATGTTTAAAAAACTGGTATGAATTTTTGACGGTCACTTTTTACCACATTTACAACAATATTTGTCAACTTAGTGATATTTTAAATAGTTAAATCTAAATATTAAATGTTACACCTAAATGTTAAATGTTAAATCTAAATGCTAAATCTAAATCTAAATGCTAAATCTAAATCTAAATGTTAAATCTAAATCTAAATGTTAAATATAAATATAAATATAAATGTGAAATCTAAATATTAAATCTAAATCTAAATGTTAAATCTAAATGTTAAATCTAAATCTAAATGTTAAATCTAAATGTTAAATCTAAATCTAAATGTTAAATCTAAATGTTAAATCTAAATCTAAATCTAAATGTTGAATCTAAATCTAAATGTTAAATCTAAATGTTAAATCTAAATCTAAATCTTAATGTTGAATCTAAATCTAAATGTTAAATCTAAATCTAAATATTGAATCTAAATGTTTGGGGTGAAACTAAATATTTAACTAATATGCAAATTCAAAATGCCGGTAACAGGAAGTGCCAAAATAAAAGCTCGAGGTGGTCAGTGTGTGTTTATAGCATGGTTTATAGTGTCAAATAACGAATAAAAACCATCTCATCCGAGGAAATGGACTCTTGGACATAGATTATCGTGATAATAACTACCTAAAATAATAAACACGTTTGGAGAAACTGTATTTGAAGAGTATGCTAGTGTCACTTTTATGAAAAGTGCGGGACTTATGACCTGTAGCCATAATAGCCAGCCACTAGGGGGCTCACTTTGACTGAATGTCATGTCATCGCTCTGTCATCACGAGACTCTACAGTTTCTCCAAACGTGTTTATTATTTTAGGAAGTTATTATCGTTATATTATAGTTATTATTATGAGATGGTTTTTATTCGTTATTTGACACTATAAACCATGCTATAAACACACGCTGACCACCTCGAGCTATTATTTTGGCACTTCCGGCATTTTGAATTTGCATATTAGTTAAATATTTAGTTTCACCCAAAACATTTAGATTCAACATTTAGATTTAGATTCAACATTTAGATTTAGATTTAGATTTAACATTTAGATTTAACATTTAGATTTAGATTTAACATTTAGATTTAACATTTAGATTTAGATTTAATATTTAGATTTAACATTTAGATTTAGATTTAACATTTAACATTTAGATTTAACATTTAGATTTAGATTTAATATTTAGATTTAACATTTAGATTTAGATTTAACATTTAGATTTAACATTTAGATTTAGATTTAATATTTAGATTTAACATTTAGATTTAGATTTAACATTTAGATTTAGATTTAACATTTATATTTATATTTAGCATTTAGATTTAATATTTAACATTTAGGTGTAACATTTAATATTTAGATTTAACTATTTAAAATATCTCTAAGTTGACAAATATTGTTGTAAATGTGGTAAAAAGTGACCGTCAAAAATTCATACCAGTTTTTTAAACATTGTTTGAAGCTAAATGTGACAAAATGTTGCTGTTATTTTCAGCGTGAGCCGCTTTACAAACGGCGCCCCATACTTGTGTATATCTAACGGGCGATTTATTTATTTTATTTGTCTCTTTAATCTAAATTTGTTCCCTGGCAAAACGTTTTAGCTGAGGGCAAAGTGAAGTTTCATAGCTTTATTTAGTCTATTTAACTTTAACGTTGTAGCCTAGAGAGCTGAGTTATGTTTGACTGACTCGTTTGCTTTATTATTGTATAGCTTCTTATACCTATTAGGCTACTTATACTTTTATAATGGCTATTATTGATCATTAAAACTGACATTTAACAAAAAAGGTTATGTCATTTTATTTTATATATTTAAAACATAAAATATTTTATTATATATTATATTTTATTATACACGTTGCCTACATTCTCTTCACTGTATGTAGCCTTCATATATAATACAATAAAATGACACAACCCTGTCTCTTTTTGCTAAACGTTAGTTTAATGATCAATATTATCATTTTTTTTATGTATCATTTTTTTAAATGAAAACAAAAAGAGTCGTAGCCTGGTAATGTTATGAGGATGAAGGATGAACCCAATCGCAGACAGATTGCAGGACACACAAGGTTTATTTTATACAAATAACGGGGAAAACAAAGCCCACGAGGGGGCAAAACAAGACAGGACTACGAGTGACTAAACTGAACTATGACTTGACAAAACTTGACTACAAATAAACAGCTAATACAGAAACAGAACTCTCTCTTGACAGGGTACTCAGTGAACAAAATCTCATAATGAATGATAGTAGATAACATGAAACACTCAGGTTGGAATCACAATGATTAACAATGAACCGGCACAGGACAGCAAACACAAGGGGATTAAATAGGGAGAAACTAATGAGGGAAACAGGTGACAAGGGTAAAGCAATGATGACAAAACGAGGATAACAAGGGGGGCGGGGCAAGGAACGAGACAACACAAGCACATGGCCCAAACAAATGGCCATGTGCTTGCACATAAAACATGGGCCTGTCATGATCCTGCCTCAAGACCAGGGAAAATCAGAGACAAGAAGGCAGAATCATGACAGAACCCCTCCCTTAAGGAGCGGCTTCCAGACGCTCCCTAAAGGAACACTAAACACGTGACATGACAGACTGAGACAAGGACACAAACCAACAAAACATGACAAACAACAACAACGGCAAACATGAATAAACAATGACAGGATTAGGGTGAAAAATCAAAAACAATAAACAAGGCAAATGAGGTGGAGGAAACACAAAGTCCTTGGGGGGCAGTCCAGGGTGAACAGGTGGACTTGGGGTCTTGGGTGGACAGGACGATGGCTGATGGGCAGACTTGGATGGGGACACATGAGGAACAGTCTTGGGGAAACAGTCTGGGGTGATGTGGTGACAGGAGTGACCGGGGAAACGCACAGGGGTACAGAGGGCGAAGAAACAGGAAACCAGACCAGGGGAACAGTAGGCAGCTTGACAGGGGAGACAGGAGGCGACACAACAGGAGATAAGACAGGGGATACTGCGGGTGACGATGGAACAGAAACGAAAACAGAGCTCCCCGAAGACGGCTCAGTATTAACGCTCCCCATCACAGAATCGGGGAGATCGTCGTCGGCAGCCGACTGGGGTACGGTGCTCACGGCAGTTGACTGGGGTACGGCGCTCACGGCAGCTGACTGGGGTACGGCGCTCACGGCAGCTGACTGGGGTACGGCGCTCACGGCAGCTGACTGGGGTACGGCGCTCACGGCAGCTGACTGGGGTACGGCGCTCACGGCAGCTGACTGGGGTACGGCGCTCACGGCAGCTGACTGGGGTACGGCGCTCACGGCAGCTGACTGGGGTACGGCGCTCACGGTGCTCTTAGAATCCGTGGACTCAGGACAAGACATGACTGACTTGACGGGGACTTCAAGAATCTGGACAAGACGTTTAAGGTATTCAGACATTGTCTCGGCAGCGACGAGGACAGGCATCTTCTGATGAGCAGAAACCGACCGTAAGACAGCTTCAACAGCTGAATCGGCCGCTGCTCTCTCTGCAGCACTCACGACTGCAGGCTCGGGAACAGCGTTTGCAGTAGCGGGCTCTGGAACAGCGCTTGCAGTAGCGGGCTCTGGAACAGCGCTTGCAGTAGCGGGCTCTGGAACAGCGCTTGCAGTAGCGGGCTCTGGAACAGCGCTTGCAGTAGCGGGCTCTGGAACAGCGCTTGCAGTAGCGGGCTCTGGAACAGCGCTTGCAGTAGCGGGCTCTGGAACAGCGCTTGCAGTAGCGGGCTCTGGAACAGCGCTTGCAGTAGCGGGCTCTGGAACAGCGCTTGCAGTAGCGGGCTCTGGAACAGCGCTTGCAGTAGCGGGCTCTGGAACAGCGCTTGCAGTAGCGGGCTCTGGAACAGCGCTTGCAGTAGCGGGCTCTGGAACAGCGCTTGCAGTAGCGGGCTCTGGAACAGCGCTTGCAGTAGCGGGCTCTGGAACAGCGCTTGCAGTAGCGGGCTCTGGAACAGCGCCTGGAACAGCGCCTGCAGTAGCGGGCTCTGGAACAGCCTGAGATGAAGTACGAGAGGCTCCCTTTCTCCGCTTCTTTCTCCTTGGCCGCGGAGCAGATGCCATGGACGGACTGGTGACAGGAGAGGGAGGTGAAGCAGGAACCGTTACAGGAACTGGGGAGCCCAGCGCAGGCGAGGAGGACTCCGGGCAGGAAGACTCCGAAGCTGACTCCCACGACGGGTGCCTTCCACGCTTACCATGAAGACTTATGGACGTGGAAGGTGTCTCAGGAGTCGCGGCAGGACTGGGTTGGTCCCCAAGTGTAGCGACGGCTAGCAAACGACCCTTAGGGATCACAGGAAGCTTGGCAGAAGGTGGCGAGGACAACCACCATTGTTCCCGGAGCTCCGACTGCCACTTGAGAAGAGACACACTATCTGCTGGGTTCGGTCTTGGCCGGTTCATTCTGTTATGAGGATGAAGGATGAACCCAATCGCAGACAGATTGCAGGACACACAAGGTTTATTTTATACAAATAACGGGGAAAACAAAGCCCACGAGGGGGCAAAACAAGACAGGACTACGAGTGACTAAACTGAACTATGACTTGACAAAACTTGACTACAAATAAACAGCTAATACAGAAACAGAACTCTCTCTTGACAGGGTACTCACAGTGAACAAAATCTCATAATGAATGATAGTAGATAACATGAAACACTCAGGTTGGAATCACAATGATTAACAATGAACCGGCACAGGACAGCAAACACAAGGGGATTAAATAGGGAGAAACTAATGAGGGAAACAGGTGACAAGGGTAAAGCAATGATGACAAAACGAGGATAACAAGGGGGGCGGGGCAAGGAACGAGACAACACAAGCACATGGCCCAAACAAATGGCCATGTGCTTGCACATAAAACATGGGCCTGTCATGATCCTGCCTCAAGACCAGGGAAAATCAGAGACAAGAAGGCAGAATCATGACAGGTAATACCAGACTCTGCTACTTCACTTTGCTTCGTAGACAGAGTCTGGAATGGCATAATAGAGAAGTGTTTTCTCTCTTGCTAGGGGGCGCTTGTCTGAAGTTTAAAATCATTGGTTACCCGTAAGCCAATCACATAACGTTTGGGTATGGTGTGTGTTATGTGCATGCTCAGCCGCATCTAACTTCCGCTGTAAACACATGTATGATGTGAAAACAAAACCATCGAGCGAAATACCGGAGTGAACATGGCTGTGAACGACTTTTGCAGATTATGTGAAGTAAATCTACGCATCCACGGTACAATCAGCGTCTACGTCACGGCTCTCAGCGCCGCCCTCTGTTCGTTGATTGGCCCAGCTGCTTTCAGACCGGTGGAAAACAGAAAGCTCTGACGCGGTCTCAGACTGAGTACAGAAGCGAAATGAAATTGAGCGGAAGTAAGTAGTCTGACTTAGTCAGGCTAAAAGAGTCGGGGTAGTGTTTTATATTTTGTGTTGTTATAAATATATGCAGTGAAGATAATCAATTGCGTTGCCTGAACCACATTTGTGTGGCCATTAATATGTTTAAGATTTTTATAAATGAAAATGAAAAGAGGCAGAGTTGTGGTTTATAACATATTTTGTTTTATTTGTAGCCTAGATACATAAAGAGATAACCTGAGTAGCCAGAGCGAGCTGAGTGACGCTATCAAGTACGCCGCTGTTCCATTTCAGAATTATCGGACTTGCGTCCCTCCCGTCCTCGGGAGTTCGTTCTCCTGAGTCGAACTTGTCAAGTCCGAACTACCAAGGACTCAAGTCTGAAGTTTGCATACTTGGTATTGAGAAATAGCTATTGTTTATTTCTTTAAGTCCTTTGACTGGAGCGCAGCCAATGACTTCCCTAAAGCCGAGCACAGCGCTTTGATGGGCGTACTGCTTTCGCTCTCTCGCTCTGGTCTACAAATGCTTCCGGGAGAAGTGCCCTTAAGTGCCCCTTTAAGAGCAAATTTTTAAGGGGGCTTTGTGGAATTTTAGGGGGTTAAAGCCTTACTATATTTTTTAATGAGCATCATCATTAGCTGATGTTTTATCTAAACTCTAACTGATAGGGTATGGCAACTGCCATACTCTGCCATACGCAAACGCCGCCCTTGCCTTTGCCCAGACTCATCATGAATTATTGCATTCACCTGTTTGTCATTACATTGTTTGTCTACTTACACAATGTTCTCTCTGTGATTTTTCATCAATTGTAGTTGTCACACTGCATGTCTGAGCACTCTCCCTTGTCTCTTGTATTTTTGTGGATTGTTTTTGTTCTGGATTTTCCGATAAAGCTGCGCTTGGATCTTATTAAAGTCTCAGAGCAATCCGTGACAGTTACGTATCTTGTTCTGTGTTGTTTAAATAAACCGTGTGTAATATCTTATATTAATCTTCCTTGTATCATCATGTTACAGTACAGAGTAATGAGAAGTAATTTTTAGTAGGCCGGACATTTTTGAACAGGAACACCACAAGTGTAACAAAATGGAAAGAAAATCACCAAAAATAAAAATAAATAAATTCAAAGCATTCTCTAGAAGTAGCAGTGTCTTGTTCCCCTTCTCAGGGAACCATATTTGCATGCGTAACTTGAGACATTTTACTATTTTTTTCCTATGATCTATTTGGTTGTCCTTTTGTAGTTTTCTTGTTTATTACTTCCCTGATTCTGTCCAGGTCTGTATTGTTAGTCTGTTACCCTCTGTGTATTCAGTGCATCCAGAAAGTATTCACAGCAGTGATGGGAAGTTTGGATCATTTTACTGACTTTCTTGTTCGATCTCGTTCATCAAATTGAACTAATCTTTTTTCGAGTCATTTTGTTCATTTAAGTGGCTTTAAATGTTTTACTTTTTACAGCCAAATTCCCCAAACACATCAACCTACGCAATCTTGATCATATTCTGAATTAAGAAATCATTATAATGCAGTCAAAAATAATTTACAGGGAACATAAATAATTACTTTGCCTTCCGAGTCTTTCGTTCATTTGTCATGTGACAGACGCAATGAACGGATCGTTCTTGAATGACCCATCACTAATTCACAGTGCTTCACTTTTTCCACATTTTGTTGTGTTACAGCCTTATCCCAAAATTGATTAAATTCATTATTTTCCTCAATTCTACAAACAATTCCCCATAATGACAACGTGAAAGAAGTTTGTTTGAAATCTTTGCAACTTCTTGCAACTATTCACAGCCTTTGCTCAATACTTTGTTGAAGCAACTTTGGCACCAATTACAGCCTCAAGTCTTTTTAAATAGGGTGCTACAAGCTTGGCACACCTTTTTTCCTATTTTTTGGCAGTTTCTCCCATTCTTCTTTACAGAACATCAAGTTCCATCAGGTTGGATGGAGAGTGTCCGTGCACAGCCATTTACAGATCTCTCCAGAGATGTTCAATCGGGTTCAAGTCTGGGCTCTGGCTGGGCCACTCAAGGACATTCACAGAGGTGTCCCGTAGCCTTGGGTGTGTGCTTAGGGTCATTGCTCTGTTGGAAGATGAACCGTCACCCTAGTTTGAGGTCTAGAGCATTCTGGAGGAGGTTTTCATCAAGGATGTCTCTGTATATTGCTGCATTCATCTTTCCCTCAATCCTGACTAGTCTCCCAGGCCTGATTGCAGACCATACAGGCCTGATTGCTGTGCTGCAGAGATGGTTGTTATTCTGGAAGGTTCTCCTCTCTCCAGAGAGAAACACTGGAGCTCTGTCAGAGTGACCATCGGGTTCTTGGTCACCTCCCTGGCTAAGGCCCTTCTCCCCCGATCACTCAGTTTGGCCAGGCGGCCAGCTCTAGGATGAGTCCTGACGGTTCCAAACTTCTTCCATTTACGGATGATGGAGGCCATTTTGCTCGTTGGGACCCTCAACACAGCAGACATTTTTCTGTACCCTTCCCCAGATCTATGCCTCGATACAATCATATCTCGGATGTCTACAGACAATTCTTGGACTTCATGGCTTGGTTTGTGCTCTGACATGCACTGTTAACTGTGGGACATTATATAGACAGCTATGTGCTTTTCCAAATGATGTCCAATCAACTGAATTTACCACAGGTAGACTCCAATCAAGTTGTAGAAACAGTTCAAGAATGATCAGTGGAAACAGGAGGCACCTGAGCTTTTTTTATTTTTAATAAATTTGCAAAGTTCTTTCCATACTCATTATGGGGTATTGTTTGTTGAATTTTGAGGAAAATAATTAATTTAATCCATTTTGGAATAAGGCTGTAACAACAAAATGTGGAAAAAGTGAAGTGCTGCACTGTGTTGGTTGTCAGGTCTTGTCCTTCAAAGGCTGTGATGTTGATGTTCTCAGTCTAGTTTAGTGTTTTGTTTTCCAGTTTTTGAGTTATTTGTATTTTGGTATTATATTAACTTGATGATCAAAACATAGATTGAGTAGATCAAGTCCATCAACATCCCCAAAGCTTGTGTTGTCTCTTACCACTTTGTGGGTTTGACATTTAATTTAGTAACTTCAGGCAGTTTTGATTTTTATGCTGTTTTATGTTTAAAGATCACATTAGCTTACATGTGCGTAAGCAATCACTTGTTTCTAATTCTTCTTTGATTGGATTAGGTACTATTTCAGAAAATGCGTAATAGTGCCCCCTTATGGTCTGACAGTGAAAACATGGATTGCCCCAAAATTCAATCAACACAGTGTCATAAATTATGGTAAATTCCGTCAACCACGGGGAAAGAGTTAATAAAACTGCATTTTCATCACAGCAGTACCGCTAACTCACAGCATATCACTATGAGAGCAGGATAAAAGGATGTGACGTTACATTGTTGCAATGCCATTATAAGAACAGTTGCGGACAGTGACATACCTTCTACCACAATCATACTTTTAGATATATTTGCAATATCACAGGGCACAGTTATATTTTGCTCACACTTACCTAAATCAAGTCCCCTCTGGGTTTGAGTTTAACTCCAGTATTGTCACCTGTAACCACTGGGACCAGAGTCAACAGCACTAGAGTACACCAATAGAACATCATCTTCTCACAGACCTATAAGAGAGACACATGGGTATTTGGTAAGACAAAATAATATTTTTTTTCCTGCCAGGATACAAGACACAAGTAATATTTCCCAGTCTAACTGTTTTCTCTTGAAATCATCTGCAGACTTGTTCTTTGCATTCCACCATGTAGCATTGTTTCGACATAGGGACAAGATAATGGTGAAAATTTTTGTTGTCAAAACCACATAAGCTGTAGAGACTGCCTTGACAATCCACCTACTGATCTACATTTGGAAGCTGGGGAGCCCTTCTTGGGTTTCATTCCAGCAACTGGTCAGACTTCCTCCACTGTGAAGATCTGAGGACATAGATCGTAAGAGCCCTCTCAGGGCAAGGTAAGTGAAGCCTCTCTTGGTCTGCTGACACATGTTGAGGAGGAGGGAAAGCCTCAAAAACTATAGCTTTAGTTGGACCTTTAGGCACATACCCCAGTCTCAGGAGTAAGAAGAATTTGACCGCAACTGGGGCAAACTCCAAGCAGGAGGAGGCAACTGACAGGGCCTGTAAATCTCCAACTCTCTTTAGGGAGGGTAATTGCCAAAAGGAATGTCATTTTGAGCATGAAAAGCTTCCATTGGTTTGAAGGATGCCAGTGACAGCCCTTCCAGTACCATAATGTTGTGTTGGCTTAAAATGTTATGTGGGTTAATATGTGGGTTAATATGCCCACTAGGGGTCGCTACTATCCTGGAGTGTCGAGAGGAAAGGAGTAGAATAAAAAGATGGAGAGTTGAGCTACTGCAGGTTTGTTACTGCTGCTTTTTATTTTATTAATACAAATGTAAGATACAACACATGGTCAAATCCCAGGCCAGGACCTTCTCATAAGCTGCAGCCCCTGTCCTCAAAATGCCACACAGGAAGCAAATAACCAAGTGGTGTCTCCCCAAAGACCCATATAGCTTAGAATAAAAACATTTAAAAAATTCGCTTTGGTACTATTTTCACAGTGTACATTCTCAAAACTCTTAGTACAAAAATCTGATCACACTTGTAACGCAGATAGTCATTCTTTCAGAACCTGATGTTCAGAGTATTTAATCTGATGTGACTGTTTCCTTCCCCCTGTACTCTATCCTTCACTATGTTCACAAATTGCTACACACTTTTAAAATAGTGTTTATAATCTAATATAAATCACTTATAATGTAAAAATAATTAATTATATTTGGTTATCCGTATAGGAAATTGCAAACAAAGTAGAAACTATACCTGTAGAATAAATATCTATAGAAATCTATAGATGTACCAAATGATTCATTGATTAACCATTAAGTTGTATTAAATAATAGACAAATGTATTAAACTGAACGAAAAGAGATGCAAACTAGAAGTTTGATAGTAATTGCATATTGAAAGGCAGTTACTGTTATTGAAACATTTAGATGAAACACTTGTGTTGTGTTGTGAAAAGTACATTTGAAAACTGTTGAAATCAGATCTTTGTGTCATTTTAAACTGCTTTATACAGAAGTAATTCAAAAGTATGAAAATACAAATGTAGCTGGTGCACGTGTAAAAGTGATATAAGGTATGCAGAGAAGACTCAAGAAGGTGTTTGTCCTATTCTATATCTTAAAGTATAGGATAATGTTGAGATGTGCATGCTGTGGATTAAATTGGGTTTTTAGCCTTTATTTCCAAATGAACACATTTACAGTCAGTAAGCATTTGTATAGGCCTTATGTCTGATGCAACATTTGCTATCATTTTAAAGGGTAGTATAATGCCCCATTTAGAAGATGTAAAATAAGTCTCTGATGTCCCTAGAGTGTGTATGTGAAGTTTGAGCTCAAAATACCCCACATATAATTTCTATAGCATGTTAAATTTGAATAAAATTTGAGGGTTGAAGATTTAAAAATCTTTTTGAGGGTGAGCAAAACCCGTTTAAAGGGATACTCCACTTTTTTTGGAAATAGGCTCATTTTACAACTCCTCCAGAGTTAAACAGTTGAGTTTTACCGTTTTTGAATCCATTCAGCCGATTTCCGGTTCTGACGGTACCACTTTTAGCATAGCTTAGCATACATCATTGAAGTGGACAAGACCATTAGCATTTCTCTCAAAAAAATGACCAAAGAGTTTTGATATTTTTCCTATTTAAAACTTGACTCTTCTGTCCTTACATCGTGTACTAAGACCGACGGAAAATGTAAAGTTGCGATTTTCTAGGCTGATATGGCTAGGAACTACACTCTCATTCCTGCGTAATAATCAAGAAACTTTGCTGCCGTACCATGAGTGCAGAAGGCGTAATGATATGACGCAGCGCCTGATAATAGGCTACCTTCCGTCAACATAACCAACGTGACAACCTGCTTGCACAGGGAGCGTTGGAAGTTACCGAGCGGGGACTATTTTCAGGCGCTGCGTCATATCATTACGCCTCATATTAGAAGATATTGATGACGTCATTACAGATATATTTAATGGAGTTTTGACTAGTCAAAATGTTTGACTGATCAAAAGTCAAATTTCTTTGTCAAAATGAATTATTGTACATTAATTGATACTTCAAAAGTTATCTGTTATTTTATGGTCTTTTCGGGCAGGATAAGCGATATATAGAAACCTTGTCTACTGCACACAGGTAACTGAACTCAGACAAATCAGATTTCTTTACGCAGGCATGTATGCAGGAAATATTAAGAAAGAACATATATCTGGGATTATTTGCAGAATTTGATTTGAATATACATTAAATATTGCAATACATACAATCCCCTATTAATAAATTGTTCTACTATATTAAAAAAGGTTAACCATGCATCATCTTGCTTGAAACGACAGCATAAATGCTTGGAAATAAAGCTTCATGTCTTTAAATCCATACGCAGTCAGAATCTTTTCCCTGAATAATTTTTGAACCATGTATATTATTTCCTGATGTTTTTTTGTTGTTGACCAACATCCACACATACTCTTGGAGATCTTGGAAACCGTTACAAAGCCAGAGGTCAGCTCAAATGCTTTACATAGCATAAATCTGCATTCAGTAATCATTTTATCATTTGTAATATAAATACTGAGGTGTCTCGGCTGTCAGCTGATCTGATATTTGCAACTGTAATGAAGATGAACATATATTTTAATAAGCAGGGGAAATTCCTGACTTTAAACAAATAAAAGTGTAAATGTTTAGGAAGTTTGCATTGTAAGAATGTACAGGGAGACTTCAGATAAAAACGCAGACTCGTTAGGTAATGTTTTCTCATTAAAATCAGATGATTTCCTAATGTGAGGGAATAACAATATGGCGGCAATCCATTCATTTATATAGATCAGTGATTCTGACTAGTCAAAGTGTAATTATGACTCGTTGAAACACAATTGTAACTATCTAAAATATATTTATGGATAGTCAAATCATAGTTTTATGTCAGTTCTCCAGTGTCGTCATCCCTCGAAAGGGAACTTCTTTTCAAAGAAAATTTCAATGAACTTCCAAAAAAAGGTTCTCTACTTTAAAGAGTTAGTGAAAAGTAACTTTGCAACTACATGTCAACTACCACTCATTGGAGTATTAGGGGACTTTCTGCTTAATATCTGCTAACACGTTACACTAACACTCTAACACTCCCTTGGGGACCATCAAAATAAATATAAGTAACTATAAGTAACTTTTCAAGTACTTATATGTCAGCTTATTCTACTAACCCCAACCTAACAGTCTACCAATACTCTAATGAGAGTTAGTTGACATGTAGTTGCAAAGTTACTAATAGTTAGTAGAATGTGGACTATTAAAATAGTGTAACCAGTTTTAAACATTACCTAAAATAACAAGCAACTGCCAAATAATTTTATTAATTTTAACTAAATAATTATGTTTAACTTGTATATAACCAATATTACAACATTTCAAAATAAAATAGTCACTGGAGAAAGCAAACCCGTACCTGAGGACCAGGGCCGGCGCTAGCCATTTGGGTGCCCTAAGCACAAATGCTTGGTGGTGCCCCCCCCCCCACCCACCAAGGGAATAACAACCATTCAGAATTTCTTAGTTAGGTTCTCTTTACTTCCAAAATAACTGCTGCAAATAAATAATTTTACATTAACAATGGCACCAAACATGAAAAGAAATAAATAATATAAAGGTTAAAATTATAAATACCAAATACCACCACAATTACTAAAAACACAGATTTGGAACTGAACAATGTAAACACAGAAAGTTAAAAGTGCAAAGGTCAGGCACAATATAATAATTCTGTACATAATTTGACAACTCTGTGAATATGAAAATATACAAACACTGAGATTGTGTTTTTTTTTTTTTTTTCTTCTAATTGCAGTTTCAAAGTTTAAAAAATATATATATATATTAGCCATGCAGGGCTAAAGCCCCGGATCTTTTGCACTACTATAGCGACGCCCCTGGACATGCATAGGCGTAATTTGCGGGTAGGACATGTCCCCACCACTTTTGAAACATCTCGCGGCACGAATGTACCAATACAAACAAACAAAACATTTCCAGTTAACCAGCAGAGCATTCATTTAATTCGTTTTTTAAATAAGAGTCGATCTAGCGCTGAAATGTGTTGTTTTTTTAAATCAACTGATCAAAGTGCTCGTTGCCGAGCGATCAGTGGCGCGGATACTATGTTTGTTTCTGGCTCGCGCACAGCCTTCACTCAGACGCGCGTTTCAATCCGTTGTGGAGAGACTCTCTATTCGCTCCGGTACAATTAGAAAACAAAAAGCACAAAAAGTGTCCCTGCCTGATATACAACCACTAAAAAACATAATCGGTTTTGATGAGAAAAAAAAAAAAAAACTATATGAGTGCGGATTAGAACTCAGAACCTCTGACACGCTTGGCAAAAATTCTACCACTGGACCACTTAAATACACACATAGTTTCGTCGGATCAACATATAATAGGCCTCATTGAACGACCACTTAAACCCAATATTAACATGCTTTAGACATATTTTATTTGTTATTTATACTAGTACCCTATTGTGATGATTTTTCACGATCCAGATTTTTTTGGTGCCCCCCCAAGCACTTGGTGCCCTACGCGCAGTGCGTGATGTGCGTGTGCGGAGCGCCGGCCCTGCTGAGGACACTTTCGAGGAGACTTCCACTATGGAATAACAGCACCTGTAAGAAAACTGTTGTCCTGCAGGAGTGTTGGAAGCTTTTTTATAGGTCAGGGTGTTAAGATAAGCACTGCTCCCATCTTCAGGTTTTTCACTATAGCCACTAACTTTTGCATGCTGTATCTACAATCCATGTAAATCAAGCAATTGAACCTAATCTGTCTTTGCCAAAAGTTTGTACAGGAATAGTATACGCTTTTATTGGCTGGGTTGGTGAGATAAAACCTGTACATGTCTTCATGTATTTTGTATTTCGGGTTTCAGTAGCTTGCGCTCAGCATCTTGTGAAGTGATCAAGTTAAAAAGCTTATGAACAACTTATTTGTTAATGAAAAATATCTGCATTTTCACTTTCATATTTCTTTAGATCTTTTTATTGCTTTGGTGTAATTTTGACAAGCAATTGGTACATTTTCAAAACTCGTATTACTAATATCACATCAGATCATCAAAAGTGCACTTTTTTTCTAAACATGTCAGCATATTTTCAATTGTGTCTTCTAAAGTTTAAAGTAAAGTGTCTACTTTAATATTTCAAATAACATTTGTGACCCTGGATCACAAAACCAGTCACAAGTCGCACGGGTATATTTGTGGCAAAAGTCAACAATCCATTGTATGGGTAAAAATTGTAGATTTTTCTTTTATGCCAAAAATCATTAGGATATTGAGTAAAGCTCATGTTCCATGAAGATATTTTGTAATTTCCTACCGTAAATATATAAAACGTTTATTTTTATGAGTGAATGCAGCACAATCATGAACATAAATGGACAACTTTAAAGGCGATTTTCTCAATGTTTCGATTTTTTTTTGCACCCTCAGATTCCAGATTTTCAAATAGTTGTATCTCGACCAAATATTGTCCTATATAACTAACCATACATCAATGGAAAGCTTTGTTCAGCTTCCAGATTATGTATAAATGTCAATTTCAGAAAATTGACCCATATCATGACTGGTTTTGTGGTCCAGGGTCACATTTGTGAAAATAAAATGTCAACATAAGTTAAGTATGTAACGGTGGGAACTGTGGGAACACCTCTGCGTGATTGTGTTGTGAAGCACGTATGGAATCAGTCCAATGGCGTGACAGAACGTCGTAGGCGGGTGACATCATCGACCAGTAAACTAAAAAGCGCATGTGAACAAATAATGTCAGCTTCTCATAGGCTGAAGCAAGTCGATCACGGCATGCCGGGAGTATGGCACACTGTCAGAAAAAAAAGTACAAAACTGTACCTTTTAGGGTACAAGTGGCCATCACTGGGGTGGTACCCTGAACGATACCTTTAATGCGAGGTACAAAATTGTACCTTATAACTTTGTACTATTTAAGGGGCAATTTTGTGCATTGTGCATACTGCAAAAAAAGCTGAAAATTGTACCTTATTAAAATAATTCCCAGGGTATGCCCCAATGACAAAGAAGTTTTGATCCTATGGGGCGCAAAAAAATATCTTAAATAAACTGGCTTACAGATATGCAGATTTAACAGATTTTATTTATAAACTTTCTTTTACAAAGATAATTATTACATCATCTCACAGCAGCAGGTGTGAGTCGAGACAATTAATTAAAAGCTCATAAAAGCTCATCAGACATAACTCAGCAAATATATTAAGAGTTATGAAAAAGTCCATTAAAACAGCAACACCTTCAAACAAAGTAACAGGAATACATGAAATTGTCTGTAGAATCCTTACAAATCAGGAATTGTTATAATTAAAAGTACTGTTATAAATTGATATCCAGCTAATTAAACAGGCTATGTCATGTGCTGCACATAGGGCAGGTGTTCTTCAGCAAGAATACCTAGTGCTAATACATAATTTGTTATCAACACTGTGGGCATCTAGTGCCTGGTATCAACCTCCTCACCTGGTGAGAGGACAGTCCCTTCATTCTCATATTTCATACCGTATGAATAATAATGACGACAAAAGGATTCAGGAATTGACAGCTTGCCACACAATAACCAGTGTCCATGTTAAGAATGTACTTAATCAGGAAAAACAATGGAACTTCTTCTGTATGCAGGTGGCCCACAGTAAACACATCTAACACAATATTTGACCTCATTTATCTCTACTTCTGTTACTCGCTGAAGCTGTTTGCCTTCAAAATTTGCATGGCTGTACTTCTTGTTCACGCTTATTGAATGCTGTAGAGCTGAAGGTAAAGATTGAAATGGTGTGCTCACACAACATCCAGAAACTTATATTCTCATATTCCCCCAACATATTAACAGACGACAATTCCCAACATTGTCTATGCTGATGTCGGTTACTTAGAATGGATAAAATGTTAATACATTTATTAATTTGTTAATACAAGTGCTAGCAACCTGTTTGAAATATTGATGTTTGCCTTAAATCCTCAAACACCATAAAGAACGCAAAGGCCCAATAGCAAAACATCAAACGAGAGTAATGGATTAAATAATGACATTTTGGAGTAAGAACATCACCAAACTCTTCAACTGTACATGACAAAAACTCAGAAACAAGCCATTCTTTTTTTTTACAACTGGTGCCATTACAATGTCAGAAATTTCACAACAAAGTAATTAGACATGCCGATAGCTACAGCCCTCCGGGATTCTGTGTGCTACCAAAAAAGGCAGTAGGCGAAATAAACACCATTTCTGTGAGGCAGACCCTACTACATTCCAGTTATGTAGAAGTTTTTCAGAAAGAGGAACCGGATGTAGAAATCATCAAATCAGAGGGTGATGACTTGCCATCTCACTCTCCTGCTTATGAGGAACTGGTGGAGGTTATGTCTCACGCTGTTGCCAAACTAAACATTGACTAGCCATCAGAGAAGGACGTTCGTCCCAAATCCAAACTGGACGAAAGTGCTCGGCCCTCATGAGCGCAACCTCTGCATCGGGGCCTGCCATTCTTTCCCACACCGAGGTGTCGAGATCGTGGAAGAAACCGGTCCCCACGAGGCTGACTCCAGCTCCTTTTCACCAGCTCCTTATTTGATTGGAAATCACAACAGTGGAAAGTCCTGCTCAAAGATCTGCCTGGTAAATGTGTACCTACCTAATAGGTGAACCTCAGAACAAACAAAGGGTTTATGCAATCAAGGATGATCAGAGTAGTCTATCATCAGATGATGTTTTCAAAACTCATATTTTAGGAAATGGGCGCCGTAGCTACATGAGTCCAAACAGTGTGCATGTGAAGGACTGTTTCAACTGTCATGATGAGCCACAGAGATCATCCACCATAAACCTTGAAGATTAGAAAGTGACTTCCATCAGGATGAGTCAAACAGTTGATACCGCTCAAAATTGATACTTCAGAATGACTGGCCCATGGGAATGGTGTTGAAGACAAGTTCAGGTCAGGAAGGAAAGCTGAGGTCAGGGTGGTCAAAGAGGGATCATCTAAGGCAGGGTTCACCAATCTCGGTCCTGGAGGGCCACTGTCCTGCAGAGTTTAGCTCCCACCAGCTCTAACACACCTGTTTGAAAGTTTCTAGTATGCCTAGTGAGACCTTGATTAGCTGGTTCAGGTGTGTTTAATTGGGGTTGGAGCTAAACTCTGCAGGACAGCGGCCCTCCAGGACCGAGATTGGTGAACCCTGATCTAAGGTGTTTTTGCGACCCATATCAGATGTTGTCTTACTGCTGTCTCATGAGACTGAATAGACAAACTTAATTATGTTTAACGGGTGTTTTCGTAGGGTGTTTTCACACCTAGTTCGTTTGAGCCCTCCAAACGCTCTCAGAGCAGTTTCTTGTATATGTGAACAAACCAAGTGATCTCAGACCACTTGAGTTTGAGGGGGGGAGGTTCTGTCAAGTTTAGTATTTGTGTTCATGTTATGTTTGCCTATGACACCCAGTTTGCCCATGTGTTTTATTGATGTAATCCCTGTCACCTGTTGTCTTGTTAATTGGTCATTATGAGTTCATTTGTCCCAGCTGTGTCTTGTTTCCCTGATCTGGTCTGTGTATTTAAGCCCTGTGTTTCAGTCTGTTCCTGGTCTGTCGATGTTGCGTTTATGGTGGTTTCTTCTGTACATGTTTCTTTGTTCCTGTTGAGTTTTTTTTATTTATTTTTTTATTTAAGTTTGGTGAATAAACTGCTGCGGTTAGATCCTGCATCCTCTTTGCTTGGACCAACCTGTGACAATGTGGTGTTTTATTTTTACATTTGTTTATTTAATAGGCCTACACCTACTGTGCCTGAAAAATAAAGCACTGTTTATTCACATTGTATATTATGTTGTGTATTTGTAATGTGTATCTTTGTTCTTATTTTTTTAATAACAAAGATAAAATAATTAAATTATATTTTAGAATTACATTATTTTGTTACATTGTAAGGCTACATTTTTAAAATGGGGAAATTAGTTTGCCTATACTGCTGTCACTTAAAAAAAAAAAAAAAAAAAAAAACACATATAAAGAATGGTAATAAAATGAGATTTTCCTGAAAGAAATTGTGATATGATATTTTTGCCATATCGCCCACCCCTAAAAGAGGCTATAACAGAACAGTGCTACTGTAATGTGGGTGCCAGTAAGTCTGGGCTACCCAGTGAGAAAGCAAAAGGCTCTCCTGAGAATTTACATTTGAACTCTCTCTTGCTTAGTAACAGCAACATCTGAGAATGCACCACAGTACAGCTCTCACCTCACTTTTACATTCTCATCATCTCCCCCGGCTCCCCCTCTTCTCCTCCTCATCTAAAACTCACTGAAAACCTATGCAATGTTAAATGTGTACAATAAGTAATTATACATGTTTGGTATAATTTGAAAGGTGTCCCAGTGCGACTGGTACAAAGGTCTCATTCCAAAGTAAAACAAAAGATAACTCGAGATAACTTTAGAGATAACTCGCACACAGAGGACGGTGCGTCTTCCAGGCAAATGGCCTCCTGCTCTCAAAAGGTGTATACAGGGCCGGTGCTAGCCATTTGGGTGCCCTAGGCACAAATGCTTGGTGGTACCCCCCCCTCCCCCCTCCCCCCTCGCGACACGAATGGACCAATTCTACAAATAAATAAATCTCCAGTTAACTGACAGAGCATTCATTTCGTTCGTTTTTTAAATAAGATACTAGCGCTGAAATGTGTTTTTTTTAAATCAAGTGCTCGTTGCCGCCGCGATCAGTGGCACTATGGATACAGAGTTTTCTCGCGTGGCTCGCGCACACACCGCACTGTTTTCACTCGACGCGCGCTTCAATCGCAACGCAACGGATTGAAGCGCGCGTCGAGTGAAAACAACTTGCGAATACTCTCTATTCATTCTGTTGAAATCACAAAACATAATGCAAACGTTTGCTTGTCCCTGCTACAACCACTGATGAACATAATCGTTTTGATGAGAGAAAAAAAACTATACGAGAAAAAAAAAAAAACCCATTAATATACAAGTTAACGTAGTTGGCGGATCTATATATTGGGACTGACAACATGTATTAGGCTACATCTCATTAAACGTCAAATTAAACCCCATGTAACCTACTATTTAAATCGATTGCTGGACATCGAAATGTTATTTGCGTCCATCGTCATTGAATTTTGAAATCAGATAGAGCCGGCCAGAGCGCTGCATAATAAGTAGCCATGCCGGCTTATTCAGTGGAAATACACACCGACAATGACACGCCCCTACTGCGTGCTAGAATCTCCGAAAAACAAGCCGATTTCAAAATCAAAATGTACGCTTTTAAATATACCAATACTGCTATCTCAAACATGCAGAGGCTTCTTCGTGATCTCAACTAACAGATTCTGCAAAAAAACGAAAATCACCAAAAAAAAAAAAAAAAAAAAAACGCTTCTTTTTTTTTCACGACCCAGATTTTTTGGTGCCCCCCCAAGCACTTGGTGCCCTACGCGCAGCGCGTGATGTGCGTGTGCGGAGCGCCGGCCCTGGGTGTATACTCTGAATGCAAATTCCCCTTGTTAGCAAATGTTTCCATGTGAACGAAGTTTCTGTCTTGGCCTGGGTATATAATGAATTGCAACAAGAGGCTCGGGGCGACTTGTAACTCAAATTAGCCCGTGATGCTGAGTGTATGCAAAACACTTCGCATCATGTATTTCATAACGTCAGGTTCGCATCTTCTCTCTTTATTTCAGAGCATTTGATGTTTTATTTTTATTATCTTTGAACTGATTATGAAATTGTTATGATACATTTACCTGACATACGGTAATAAATTGTTACATTTGATTTATTCCGACTGACTCTGAAATTGTTTTCCCAAGTAGATTAAACAGATTTGTATGTTACCGCAAGTTTTGAGTCAGATTAGTGACAACTAATATTTGGTTTGCAAAGACAAGAAGTGAATTTCCGTTTAGGGCAGTAAACATGCCACTTGACCAACCTAAATCTGGGTGTCTTACCTCTGTTTTAATTGAATGTTACTTTAGATAAGTGTACGTGGGAAACCACGGCATGGCCAATCCAAAGCTATTATAAGAGAAGTAATGTTGGTTGACTTATCTATAGTAGTGGCCATACCTCTACTGAAGTAAATGTTAAGTTAAATTCAAGTGTATGCAATTCAATGGGGCCTATACCAAAGTATATGTGATTGTGTAAGCGTGAATGCGACCGATCTCAGGTATATAGCAATTACCTCTGTTTGGTGATGAAAACTGACGAGCTTGTGAACGTGAGACCCGCGTTAAGCGTGAGGGCCTCTGAGCGACATATCTGAGCGACAATTGACAATCTAACCTAAATTCGAGGTTGTTATAAAATGGAGTCAGATAAAAGCTTAAATGGAATTAAATTACTTTGCCACACGGAAAGACAGTAACAAGCAGAGACCTTCACCCGGTCTATCGGATACCACCTTTGGACCGATCCAGACGGGCTTACACTCAATGCCTGACAAAATGCATCAAAGTGGGTGAAATTAAGCATTCCTGTCCCTTCTATGATGACCAGGATGAAATTTTGGGTGCAAGCACTTGTGCTTGTCGGAGTTCTTTTGAGGTTGTGGTGTGAACAAGAAAGGGTCTGAGATCACTTCAATGCTGAAGAGGACCAAAAAAAAAAAAAAACCGGGTGCTCTTTTGAGTCCACTATATTATGAACACCAAAAGGACTGAGGTCACTTTCCGGCTGGTTCCCTTTCTGGTTCCCTTTAAGTGAACTTGGTTTGGTTCTTTTAAAATGAACTATATGTGAAACCACCCATAGAGAGTAACCTCTGACCTTTAATAGCAGTAATCTTGTTTTACTCAGTTGATGCTGATAGTCACACAGTTAAAGCAGCTATCTTCAATCAATTCATCATCTTTGCAATCATTTATAAGCTTTGTCTGTAAGTATTAGGTTAACAAGAAGCTTGTTTCCACCATATGTTTGGAATTGGTCAGCAAGCAAACTGTTACGATACAAACTGTACAGTCTCTTTAGAAACGTGTTCTTCTCTTTTTCTGTACTTTACTCTGTTCCACTTGTATTTTAAGTGGTGGTGCTAATAAATCCATTCTTCAGGTCAACTTTCTTGCGGAAGGAGTTATCTGTCTGCCTAGTTGAAGAAGGGGAACTCTTTTACGAGGGCAGAATAGTGAAGCTAGCTAATCTAAAACACTGGATAATCTAAAAAAAAAAAAATTCACTGGCAGCAAAATTGACACAAGGCACAGCCCAGTAATTAATAAATTAATTTATTATTATTATGTATTATTAATTAATAAATGCTCTAGAAGTATTTTTTTTGTGTGTGTTACACCATGGTGTTTCGTGTCATGTTCACTTGGTTAAAGTTTAAACCACTTGATGCAAGTGTGTGTGATCGTGTTGTTCATCAAGTGACCAAACCAGTGGAACACATTTGCACGAAACCATGCTTGTGTTAACCACACAAAAGAAAACTGTGCAGAAGTTAGATGTTAAAAACATTAAAAACAATTAATATGCATGGCAAAAAAATATCTTTAGATTTATTGACATTTGTTTTCTTGACTTCAAGCTTTGTCAAATGTCTGTAAAACATCACTCATGTTTCAGCCCAAAGAAAGCTCATCATCCATGTGGTTTACCACTTTCACTGCTGAGCATGTCAGCGCACTTATAACAGAGAGAGAAAAATGATTATATTACTATATAAGCAAGATCTCCACTTAAAACAGTACCAGCAAAAAGTGTTACTATCATACAAACACTGCATATTTACATACAAAGAGGCAAATTCATAAATGGAAATTAAAATCCACACATTTAAAACATAATAACAGTAAATTTTAATTTACTGTTACTTTAAATTAAAAAAATAAATAAAAAAAGCATAAAGTACACTCTGTATTCATAAAAAAACAGATATATACTATACTAAATAGTATATACTATACTAAATAAATGTAAGCTACCCAGGTGAAAAGACGTATAGGCTACTGTTAAATGTATTAAAAATGCATTAAAGTATATTTGTATTGTAGGTCTACTAAACACACACTCAAGTACATTTTTAATACATTTAATAGTACGTCTTTTTCACCTGGGTATGTATACTGAATCAAACTTAAGTAGCCTATATAAATATTTTATTTTTGGCAAATGTAAGGGCCCTTTCACACCAAAAGTCAAATTAATAAGTCTCAGGCTGAAGGAAATGAAAATTCACCAGTAGAGGGCGCTGCTCAAACAAACCTTTCAGTTTTGCTGTAATTTTGGATCACAGGTGAAGAGGACGTAGTGTGTTCAACACTCTTTAGGCCCTGTCCCAAATGGCACCCTAAACACTCATGGTCTTCCTACGAGTACTTTCGTGATGTAATGCCCCTTTGGCGTTCCCGCTTTCAGGAAGAAGTCTGCTGTGGAGCTCGCTTCAGTGCGGGCTCAGCAAAAGTGCATATCGAGGGCGCATATCGTCCGCAAACCTAATATGACTAAATGGGACACCCTATGGTCTCATGGACTTAAAGCTACAAAATGTTTTTTTTTGCCACTTGGGGTCGC
Organism: Scardinius erythrophthalmus; assembly: GCF_964197995.2. Taxonomy (NCBI): domain Eukaryota; kingdom Metazoa; phylum Chordata; class Actinopteri; order Cypriniformes; family Leuciscidae; genus Scardinius; species Scardinius erythrophthalmus. The sequence goes on from NC_138234.1 coordinate 31,299,523, forward strand.
TAACCTCTTACAATAACAACGGCGTAGGTTGGTGAAGCATAAGCAGAATTATGAAACTTGACGTCATGCCGACGGATCTAATAATGTTTATGGATGAGTGAATACATAGATGTTTTTAACATGATTGTGGTATGAAGCAGGACGCGATTGCAAATGAGAGACAGATATCAGCGCCACACGTGGAGCTCTCGGCATCTCGAAAACGCCACGCTGATATTGATCCTCGCTTTAGTTCTCCTTTTGTCCCAAAGTCTGCTTGCCATGGTCCACAATATTTGAACGAAACAACAACAGCGTGAGCGTGCCTCTAGACGTAACGCAGTTGTCAACGTCTGTCGCCATGGTTCCTATGGCAGTACGAGCGGAAACCATGGATGACGCGGATATTGGATGACAGGCGACAAGTGAACATGGACGAGCCATTTTTGAGCCAAATTTGGGAACTTTTGGGATATAAGTACACAACTGCAGGAAATCACACTGTGCAAGTGATTTTTGGATATTTTATTACAAAAATCTTACATATTGTAGCTTTAACGGACATGCGCACGCAGAAGCCATTGTAAGTCCACAAGCTTATGAAGTGTGCCATTTGGGACAGGGCCTAAAAAAAATAACACAAATGTGATGTTTATCTAACGTCACATGTATGTTTTGCTTATTTGTATGGTTGAATAGGATCATCGAAGCTCAGCAGCAAAGACATTAGTTAATAAAGAGATTCAATTTGTGTTATTTAACATATTTGATGATTGCAGGTTTGTGTAATATTCTGAGTTTGCATTTCACTGTTTTTATTCATTTTGTGGAATACTGAATCTGTTTTTGTGCAAGTGAGATGTAAATGCATTCTCATATTTAGTCTACAATAACTACAATAACCAGTGCAAGAGCTGATTCACAGAGAATGTGTTTTACTGTGAAAAATGTGAGATTCAGACCAGGGGAATGAAAAAAGTGTCTAGAGAAATGCGTTTTTTAAAAGTTGAACTTCTAAAAGTTTAGAACGCCATGTCTCGCACGAGACGCTGAAAAAGACAGACGTGAGCGCAGCAGTTAAACACGTTTAGTGTGTGTTTACATGAAAAAAACAACAACAATGCAAACGTAGTGCAGTGGAATAGAAAAACAAGCGACTGGACAAAAACACGTTCTGTGTGAACCGGCTACATTTAGTAGATCTAGACTTTGTCACCTTGTAGTTCAATGAGACTTTTACTGTAGTAAAACAAGTACAAACCTATTAATGCAATGGTCAGAAGCACATTCAGCAGGACAGATATGATGATGGTCATATTTCTCCATGGTATCTGGTGTTGTGGAGCGTCATCTGTCTGATTCCTGTGGACGGAGTCTGTAAAAGGTTTGTAGTTCAGTCTTTATTCAGTTTCAGTCTTTAACAGAACAATAAAACTATTGTCACAGGTCGGGATGGGCCAAGCCGGACTGCGCCCACCCCTGAACCAGGACCACCCTGAGGAACGTGTCAGAGACGAGACGGAGACGGAATTCAAAGGAATAACAGTTCTTTTTATTAAAGTTAAAAATAATTTGAATAACCTAAACTAAAACTTCCTCTCAGGAATAGAGGCAATGCAGTAGTCTCCGGGGCCCACTCCCACGCCGGTGCAAGGTTCACAGTGGCCTGTGATGGACCGGTGGGTTTCCACGGGTGAGTATGCGGTCGGGGCTGTTCCTCTTCCCACACTGATGCAGGGTTCACAGGGACCTACGACGGACAGGTGAATTTCCACAGGTGAGTAGACGGTCGGGGCCTTTCCTCTTCCCACGCCGATGTAGGGTTCACAATGGTATGCGATGGACCGGTGAGTCTTCACAGGCGAGTCGGTGGTCAAACGGGATGCGGTTGTCTCACCCCGACAGCCTGGACAAGCTTCCTCGGGGACAAACAGAATGGCGACTTTAAGCAGCGTGCACAGTTCTCACCTTCACTCTCTTGAGATGTCCACTTTCCACTATGCGGGCAATCTGACAGGTGCACAGTGAGCTCAGGTCAAGCCGGTGGGCGGGGCTTTGGCGAAGGATAGCAGAGATCAACACTGCGGGTAGAGTGTGCAATTCTCACGTGTGTTGCAGGAAGATGGACACTTCATACTAGACAGGTGGGCTCTGGAGCTGCAGCAGACTCAAGGTCCACAGGCTAAGCAGGCCTTCTTCTGAACAGGCAGTATCGACACTGGGAGCAGAGGATAACAGGCTTCACGTGTGTTACCGGGAGATGAACACTTTACATCAGACAGGTGGACTATGGGGCTGCAGCAGACTCAAAGTCACAGGCTGAGCGGAACTCCTCTAAGACAGAATCAACTTCAACAACAGTATACAGTTCTCACGTGTGTTGCAGGGGATAGATAATGTCACAGGTCGGGATGGGCCGAACCAGACTATGCCCACCCCTAGACCCAGAACACTTTGAGGAGCGTGCCAGAGACGAGACCAGAGTCAAGGAATAAAGAGTAACAAATTTTATTAAGAATAAAACAATTGGTAATCCTAATCTAAAAGTCTTCTTCTCTCCCTCGTCCAGGGAGGAGTCCAAGACGGCAAGAGGACACAGTCTTCCCCACAGACGGCGATTCCCAGTAAGGAGTACCAGACAGGTAAGTATCTCACGGTATGCAGGTTAACAGAGTTCCTTTCTCCAAGCAGGTATCAGGTACACAATGGAAGGTGATGAACAGGTGAGTTCTCAGGTGAGTGGACAGCCACAGCTTCCTCTCCTCTTTCTAGTAGGGGACAGTTCACAGCAGTTGATAGGATACAAGTAGGTATCTTACGGTATGTAGGTTAACTGGGTTCTTTTCTCCAAGCTGATATCAGGTACGCAATGGGAGGTGACGGACAGGTGAGTTCTCCGGTAAGTGGATGGCCACGGCTTCCTCTCCTCCTTTCAAGTGGGAGACAGTTCACAGCAGTCAATAGTATGCAAGTAAGTATCTTACGGTATGTAGGTTAACTGGATTCCTTTCTCCACGCTGATATCAGGTACGCCGTGGGAGGTGACGGGCAGGTGAGTTCTCCAGTGCATAGATGACCACAGCTTCCTCTTCTCTTTGAAGTAGGGGACCATTCACAGCAGTCGATAGGATTCAGGTGGGTGTCTTACGGTAAGTAGGTTAACTGGGTTCCTTTCTCCACGCTGGTATCAGGTACACAGTGGGAGGTGACGGACAGGTGAGTTCTCCAGTGCGTAGATGACCACAGCTTCCTCTTCTCTTTGAAGTAGGGGACCGTTCACAGCAGTCGATAGAATTCAGGTGGGTGTCTTACGGTAAGTAGGTTAACTGGGTTCCTTTCTCCACGCTGGTATCAGGTACACAGTGGGAGGTGACGGACAGGTGAGTTCTCCAGTGAAGGGACGACCACAGCTTCCTCTTACAGGTGGACTTTGGGGCTGCAGCGAACTCACAGACTGGGCTGGGCTTTCTCTAGGGCAGACGGAGTCAACACTTCACACAGCAATATAACGTTCTCACATGTGTCGTGGAGGAGACAGAAACTTCACTCCATACAGGTGGGCTTTGGGGCTGCAGCGAACTCACAGTCACAGACTGGGCTGGGCTTTCTCTAGGGCAGACAGAGTCAATGCTTCACACAGCAATATAATGTTCTCACATGTGTCGTGGAAAAGACAGAAACTTCACTCCATACAGGTGGGCTTTGGGGCTGCAGCGAACTCACAGTCACAGACTGGGCTGGGCTTTCTCTAGGGCAGACAGAGTCAATGCTTCACACAGCAATATAATGTTCTTACATGTGTCGTGGAAGAAGACAGAAACTTCACTCCATACAGATGGGCTTTGGGCTGCAGCGAACTCACAGTCACAGACTGGGCTGGGCTTTCTCTAGGGCAGACAGAGTCAATGCTTCACACAGCAATATAATGTTCTTACATGTGTCGTGGAAGAAACCGGATTTCACGCCAGCTGTCCTTCCCAAACCTTTCCTCAGTTGGACGTACTCGATCTCTCCAAGCTCTGAAGATGTACAATATACCAGCCTGCCTCTTGGGCGAGCGCACGGCAGTTAAAAACAAACTTTCACACACTCACAGGAATTCCACTCCAATATACAGCACGAGGGAAGAGAAGGAACGGCAATTCAAACACTGCAAATCCACTCATTAAGTGTACTTAAGGCCAGCACTCACCCTGGGTCTCGGTTCAAAAAGCGAAGGATCGGCAGTAAGAGGAAGGAGATTTTAAACACTTCTTCATAGACATAGACTGGTTTTGCTTCACCATCCGAACAGGAAGAGAAGATAAGAATGGCAGAGAATCAGTTTAATTCACTCAGTGATATTCACACGGTACACTCCAAACACTTCAGCCCACATCTATCTCGGTATCAAACATGTGGTAGGAGATTCAATAATCGGTTACTTATCTTCGCTCTTCCATCCAGACGATGCACTTCCCTCTTTAAATCCTCTCTCCCTCCGTCTTCAATTCCTCATACACACAACGTTCCTTTTTCCTCGCAACGAGCCCTCAACGACACACTTCAGAGAACACTTCCCAACAGGAGCCAGCCACTTCCAAACGGGAACAAAAGCACCACAAGCAGGAGAGGAACAACCACCAACTTCTCTTCCTCTGACTTTTTATACTCTCATGAGCCAGCGTGGCCTCATTCAAACGCTCAGCGCAAATTACCCACACCTGCTGCCAATCCGCCACTAATTACCATGGCGACAGGCACTCACTCGGCTTTGGGACGGTGTTTCATTTCCAAAATCTCAACAGGGACGTTTCTCTAGCGGGGATCGTCCCGGGCTTATTTGTCACCCCGTGACATACCCCCCCGCCAAACCGTTCTAGTCCCGAGAACGGTCTCCTGACACCCAGTCCCCATACCTGGCTGGTGGCTGACCCCGATTCCCTCGTTGAGACCGTCGGGGAGGGGAGACAGGTGCTTCCGGCCGTGGTCCCAGGCCTAAACCTCTTGGGATTACTGCCCACCCTACCAGCGGGGGTGCCCATGACGTGTCGGCCGGCGGGTCTCTTACCACTGGCTTTGGGAAATACGGGCAAGGGCGAATCAAATTGCGGTGTAACACCCGTTCAGGGCCTGCCCTTCCTTCTGGCCGTAGTGCGTATACCGGTTGGTCTGGATGGGGTTGTCGCTGAACGACGTACGGCTGAGCCTCCCATCGATCGCTCAACTTCCCTTTTCCCTGCCGTCGATTATCTCGCACCAACACTCTCTCACCGGGCAGTAACGGAGCCTCTCGAGCCGTACGATCATACAACCTCTTATTCTTCAACGCCGTTTGGTTTATCCGGTCAGCGACTTGCTCATATGCCGACTGCAGGCGTTGATGGTGATTTGTCACCCAAGCAGATAGATTTCCTCCCTCTTCTTCCCCGGTGGTCCCCATAAGCATATCCATTGGGAGTCTCACATGCCTGCCAAACATTAGGTAAGTAGGGGCGTAACCAGTGGTACTGTGTATGCTATTATTATACGCCTGTATCATCGCTGGAAGCCTGTCAGCCCAGTGACCCTGCTGTTCCTCCTCCAAGGTACCCAATAAGCCCAATAAGGTCTGATTGAACCTCTCACACCCCCCGTTCCCTTGAGGATGATAAGGGGTCGTGTGGGTCTTCTTGCACCCGTACAGGTGGCACAGCTCGCGGATCACCTTGGACTCGAAATTGGCCCCTTGATCAGAATGGAGGATTTCCGGACAACCAAACGGCTGAATTACATATCTCCAGAGGGCATTAGCGGTAGTAAGAGCAGTTTGGTCCACAGTAGGGACGGCCCAGGCGTATTTAGTAAACAGATCAGTGATGACAAGAATATTCTGGACCTGATCCACCGGTCGCCCCAAAGTGAGGAAGTCCATGGCCACTATGTGCAGAGGTGCCTTGGCCTGGATCGGGACCAACGGTGCCCGGGCCTCCTTCCTAGATTTAAACAAGATGCAGCGTGGACACCTCTGGAGGTAAGCCCTGGTAGTCCCCTCCATCCCGGGCCAGTAGAAATGTCGTCTCAACAAGGCCAACGTCCTCTCTTGCCCCTGATGTCCCATCCGGCCATGATAGGCCTCCAACAGAGCTTGCCAACGTCCTTCAGGGACCACGATCTGACGGACCTCCTCTTCTCGGCCGGGCTCCTGCAGTGCCCTACAAAGCACCCCTTCCTTTAGGCACAGCCTCGCCCTCTGTCCCAGCAAGCCTCGCACCACTCGAGTCTCAGCTCGACGTTCCGCCCCCTCGGGCCAGATCTCCTGTTCTACCCACGTCCGTACCTTCAGCACATCCCCATCTTCGCCCTGCCACGACCTCCAACGTGATGGATCCCACCCCCAACATGGAGGGGGGTCTTCAGACTCTTGTCCCGGTGCTTCAATGACCCCCACCATCAATCCCTCATCGGACCCCGCTCCGGGGGCCTGTAGATGGCCTGCCGATCCTTCACCCGGTAACCTAGATAATACATCAGCATTGGTGTGTTCCTTTCCTGGTCGATACTGGATCTGATAGTCGAAATTGGCCAGTTGTGCCACCCAGCGTTGCTCTACCGCCCCCAGCTTGGCCGTTTGTAGGTGTACCAGCGGGTTATTGTCTGTGACAACCTGGACCTTGGCTCCCCAAAGATAGTCTTTGAACTTTTCGCTTAACGCCCATTTCATGGCTAACAGCTCGAGTTTGAAGGAACTATAATTTGAGTCGTTCTTTTCGGCGGGGTGTAAGCTTCGGCTGGCATAAGCAATTACCCTTTCCTCTCCTTGCTGTTTCTGCGCCAGGACTGCACCCAAACCAAGCTGACTAGCATCGGTGTATAGAATAAATGGTTGCGTGAAGTCGGCATAGGCTAGGATCGGGGCCTGCAACAGCTCTTGTTTAAGCCTCTGAAAGGCAGCTTCACAAGCTGGGTCCCATTGGATCGTCGGGGATCCTCGACCCCGAGTTCGCCCTGTGCCTCCAAGCAGCTGGTTAATAGGTTTAGCGATTTTGGAGAAGTCTTGTATAAATCGCCGGTAGTAGCCCACAAAGCCCAGGAATGACCGCACTTGACGCACCGTCTTGGGTGCTGCCCACTCTCGCACCGCCACCACCTTCTCTGGATCAACCGAGATCCCTGCCGCACTGACCACATGCCCCAAGAACTTAACCTCCTTACGGAAAAGCTGACACTTGTCGGGCTGTAGCTTCAACCCGTAACGCTCGAGGGAGCGGAATACTTGCCCCAGATGCTCCAAATGAGACCTGAAATCGGGAGAGTAAACGATAACATCATCCAAGTAGACGAGAGTGGTGTCCATCAGCTGACTGCCCAAACAACGCTGCATCAGCCGTTGGAATGTGGCTGGAGCGTTGCAAAGCCCGAACGGCATCCGGTCCCATTCATAGAGGCCAAAGGGGGTGGTGAATGCCGTCTTCTCTCGGTCATGCTCGTCCATTTGCACCTGCCAGTAGCCGCTGGCTAGATCGAGGGTGGAATACCAGGCAGCTTGAGTGAGGCTCGTGAGGGAATCTTCGACTCGTGGTAGTGGGAAAGCATCTCTTTTAGTTACCTGGTTTAACCTCCTGTAGTCCACGCAGAACCTCCAAGAGCCCGTTTTCTTGCGGACCAATACTATAGGTGCGGCCCAAGGGCTGCTGCTCTCACGAATAATCCCTCTAGCAAGCATTCCCCGCAACAAGGTACGAACCTCCGGGTACAAGGTCGGGGGTACAGGTCGATAACGTTCTCGGCTCGGCGCCGCGTCTCCGGTCGGAATTTGATGTTTTACCGCATCTGTGCGGCCATAGTCCTCCTCGTGGGTGGCGAACAAGTGCTGCCAGTCCTTCAAGAACTCTTGAAGTTGTCCCATTTGTTCGTCCCTCAACTCTTCGCCCCGTAAAGACTCTCCCTGCAAATGGGCCGGCAATCCTCTCCCGCTCTCCTCCACTCCCGAACCGACTCGGGCTAGGGCCACTTCAACCACCGTTGGACTCACCCGCTCAAACCTCACTTCCCCCTGCTCGTGAACCTGCTGTGGCTTCACGGATGTCACTCGGGCCAAACACTGGTGGCGGTATAGCAGCACCGGGAAGGGATTTGTGTTTCGAATTCGGACGGGGACCCTACCCCCTCGGACGACGGTTAGTCCTCGAGCTACTTCCACCTTAGGACCCTCGTCATGGGGTTCCACCAGGACCCATTCGTGTGGACGGTAACGTCGAGGGGGAAGCCTAACTCGGACCACAGCCTCACTTTGAGCTGGAATGGACAGGGCATAGCGACAAACCATTCTTCCCACGCTCTCTCGGTCATGCTGTTGTTCGGCCAGACATATCCGGCGGCAATCGGCCCTGACGCGGTCCCACTCTTGGCCAGCAGGTGTTGCGGCCGCTCGTGCCGGTGCGCTTCGAAATAGTTCCTCCCAACAGTCCGAGATGACATTCATTCCGATCAGTGCACGATGGGACCCCAGACACGGGTCTCGGACGACCACTACCCCCTTCTGAGGTACTAGAATTCCATGGATCTGTAAATCGGTCACCAAGTATCCCACATACGGGATGTCCAGCCCGTTTGCCCCACGGAGCGTCAGCCAGGGGGCCTCTGCAGGGAGTTGGCTTCCGGAACCAAACAGCTCTTGGGCCAAACTTTCTGAAAACAGGGTCACTTGGGAACCCGTATCCAAGAGACACCGGATTTTCTGGCCATTTACCTGGACCACAACCACCGGACAACGGCCTACCAGGCAGCTCTGAGAAGATATCGAAGGAGGGGGGTCTAACAAGGGGGTCCCGACCACTTGACCCACAGTGGCCGGAGACTCTAAAAACCCCCTTGTGATGCCCGTCGAGCGGAACACTGGCGAACGTAGTGCCCCGGTTCTCCACAGCCGTTACAGATGGGACGCCCATGTGCATCCCACTGAAATCGAGAGCCCACTGACCGGGGTGGACGATGTTCGAACGGGCGACCCCCATCGGAGTAAGCCCGCTCTCGAGAGTGAGGAGGATACTGGGGCCGTTCTCGACGTAGTTCTTCCCTCACAGATTTGGATAGCTCAGACATTTGCTCACGAACATCCCTCTTTAATTCTTCCCGGAGGGCCTGCTTCCAATCGGGCACCGCCGGGGCCGGAGGAGGTTCAACAACGTTCGTAGCCAGGCAGCTGGGGACACCCGCATGCTCCGCCTGGTCATGCTCAAGGGCCAAAGCTTCCCGTCGGAGCTCTTCAAAAGTCAAGTTCGGCTCTCTCCTCAGTTGTACCCGCAAACTCTGGCGAACTGGGCCCTCCCGTAGTCCCAGCACAAATTGGTCTCTCAACAGGACCTCTTCGCCCCCCAGGCCATGATCCTGTCTCCCCGTCAGCCTAGAATACTGCTCCCGCAGTTGTAAGGTGAATGCCCGAACGGATTGTCGAGGGCCTTGCCGAGAATTAAAAAACTTCGCCCTCAGTGCTGCTACCGGGGTGGTATCCCCATATTGCCCAGTGAGAAAGTCGAAAATCGCCTGGATTGTTGCTCGATTAGCTTCTGGTGCTGCTTGGACTTCCCTTCTTGCATCCCCTTCCAGGGAATTCAACACAAACTGGACCCTCTGTGTGGCGTTCAGACCCTGGAGTCCTGCCAAGTACTCGACCTGGGTTCTCCACTCCGACAGGCTCACTTCAGACCCCGGGCCTCCATACCTCGGGGCCCATGGGGCACCCATGAAAATCGGCATGACAGGTGGCCGAGCCCCCGGTTCTTCCCCCTCTGCCATCCCCAACTCTGGTCGCTCAACTCAAAGTGTAATCCTGCCGACTACGCCAATCTTCTGTCACAGGTCGGGATGGGCCGAACCAGACTATGCCCACCCCTAGACCCAGAACACTTTGAGGAGCGTGCCAGAGACGAGACCAGAGTCAAGGAATAAAGAGTAACAAATTTTATTAAGAATAAAACAATTGGTAATCCTAATCTAAAAGTCTTCTTCTCTCCCTCGTCCAGGGAGGAGTCCAAGACGGCAAGAGGACACAGTCTTCCCCACAGACGGCGATTCCCAGTAAGGAGTACCAGACAGGTAAGTATCTCACGGTATGCAGGTTAACAGAGTTCCTTTCTCCAAGCAGGTATCAGGTACACAATGGAAGGTGATGAACAGGTGAGTTCTCAGGTGAGTGGACAGCCACAGCTTCCTCTCCTCTTTCTAGTAGGGGACAGTTCACAGCAGTTGATAGGATACAAGTAGGTATCTTACGGTATGTAGGTTAACTGGGTTCTTTTCTCCAAGCTGATATCAGGTACGCAATGGGAGGTGACGGACAGGTGAGTTCTCCGGTAAGTGGATGGCCACGGCTTCCTCTCCTCCTTTCAAGTGGGAGACAGTTCACAGCAGTCAATAGTATGCAAGTAAGTATCTTACGGTATGTAGGTTAACTGGATTCCTTTCTCCACGCTGATATCAGGTACGCCGTGGGAGGTGACGGGCAGGTGAGTTCTCCAGTGCATAGATGACCACAGCTTCCTCTTCTCTTTGAAGTAGGGGACCGTTCACAGCAGTCGATAGGATTCAGGTGGGTGTCTTACGGTAAGTAGGTTAACTGGGTTCCTTTCTCCACGCTGGTATCAGGTACACAGTGGGAGGTGACGGACAGGTGAGTTCTCCAGTGCGTAGATGACCACAGCTTCCTCTTCTCTTTGAAGTAGGGGACCGTTCACAGCAGTCGATAGAATTCAGGTGGGTGTCTTACGGTAAGTAGGTTAACTGGGTTCCTTTCTCCACGCTGGTATCAGGTACACAGTGGGAGGTGACGGACAGGTGAGTTCTCCAGTGAAGGGACGACCACAGCTTCCTCTTACAGGTGGACTTTGGGGCTGCAGCGAACTCACAGACTGGGCTGGGCTTTCTCTAGGGCAGACGGAGTCAACACTTCACACAGCAATATAACGTTCTCACATGTGTCGTGGAGGAGACAGAAACTTCACTCCATACAGGTGGGCTTTGGGGCTGCACCGAACTCACAGTCACAGACTGGGCTGGGCTTTCTCTAGGGCAGACAGAGTCAATGCTTCACACAGCAATATAATGTTCTCACATGTGTCGTGGAAAAGACAGAAACTTCACTCCATACAGGTGGGCTTTGGGGCTGCAGCGAACTCACAGTCACAGACTGGGCTGGGCTTTCTCTAGGGCAGACAGAGTCAATGCTTCACACAGCAATATAATGTTCTTACATGTGTCGTGGAAGAAGACAGAAACTTCACTCCATACAGATGGGCTTTGGGTTGCAGCGAACTCACAGTCACAGACTGGGCTGGGCTTTCTCTAGGGCAGACAGAGTCAATGCTTCACACAGCAATATAATGTTCTTACATGTGTCGTGGAAGAAACCGGATTTCACGCCAGCTGTCCTTCCCAAACCTTTCCTCAGTTGGACGTACTCGATCTCTCCAAGCTCTGAAGATGTACAATATACCAGCCTGCCTCTTGGGCGAGCGCACGGCAGTTAAAAACAAACTTTCACACACTCACAGGAATTCCACTCCAATATACAGCACGAGGGAAGAGAAGGAACGGCAATTCAAACACTGCAAATCCACTCATTAAGTGTACTTAAGGCCAGCACTCACCCTGGGTCTCGGTTCAAAAAGCGAAGGATCGGCAGTAAGAGGAAGGAGATTTTAAACACTTCTTCATAGACATAGACTGGTTTTGCTTCACCATCCGAACAGGAAGAGAAGATAAGAATGGCAGAGAATCAGTTTAATTCACTCAGTGATATTCACACGGTACACTCCAAACACTTCAGCCCACATCTATCTCGGTATCAAACATGTGGTAGGAGATTCAATAATCGGTTACTTATCTTCGCTCTTCCATCCAGACGATGCACTTCCCTCTTTAAATCCTCTCTCCCTCCGTCTTCAATTCCTCATACACACAACGTTCCTTTTTCCTCGCAACGAGCCCTCAACGACACACTTCAGAGAACACTTCCCAACAGGAGCCAGCCACTTCCAAACGGGAACAAAAGCACCACAAGCAGGAGAGGAACAACCACCAACTTCTCTTCCTCTGACTTTTTATACTCTCATGAGCCAGCGTGGCCTCATTCAAACGCTCAGCGCAAATTACCCACACCTGCTGCCAATCCGCCACTAATTACCATGGCGACAGGCACTCACTCGGCTTTGGGACGGTGTTTCATTTCCAAAATCTCAACAGGGACGTTTCTCTAGCGGGGATCGTCCCGGGCTTATTTGTCACCCCGTGACAATAACTCCACACCATGCAGATGGGCTTGGGGTTGTAGCAGACTCAAAGTCGCAGGCTGAGCGGAACTTCTCTAAGACAGACAGAATCAACTTCAACAACAGTTACAGTTCTCACGTGTGTTGCAGGGGACAGATAACTTCACACCATGCAGATGGGCTTGGGGTTGTAGCAGACTCAAAGTCAAACGGCTGAGCGGAGCTCCTGCTAAGACAAACAAAATCAAGATTGCAGATAGAGTGTGCAGTCTCACGTGTGTTGCAAGGGGGCGAACCTTCTCACCATACAGGTGGGTTGACAGGCAAGTAGCGAACTTAAGTCAACAGGCTGGGCAGAGCTTCTTCTAAGACAGTCAGAATCACTACTTCAAAACAGAGAGGTTAGTTTGACTCACGGATGCTGTTCCTTCTAGTCCTCAACAGATGGGGCCGATCGACATTATTAAGCTCCAGTTACTGACAGTAGACCAGCAGGGCACGTGGGGAGTGCACGGCAAAAAAGAATAAATCTTCCACACACACACACGGCAATTTCACTCCAAACATGCAACGTGAAGGGAGGGGGGGGGGGAAACGTCAATTTAAGCACTGCAATCCACTTCAATAAGTGCAGATAAGGCCAGCACTCACCCAGAGGTCTCCGTGTCACAAGCAACGAGCTTCAATGTTGAGAAAGGATGTTTCGGGGTTTTCCTCCACGGACATAGACAGGATTCACATTCAAAACACTCCAATCCACCTTAAATTCAGTCTTGAAACATGCAGGTAAAAGATCCAATGGTCGATTACTTATCTCTCTCTCTTCCAGGCAAACGGGGTGTTTTCACAACTCTTCCACGCTCCTCGAGTCCCCTCCAACTAGTGATGTGACATTTGAACCGAGGCGTCGGAGCGTGTGTCGAGAAAAAGTGGGTGTGCCAGATGAAGCCGCGATTCGAGGCTTGTGTTGTTAACGTGATTATCACGTGACTATTGACAAACGAGGCCTTGGTTTGTGTAAAAATATAAATATTGGGAGTTGTCATTGCAGGTATGGTTTAAAGACACTACAAGAAAATATGTATTTGTTATTAGCTTGATCAATATTAAAATAGTTCAACATAAACCTGTTTTAGTTAATAACTACTCTGATGTTTAACATTACAATTCCAGGAGTCTTTAGTGGACCTTACATTTCAGATAAAGACTTTCAATATGTTCTCATGAACCGCTAGAATCTGAGTTTTCATAGTCAGCTCTGGATGTGTTAATTGAGGTTATAAAATATAAACACATGTTCAGTTTTCAGCCAAGCTGATTTGTGTGTAAAATCTCGAATGAAATAAAGAACATCACTTTTGTTTGCATTTACAGAGATGTTGACTGATTAAACATAGGCCTATCCTCCTGAGATTCAGACATATCTGACCTCTATAGAGTATGAATAAACATTTTTATATCTATCTGAGATCACAATTGTTACATTTTGTAAGCGAATCCGCCATGGCACGAGTGCAATTGGCTTTTAAAGGGAATGGGAGATGAGACTCTGATTGGTTTATTTCACATTATCCCCAAACACACATTACTCATTAAGAGAATAGGGACAACCCTTTTAGACCATGCGCCGGGTGCACCGACCATTTTTCCAGTCGCTAAACTAGAAAAGTGGATTTGGACACGCCCTAAGTGAACTTGCGCCGTGCGCTTTAGACCATGCGCTTAGAACAATAAAATAGGGCCAAAAACCCAAAATGTTATATTTTATTAATTTTATTTATTTTTGGTACATTGTTCAGTATTATATTGAGAGCACTTCTTGTTAAACTATTTACTTTTGCGAGGAAGAAAATACTTCAAATAGGCTGCAGTATGTCTACCAGTTGTGAAGTTGTGTGACAGTTTTATCATTTTTATTTGCACTACAAAGAGTGTATATATATATATATATATATATATATATATATATATATATATATATATATATATATATATATATATATATATATATATTATTTATTCATTTTTGGTACATTTCTTAAGAAGCATAATTTATTTTTAGACTTATTTGTTGGCCAGTTGTGGTCTGTGCAATAAATATAAAAAGTTCTAAACCAAATATTGTGTTTGTGTTTTATTGTTCCACTATAGTGATGATTATGTTAACAATATATATTGAATTTAATAGGTGTCTCTTACATTGTCCCACAGCAACATTAAAATAGTGTAGATTAGTGTACAATATTTTATAATTATAATTTATATATTTAGTGTCCATTTCATTCATTTTATATATTTAATATTGGGGTCATCCAAGATATTTGATATATTTGAACATAAAAAAAAGAAAGAAAAGTATCTCAATAGTTACTTTCCCAGATAAGTAGTTACTTTTATAATGATGTAATTCAGTTAGTTACTATTTGTGAGAAGTATCTAGTAACTATAACTAATTACTTTTTAAAGTAACATGCCCAACACTGCTAGTATGTAGTTAACGCTGTACGCAGCTTTGCGGTAACAATTGATACAACATAAACTACGTTAATTATTTCAGAGCAAGTCAGAATAAATCCAAATGTAACAATTTATTATTAGTCAGGTAAATGTATCATGCCAATTACATAATCAAGTCAAAGATAATCAATACAATAACATCAAATGCTCAGAGATAAAGAGTAAAAGATGCATACCTGACATTAGATAAAATATATAATGCTGAGCATCCAATTATGGACTGACCTGACTACAATATCACACTGAGCCTCTTGCAAAACCTCTTTAAATAATCAGCCCAAGACAGAAACCTCTTTCAAATGGAAACATGTGCTAACAATGGGAATTTGCTTTAATCACGAGTTTACACCTTTTGAGGGCAGAATCTATTTGCATGAAAGACCCACCCTCCTCTGTAAGGAAGATATCTCTAAACTCCTAAAAGCTTTATTAGCTTTTGGTTTGCTTCTGTGTGGATGAGAGCGTTGTACTGATATTTTCATTAGATATTTTCAAATGCCAAACATGTATATTGTTGTATGATAATTGTTCATATTAAACCATATAGATCTTTGGGTGGATTTCAGGTTATCCTGCATGAGGAGAGAAGGGATGGGTGATGAGGAGACTGTAAGAGTGAGGTGTGAACTGCTCGGTGTGGTTCGTATCAGATGGCATTGGTACTTATGTAAGAGAGTGTTTAAATGTTAATTCTCAGGAGAGTCTTTGTTTCTTCGAGGAGTCGTCGTTTCTTCCGTCCGTTCCGGCTTACAAATCTTAGCTCAATGCCGTCTTTAGAGATGACAGCAGGCTCCATGGAGAAGTCCATCCCAGTAAATTCAAGTACTTTGGCTAAAATTAGAGGGTCACAACAAAAAGAACAATTATTTTGAATGTCATGAAATTATTTTTGTAATCATCGCAGTCAGTGGTTAATAGTGTTTTTTCATAGCACCATTTAATGTTGCCAGCTGGGTGTTAAGGATGGTTTCCATCTTGGAACAGACCTGAAACAGCAGATAGTTAATATTGACATGGAATGAGACTCTTGATTTCTGTTGTGAACAGTGAATGTTCAGTGATTTCCTACCAGCTTTTGAAGAAACCAGGTCAAAAAGGGAACTCTGGGAATTTTATCAAGTAACCACGATCTGTAAATACAATATTTTAAAGTGTTAGTTCTTATAAGCTGTAAGCTAATTTGTTTGAAATTCTGTGACATATCCTCTGGGAACATAAACCAGAATAAATTGGTCTATTTTTAAATGTTATGTGATATTTGCAGAACTTACAACCCAATGGATAAACTTCTGTTTTATTATTGAACAAACAAATCCTGATTTAGCTAAATCTGCAAATATCACATAACATTTAAAAATAGACCAATTTATTCTGCTATTTGTGATGTGGTGAGCTGAACAAAATTACCCGGTGTTGACTTCGATAGTTCCAATTTTTGCTTCACAGTTTTCTATGCTGAGTTTTAGGTGGCCAGTTTTTTCATCGCTTTTGAATGCAACAGTGGCAGTAATGGCCAGTGCATCCGCATCCACTTTCACCGGTCTGTGAAATAGAGTTCAGGGCATTATTTCCTCTTCAGAAGCCTCATTTAACTCGCTGTGTATTAACCTCATGTGTCTTTCCACAGACTTGTTGAGGCTGCTCTGAACAGGCTCCAGATACTTTGAAAAGACATATCCACATTAACCAAATAATTTTTTCCATCTGTTAAATTTAGCAAACAAATGTTGCTGGTTTTTTTTTCTTTTTTTTTTTTCTTTTTTTCTCTGTTTATTGTGTGTTTTTATTAAAAATAGAATTGAGTGAAGAAGTTTACCAGTTTGTTACAACTATTCTTTTTTCTAACGATTTCTTTGATGAAAATTTGTGATATCAACATTATACTAACTCTGATCCCTGGTTTCCAGTCACTTGAAATTCGGCACTTGTAATTGTTAAAGTGACTCCAGTTGAAGGAACAAGCTCCTGCACCACTTTAAGTTCATTGATGCGAATCTTCATTCTGTCAAGAAAATATGCACATTTTAATATAAAATATACATTTTATTTAGCAGGAGGATATTGTAGGAACACTGGTCTCACCCTGTAAATTTATACTTTCCGTAGAGAAAGGTTTGTTCTGGAATATCCTTGTCTTGGATGTACTGTTTGAGCATCTCAGTAGCCTTACCTACAACTGTCAAAACAAACAAAATTGTGTACTGCTTAAAGATTAGGTTTTTGGATCTATTCCTTAAATTTTATGACACGAAAGATGCAAACCCATCAGGGATCTATTCAATGAAAACGTGTAGCCTACATGTGATCTGCATGTCCATGTAGTGTTTTGATTATTGAACTACATATTATAAAGATTATTCACAGTTAGACACATGTTAGTCACAGGTCAAAAGTCACAAAATAGAATAGAATATAGAATATAGAACTAGAATATTATTGCAAAAGTTTTCATTTACAAAGTTAAAATATAACTCCCTTCTCCATTTATACTCATGGGAGATTTTAATAGTCATAATAGTCTTTTAATGTTCATCATATGGGGTAGTATCCATGGCAACACTAAATGAATAAGATTTGAAGATGTTATAGAAAATTATGCTCTATGTCTACTAAATGATGTGTCAACTTCTTGAGGACATATACCAAGCAACTGATTTAACAATCTGTCAACCTTAGATATTCTTAGACCTCGGCATGACCGCAGTGGAAATGACAATTTTCCAATTATTATAACCATTAAAGTAGAGGAGAAGAATCAAGCATAACAAAAAAGGTAAAAAGAGAGGATTATGCAATTTAAAAATGCTTATATCAATAGCTAACAATACAGTTCCAAGAACGTCTTCAAATTCAAAATGCAGACAGCTTCCATGGTTTGATGACAAATGCAAAGAAGCTGCTAAAGTGTAAAAAAAAAACTTAAAGACTCTTCTTCAGAAATCCGATCAATATAAATCTTTTTTTTTTTTTTAATTAAGTAGATCACAAGCAAGGAGAACAATAAATTAAGTAAAAAGGGAGCTGAAGAAAAATTGTGGATGCAGTTCATCATACTAGAGTGTTTTAATGTTTAATGTTTGTTTAAAAAAAAAAAAAAACTTTTAAATCTCTCATTATGCTATATTATCACCAAATACTGGATTCAATAGTTTTGTGTACATGAATGTGTGTGTGTGAGTGGTAGCGCAAGTGCTGTATCTTTGCAAGCACAGTGTATATGTGAACAACATGATAAACACGGCACGCTCCTGAAAACTAAATGTTTATCTTATTTTTGATCTCTCCCATTCATTTTCAATGGGTGGTCTAGTGTGATAAATTGTACAGAATATTTTAAAATTTTATTCAGTATTGCCCAAATTCCCCCCAAATGATTTAGGTGCATACGCTCAGATAAAGGAGGCATACAATGCAAAAATAAATACAAAACCTGTGCTAAATGAAAGAAAACAAGTTGACAAAAGTCAATATTAAATCCAATATTTGATAATAATATATGTTACAGTCATGTTCAGTTTATTTTAGGTTCTTGGACTTTCTGTTTTGTTTACATTCTTCATAGATGTTCCTTGTTGTAGTTCCCCAGCACTGATCAGTCAACATGGACACTACTTATACTAATCATCAAAGCTGTTCATCTTTTAGTTAATCATCTCTGTGTATATAAGTTCCTGCTTTTGATCTGGTCCGGTATTGTTTGTGCATACACTGTCTCACACGCTACTGTCACAGTCACCAGCTGGTGTGCCCATGCCATGTTGACCACTAGAGAGCACTCATTCTCTGACCTTTGCCACTCAGCCATGAACTTCAGTCCCCATAATCCTTTGCCTGGACTCATCATGAATATTGCATTCACTTGTTTGTCATTACATTGTTTGTCTACTTACACAATGTTCTCTGTGTCATTTTTCATCAATTGTTGTTGTCACACTGCATGTCTGAGCATTCTGCCTTGTCTCTTGTATTTTTGTGGATTGTTTTTGTTCTGGATTTTCCAATAAAGCTGCGTTTGGATCTTATTAAAGTCTCAGAGCAATCCGTGACCGTGACAGTTACGTATCTTGTTCTGTGTTATTTAAATAAGCCGCGTGTAATATCTTATATTTATATTTAAGATATATACACAGTTATATTTTGCTCACACTTACCTAAATCAAGTCCCGTCTTGGTTAGTATGACTGTAACTCCAGTATTGTCACCTGTAACCACTGGGACCAGAGTCAACAGCACTAGAGTACACCAACAGAACATCATCTTCTCACAGACCTATAAGAGAGACACATGGGTATTTGGTAAGACAAAATAATATTTTTTCCTTGCCAGGATCCTTCCATACATAGACATCCAGACTTCCAGACATACATCTTAAGAGCCCTCACAGGGCAAGGTAAGTGAAGTCTCTCTTGGTCTGCTGACACATGTTGAGGAGGGAAAGCCTGAAAAACTATAGCTTTAGTTGGTACTTTAGGCACATACCCCAGTCTCAGGAGTAAGAAGGATTTGACTGCAACTGGGCAAAACTCTAAGCAGGAGGAGGCAACTGACAGGGCCTGCTAATCTCCTACTCTCTTTAGGGAGGGTAATTTCCAAAAGGAATGCCATTTTGAGCATGAACATTTTCTCAGAGTTAAAGTCCATTGGTTTGAAGGGAGCAAGGGACAGCCCTTCCAGAACCATAATGTTGTGTTGGCTTAAAATGTTATGCTGGGTTAATATGCTCTGCCCACTAGGGGTCGCTACTATCCTGGAGTGTCGAGAGGAAAGGAGTAGAATAAAAAGATGGAGAGTTGAGCTACTGCAGGTTTGTTACTGCTGCTTTTTCTTTTATTAATACAAATGTAAGATACAACACATGGTCAAATCCCAGGCCGGGACCTTCTCATAAGCTGCAGGCCTCATCCTCACGCAGGAAACAAAATAACCAAGTGGTGTCTCCCCAATGCGGAAGAGGATTAGGGCCAGGCAATAATAAAAAAATAAAACCATCTCGAGATTAAACTCATTAAATTTCGAGAAAAAAAGTCGAAATACAATCTTGAGAATAAACTCATTACATTTCGAGAATTAAGTCGTTGTGTTTCGAGAAAAAACTCGTTAAATTTCGAGAAAAAAATGTAAAATACAATATTGAGAATAAACTCATTACATTTCGAGAATAAAGTCGTTGTGTTTAGAGAAAAAAACTCGTTAAATTTCGAGAAAAAATGTAAAATACAATATTGAGAATAAACTCATTACATTTCGAGAATAAAGTCGTTGTGTTTAGAGAAAAAAACTCGTTAAATTTCGAGAAAAAAGTCGAAATACAATCTTGAGAATAAACTCATTGAATTTCGAGAAATACAGTCGTGTTTCTAGAAAAAAAGTCAAAATTAAATGTAGAGAATAACGCATTCGATCAGTGTTCATAACCTACTGATAGAGGATGGCAGAGTTGGATCACTTAGTCAAGCTATATTTTAGACTTTCTTTCAGTAACAAAGAATAGAACATTCTTAGGTCTAGGTCGGCTAGGTCTTTTTAGAAGAAAAAATCAGTCCAATTTGCGCGATGTACACGCTTTTGTCCAACATGAAATTCATCGAGGTTTCGTGGTTTCCCAGGATACCATAATAGGCTACGCATTAATAAACTTGTTAATCCTCAAGGTGTGGAATTTCGACGAAGGAGAGTAGGCTACACTTGCGCTGGCCCAAATGCACTCCAAATGCATAAACTATGATAAATTAAAACCATATGGCATTGCCATTAATGGCTGTATAGATGGTTACAGTAATTACATTCTGTGGATGGAGGCGTACACAACCAACAACGATTAATAATGCGTCTTATGGTATTCTGGGAAACCACGAAACCTCAATGAGGTTGATATCAGTAGGATATGCAATGAACACTGATCAAATGCGTTATTCTCTACATTCTCGAAACACAACGACTTTATTTCTCGAAATTTAACAAGTTTTTTTCTCAAAACACAATGACTTTATGCTCGAAATTTAATGAGTTTATTCTCAAGATTGTATTTCGAGTTTTTTTTTTTCTCGAAATTTAACGAGTTTTTTCTCGAAACACAACGACTTTATTCTCGAAATGTAATGAGTTTATTCTCACGATTATTTTGACTTTTTTCCCCGAAATTTAACAAGTTTTTTTCTCAAAACACAATGACTTTATGCTCGAAATTTAATGAGTTTATTCTCAAGATTGTATTTCGAGTTTTTTTTTTCTCGAAATTTAACGAGTTTTTTCTCGAAACACAACGACTTTATTCTCGAAATGTAATGAGTTTATTCTCAAGATTGTATTTCAAGTTTTTTTTCTCGAAATTTAACAAGTTTTTTTCTCGAAACACAACAACTTTATTCTCGATATTTAATGAGTTTATTCTCAAGATTGTATTTAGATTTTTTTTCTCGAAATTTAACGAGTTTAATATCGAATTATAATTACTTTGAAGGAGCTGTATGTAAGATTGTGGCCAAAACTGGTACTGCAATCACTTTCAAATTACTGTGTATCCCCTCCCCCTCCCCCTGACTCGAGGTTGCCAGATAGGCTGCAAGAACCAGCAGGAATGTAGGCTGACACGTTTGTAGCTGCAGCTGTGGTAACTAGAGCAGAGCTGGCAACCCGGATGCTGAAACACAACTGACTTCGTGATTGGTATATAGGTGGAGGGTGGGGCTTCAACACAACATGACAACATCAACATCAGTTGAGGGCTGCAACTGTCACTTTTAAATGACAATATCCTGGCCGGACTACTGTTGTCAGTGATATAAGTATTTGAAATGAACATGATTTCTTAATGTCTAGTGATATATCAGGGCCATTTTATGATAAATTGAAATACATTTCTTACATACAGCTCCTTTAATCTCGAGATGGTTTTATTTATTTTTTCTTATTGCTTGGCCCTAATCCTCTTCCGTACCCCAAAGACCCATATAGCTTAGAATAAAAAAAAATGATTCGCTTTGGTACTATTTAAAAAAAAAAAAAAAAAAGTGTACATTTTCAAAACTCTTAGTACAAAAATCTGATCACACTTGTAACGCAGATAGTCATTCTTTCAAAACCTGATGTTCAGAGTATTTAATCTGATATCACTGTTTCCTTTCCCTTGTAGAGTTGCAACACTTTTTGCATTTATTTCAGTTACTCAGAGACTATTTGGACTAGACCAACCAAATTTGTATATTTTAAACTTGCATCTGCATGTCTGCTAATTACCCATACCATTTAAAGATGATTATATATGACATATCGTTCACAGTATTTATTTGAATGGAAGAAGTCAGATGTTGCAACTGACCCCGACCCAGCACAACACAACCCAGGGACGGTTGCAACATGTTAAAAATACCTTAAATTTAAGATTTTTGTCTCAATGAGCATAGAATTCTGAAAATATTAACTGTTTTAGGCCTACTATAATATATAAATAATTACAGATGCTATTCAAACTCTCCATATTTCAGTGTCAGACAGGAAGAATTGAACAATTTGCAATGCAACAAACTTTTATTAAACATGCAATTTATTACTTGTTGCAACCGTCCCCAACCCTATCAGCCACGACAGAACATCATGTGCCTGCAAGACACACTGACTTTGACACATGCTAACCATGTCACTTAGAAGTCAACAAACCAATAATTCAAACTAAGTAAGTTTTGATTAATTCATACAAATATCAGGACAGTATGACAAAAATATATCTAATGAAAAAAATTACTTTCATACCTCAAAAACAAGTTTTGTTCAATAAATGCAGCAGCAGATGTTGAATATGTCTACTGTCTTTTTGGTGGGGGGAGGGTCTAACTGTGCATGTTCAGTATGAGTATCATTATTCTAGCTTGTTTCTGATTGGAGAAAAATGACATGTTGCAACCATCCCCTGTTGCAACTGTCCCCGGTCTCCCCTACTCTATCCTTCTCTATGTTCACAAATTGCAACGCACACACACACACACTTTGAAAATAGTGTTTATAATGTAAAAATAATTCATTATATTTGGTTATCCGTATAGGAAATTGCAAATAAGAAACTATACCTGTAGAATCAATATCTATAGAAATCTATAGATGTACCATATGATTCATTGATTAACCATTAAGAACAATTGTATTAAATAATAGACAAATGTATTAACCTGAACGAAAAGAGATGCAAATGAAAAGTTTGATAGTAATAGCATATTGAAAGGCAGTTACTGTTATTGAAACATTTAGATGAAACTCTTATTTTGTGTTGTGAAAAGGATACTTGAAAACTTTTGAAATCAGATATTTGTGTCATTTTAAACTGCTTTATACAGAAGTAATTCAAAAGTATGAAAATACAAATGTAGCTGGTGCACGTGTAAAAGTGATATAAGGTATGCAGAGAAGGCTTAAGAAGGTGTTTGTCCTATTCTATATCTTAAAGTATAGGATAATGTTGAGATGTGCATGTTGTGGATTAAATTGTGTTTTTAGCCTTTATTTCCAAATGAACACATTAACAATCAGTAAGCATTGGTATAGGCCATTTGTTTGATGCAACATTTGCTATCATTTTAAAGGGGTGATATAATGCCTCTTTTTAAAAGATGTAAAATAAGTCTTTGATGATAAGTGTGTATGTGAAGTTTGAGCTCAAAATACCCTACAGATCATTTCTATAGCATGTTAAATTTGAATAAGATTTGAGGGTTGAAGATTTAAAAATCTTTTTGAGGGTGAGCAAAACCCGTTTAAGTGCATTTAAGTGTCCCTTTAAATGCAAATGAGCTGCTGCTCCCGGCACAGAGGGCGGGGCTTCAACAGCTTGTGTGTGTGTGTGTGTGTGTTAGCAGCTCTGATTACCTCACGCAGACAAGCATTTAAAAGTCAGAAACTGTTCTCCCATTTATGTTTAAACGGAGTTAACTATCTTCAAGTCATTGATTAGTATATTCTGTCATGATAATCTATAAAATCGCTTGTGAGCGACATGCTATTGCATTTGTGTTACGTACTGTATTGCAATAAATGTGAAAAGACGGATGTGACAGCTTGAGCTTTAGCCCTTAAAAAGCGATTTCTTTAAAAGCAAATATCTCCCTTTGCTTTGAACTTTGTTACTTTGTAGATGTTGTTTATGCTCAAACAGCAACATTACACACTAACTAAAGTTAGAAAAGTGAAATCATAATCAACCACCCCTTTTAAAAGAACTTTATCAAACTTTATTAAAAGGTAACAAAATATCACCATCACAGATCTCTAGCTATAATACAATGCTTAAACCCTAACCGTGATTCTTATAGCACAATTTCTAAAACTATTAATACTTATTAAAACCCAATTTTGTAACACACACTTTGCAAAACTGTTGATACAATCCACTGCACAGCACTCTTTTTGCGGAACTGTAAACACAACTCACTGCTTTACACTCAATTTCCAAATGATCAACACACTCCAAGCAAAACTATACACATGTATGGCTATTATTTAAACTATTTTGCCAACTGTCTGGCACACTGTCACATGTGAAAACTGTTTTAGATAATTAGTTTAGCCTAAGCACTATAAATAAGCCACAGGTAAGCTGTCGGTGTGGAGTACAATGGAGGGAGCAGGAAGAGTGAGAAGAGTGAGAATTAGAGGAGGCCGAGGAAGAGGACGTGGAGGTGAAGAAGTAGGAGGAAGAGGACATGGAGGTGAAGAAGTAGGAGGAAGAGGAGGAAGAGGACGCAGAGGTGAAGAAGTAGGAGGAAGAGGAGGAGGTAGAGGACGTGGAGGTGAAGAAGTAGGAGGAAGAGGAGGACGTGGAGTTGAAGAAGTAGGAGGAAGCGGAGGTGAAGAAGTAGGAGGAAGAGGAGGAGGTAGAGGAGGTAGAGGATGCAGAGGTGAAGAATTAGGAGGAAGTGGAGGAGGAAGAGGTGAAGAAGTAGGAGGAAGTGGAGGAGGAAGAGGACGTGGAGGTGAAGAAGTAGGAGGAAGAGGACGTGGAGGTGAAGAAGTAGGAGGAGGAGGAAGAGGACGCGGAGGTGAAGAAGTAGGAGGAAGTGGAGGAGGAAAAGGACGTGGAGGTGAAGAAGTAGGAGGAGGAGGAAGAGGACGCGGAGGTGAAGAAGTAGGAGGAAGTGGAGGAGGAAGAGGACGTGGAGGTGAAGAAGTAGGAGGAAGAGGAGGTGGAAGAGGACATGGAGGTGAAGAAGTATAAGGAAGTGGAGGAGGAAGAGGATGTGGAGGTGAAGAAGTAGAAGGAAGAGGAGGAGGTAGAGGACGCGGAGGTGAAGAAGTAGGAGGAAGTGGAGGTGAAGAAGTAGGAGGAAGAGGAGGAGGTAGAGGACGCAGAGGTGAAGAATTAGGAGGAAGTGGAGGAGGAAGAGGACACGGAGGTGAAGAAGTAGGAGGAGGAGGAAGAGGACGTGGAGATGAAGAAGTAGGATGAAGTGGAGGAGGAAGAGGACGTGGAGGTGAAGAAGTAGGAGGAGGAGGAAGAGGACGCAGAGGTGAAGAAGTAGGAGGAAGTGGAGGAGGAAGAGGACACGGAGGTGAAGAATTAGGAGGAGGAGGAAGAGGACGCAGAGGTGAAGAAGTAGGAGGAAGTGGAGGAGGAAGAGGACGCAGAGGTGAAGAAGTAGGAGGAAGTGGAGGAGGAAGAGGACGCGGAGGTGAAGAAGTAGGAGGAGGAGGAAGAGGACGCAGAGGTGAAGAATTAGGAGGAAGTGGAGGAGGAATAGGACGCGGAGGTGAAAAAGTAGGAGGAGGAGGAAGAGGACGCAGAGGTGAAGAAGTAGGAGGAAGTGGAGGAGGAAGAGGACGCGGAGGTGAAGAAGTAGGAGGAGGAGGAAGAGTACGTGGAGATGAAGAAGTAGGAGGAAGTGGAGGAGGAAGAGGACGCGGAGGTGAAGAAGTAGGAGGAGGAGGAAGAGGATGCAGAGGTGAGGAAGTAGGAGGAAGTGGAGGAGGAAGAGGACGCGGAGGTGAAGTTAGAGGAAGAGGACAAGGAGGAGCAAGAGGAGGATGAGGAGGGGGAAGAGGAAGGGTAAGAAGAGTGAGAAATAGAATTACTGATGACATCAGAGCTACAATAGTGGACCATGTAATCAACCATGGAATGACCCTGAGGGAAGCTGGACAACGGGTTCAGCCTAACTTGAGCCGCTACACTGTAGCAAGCATCATAAGGACATTTCGAAATGAGAATAGGTTAGTACAGTCACTTTGCACTAAGTTTTGTAGCACTGCCATACTCTAATGAGAAACACAACAATACCATACATGTAAAAATACTGAAATTGTTACTTTGCAGAATTGAGAGGTGAAGAAGTAGGAGGAAGAGGAGGAGGTAGAGGACGTGGAGGTGAAGAAGTAGGAGGAAGAGGAGGACGTGGAGTTGAAGAAGTAGGAGGAAGCGGAGGTGAAGAAGTAGGAGGAAGAGGAGGAGGTAGAGGAGGTAGAGGATGCAGAGGTGAAGAATTAGGAGGAAGTGGAGGAGGAAGAGGTGAAGAAGTAGGAGGAAGTGGAGGAGGAAGAGGACGTGGAGGTGAAGAAGTAGGAGGAAGAGGACGTGGAGGTGAAGAAGTAGGAGGAGGAGGAAGAGGACGCGGAGGTGAAGAAGTAGGAGGAAGTGGAGGAGGAAAAGGACGTGGAGGTGAAGAAGTAGGAGGAGGAGGAAGAGGACGCGGAGGTGAAGAAGTAGGAGGAAGTGGAGGAGGAAGAGGACGTGGAGGTGAAGAAGTAGGAGGAAGAGGAGGTGGAAGAGGACATGGAGGTGAAGAAGTATAAGGAAGTGGAGGAGGAAGAGGATGTGGAGGTGAAGAAGTAGAAGGAAGAGGAGGAGGTAGAGGACGCGGAGGTGAAGAAGTAGGAGGAAGTGGAGGAGGAAGAGGACGCGGAGGTGAAGAAGTAGGAGGAGGAGGAAGAGGACGCAGAGGTGAAGAAGTAGGAGGAAGTGGAGGAGGAAGAGGACGCAGAGGTGAAGAAGTAGGAGGAAGTGGAGGAGGAAGAGGACGCGGAGGTGAAGAAGTAGGAGGAGGAGGAAGAGGACGCAGAGGTGAAGAATTAGGAGGAAGTGGAGGAGGAATAGGACGCGGAGGTGAAAAAGTAGGAGGAGGAGGAAGAGGACGCAGAGGTGAAGAAGTAGGAGGAAGTGGAGGAGGAAGAGGACGCGGAGGTGAAGAAGTAGGAGGAGGAGGAAGAGTACGTGGAGATGAAGAAGTAGGAGGAAGTGGAGGAGGAAGAGGACGCGGAGGTGAAGAAGTAGGAGGAGGAGGAAGAGGATGCAGAGGTGAGGAAGTAGGAGGAAGTGGAGGAGGAAGAGGACGCGGAGGTGAAGTTAGAGGAAGAGGACAAGGAGGAGCAAGAGGAGGATGAGGAGGGGGAAGAGGAAGGGTAAGAAGAGTGAGAAATAGAATTACTGATGACATCAGAGCTACAATAGTGGACCATGTAATCAACCATGGAATGACCCTGAGGGAAGCTGGACAACGGGTTCAGCCTAACTTGAGCCGCTACACTGTAGCAAGCATCATAAGGACATTTCGAAATGAGAATAGGTTAGTACAGTCACTTTGCACTAAGTTTTGTAGCACTGCCATACTCTAATGAGAAACACAACAATACCATACATGTAAAAATACTGAAATTGTTACTTTGCAGAATTGCTAGACGTCCAGATGCTGGGGCAGAGGAAGAATGTTCACTGCAGAACAAGAGAGCCATACAGTCAATACGGTGATTGCAAATAATTCCATAAGGCTACGAGAAATACAGCAGCGCATAACTGAGGATGACACCACCTTCTAAAACATACACAATGTGAGCATTTCTGTTTTATGTGGTGTACTTGCCCACAACAGAATCAGAATGAAACAAATCTACAGAGTCCCTTTTGAAAGAAACAGTGAACGTGTAAAACTGCGATATGACTATGTGCAGGTAAGCTGTAACACTGAGGCATGTGGGGATATTGACCAGGCATAATATCAGGCCTGGATACGGCATTCCAGAAGATATTTTCCCCGGTGCCTTGGACTAGAGGACATTGCATGTGATTTAGACGAAATTTTGTGGACGGCCCCAGAGAGACGACACGATGTAGACTGATTTTTTATTTTTTTTTCAGTGAAATGACTATTTTGTGTTTTGACTTGGGAAAAAAAACACTTGTGTTTGTATAAACACCAATACTTGAAGTTTGGATCCCTGTATGTTTACAGAACTATGACAAAAGTATGACCTCAAACTGACATAGCCTACCTTGTGCACAGAGAAAGCAAAAGCCAGATGTGTTTTTTATTCATACCATCAGTGTGTAGTTGGCGCATTGTGCATTTTGACTTGTGCGCTTATTAATGCCAGCAGGAACACCAGAAGTGTTTGAGCGGCCATCTTACTATTCCCTACCGGCAGAGGGAATTGACTTGCAGCCAAAACATTGACCTAAAATCATACAAATTGTATTTCAGTTGCACATGAATAGTTTTTAAGATATAAGTATGTACTTTAATTGATACTTCAAAAGTTATCTGTTATTTTATGGTCTTTTCATATAGAAACCGTGTCTACTGCACACAGGTAACTGAACTCAGACAAATGAGATTTCTTTATGCAGGCATTTATGTTATGCATTTACTTAATATTAAGAAAGAACATATATCTGGGATTATTAACCTCTAAAGGCACGCACAGGTCCCAATCACCGTACAAAAGTATTTTATTTAAGCGGCATTCATAGTTAAAAGAGGCATTGACCAGCAATCACACTCATCTCAGTTGTTAAGTTCACTCATTGGGGGCAAAGAACCCAGGCTTACCACAGGGGCAGTCTCAGAATATCACCCTTAATGAAAGATCTCTCAAATCACAGTGCACACACACTAGCACACACACAGCGACTAAGGTCAAAGAAGACCACGACACACAGTGAAGGATGCCGCCACCAGAAGGTCACTCGTCTGCCCCCGGGTGCCCAGGTCCTGCCAACAAAGAAAGAAAAAGACGTTAAGATAGAGCAGAGATATGCATAAACAATACTACAATATAAAGAGCAACTCAATATAGTTCCAGGAAGAAACCAACTACTCGGTTCCGCCCGGATCGTCACAAATCAAGATAAAAAAAATAGCAAAAGAAAGCATAAACTCGAATTAAATATGAACAAATGATTAAATAAATTGGCAGTATAGCTCACTGTAGAAATGGTTAGATGAAAACGATATATTAAATAATCACAAATAAATGAATTGAAATCAAGATACAAATTCAAACAACACCCAACCATTACCATCAATTAAAGAAATAAACCAAAAAAAAGAAAAACAAAAGAAACTCAAAACGTATCACTGAGACACAGCTTAGAAAGCACGGAAAAGTTCACTTAGAACACGGAAAAACTCATTGAGAGCGTCTCAGTCTCGTAGAAACGGAACATCCGATGGAAACAGAACAGCAACTATGATGAGAGACGGAGCGTCGGAGCGACCAGCAACTCTATGATGAGGCACAGAGCATATAACAATTGACCAGAACGCCGGCATTGCCCTTGTCACGCGCAATAACAGATGCTGCACTGGGATTAATATCCCGAATTCCTAGCGATGCATGGAGCCAGATATCTCTTCGGCAGAGAGCGCGGATGAACTTTAGACGTATCAAATGTCTACATCTGATTCTCCAGCACAAGCAGCAGGGCGCGTAGGTGATGTCTCGGCCCCGAAAAGTGACGCACGCCTATGACTGGCAGCCCGTGGTCTTATACACCCATGGTCCCAGCCCATTGGCCGAACCTCAAATTAAAAAATTAGGAGGGGTAATAACCCATCCTGCCACACAAAGTTACTTATAGTTAGTAGAATGTGGACTATTAAAATAAAGTGTAACCAGTTTATTATCTATCTGTAGTATGAGCAGAGACAAAATACAATGTTTTACACCATGGCCTGAAGCAACAGTGCAGAAGTTTTAAAAGGTTTTAAACAGATTTCAAAAAGTTTTAAGAATTACCTAAAATAACAAGCAACTGCCAAATAATTTAAATAATTATTTTTTAACTAAATAATTATGTATGACTTATATATATATATATATATATATATATATATATATATATATATATATATATACACATAAAACCAATGTTACAACATTTCTAAGTAAAATAGACACTGGAGAAAGCAAACCCATACCTGAGGAGACTTTCGAGGAGACTTCCACTATGGAATAACAGCACCTATAAGAAAACTGTTGTCCTGCAGGAGTGTTGGAAGCTTTTTTATAGGTCAGGTCATCTTCAGGTTCCCTTTCGTTGTCACTCCGAGTTACGTCGGATGACGACGAATGGGGTTTCGCTTAGAAAGCCTATCATCTTCGAGTATATAAAACGAGCCAATGGCAATGAAATGCCATGGGTCTGCGGAATTTGCATAGGGTATCTCCGCCCCATCCTGGGGGTATATAAGGAAGTACTCCGGCAACATGCAGATATGTTTTCGCTTCGGAGCCAAGTTGATTCTTCACTCCACAGCCAATTCTGAGTTCATCTCTTCACTCTCTTTGAGACGAGCCTCTCTCCAAGTGTTGGTGTGACAGCGAGTTCCAGCGAGTGCACATTCCCTGCTTATCTGTGCAGTGATTTGCCAGAGTGTGTGTGTTCTCTCCCTGGTCGCTTCAGCATTTGTGGAGAAATCTCCTTTCACAAAAGAGCATTGCACGCGGCACGTCTTTTTAAAGATGCCTCACCCGTGTATTTCTGGTTGCGGTCTATATGTGTCTGACTCTGATGGGCACAATCGCTGCCTTGTGTGTCTGGGTGTCGAGCACGCTAAGGCAGCGTTTGTGGATGAGTCATGTTCCCATTGCGGGAACATGCCCATCGCACGGTTGTGGTCGAGACTCAATGACCTTCGTGGTAGAGTCCCCTCACCCGCACCCCGATCTACAAGCTCCACGAGAGCTGGTACTTCGGCTGGCGGCCAGGGTGACCTGAGGGTTACGGTGTGGAACAAAGTGCCAACTATTCCACGCTCCACACCGCCCTCTAGCACTGTGCAACCCGCGAGTGTTCCAAATGAGCCTGCAGTACAGTCCACTGACTTGCCGCATGTCTCATTTGGCGCTCCAGAGGAGGACCGTATGTCGATCGCTGCATCACAAGGTGGGCAGGAGTCCTTGGGAAGTGACGATTCGGCTGTGCTGCCACCCTCGGGTGTCCCAGCATTGCCCGAGTCTGATCCCGAGCTGACGGCCATGCTATCCCAGGGCAGCCGCAGCCATTGGTCTTGAGTGGTCCCCGCCACCTGGGCCGGTGCGCTCGCGGCTGGATGATTGGTTTTTGGGAGCGGCCGCTGACCCTCGCCGCCGCCCAACCCCAATACCTTTCTTCCCGGATGTGCATGAGGAGGTCACGAGGTCCTGGAAGGCACCATTGTCTTCCCGTGATTGCTCGGCGACCTCCTCCGCCTTTCCTCCTCTCGATCAGAGGGCTGCTAAAGGGTACACTGGGGTTCCCCAGGTTGAACGCTCTGTTGCGATGCAACTGTGTCCTCAGAGTGCTTCTTCCCGTGGCGACCCAAAGCACCCCTCCAAAGCCTGTAGGTTCTCCTCCACCCTCGTGGCGAAGGCCTACAGAGCTGCGGGGCAGGCAGCCTCCTCACTGCATGCCATGGCGACACTGCAGGTCTACCAGGCCCAGTTGTTACGTGACATGCACGAGGGGAGGACTGACCCAGCACTCTTCGATGAGTTGCGTGCCGCCACCGACCTCGCTCTCCAGGCGACGAAGGTGACCGCACGCTCGCTGGGTCAGGTGATGTCCACATGTGTGGTCCAGGAACGACACCTGTGGCTTAACTTGGCTGATATGCGGGAGGTCGAGCTGACCCGGTTCCTCAACACCCCCATATCCCAGGCTGGCCTCTTCGGCGGCGCAGTCGAGGACTTTGCCCAGCAGTTCTCGACTGCCCAGAAGCAGACTGAGGCTCTAAAACATGTCCTGCCCCGGCGGCCTGCTGCTTCGGCAGCGCAGTCGTCGGCACAGGTGCCTCAGCCTACTCGCCGCCGAGGGCGCCCTCCGGCGGCTCCCGGCCCTCCACCGGGGGAAGGAGCGGCCCTGCTACCGTCTCCTGAAAAGAACTCAATGCCATCTCTGAGCAGCCCGT
Source organism: Scardinius erythrophthalmus (assembly GCF_964197995.2). Lineage (NCBI taxonomy): Eukaryota > Metazoa > Chordata > Actinopteri > Cypriniformes > Leuciscidae > Scardinius > Scardinius erythrophthalmus. The sequence continues at coordinate 31,331,390 of NC_138234.1, forward strand.
CTCAGGAGCGCCGCTTGGCCTGGTGTTTAGCGGTGCGCGGGGCGGGAGAGGGCTGTGGCGCCTGCGGCTTCCTCCACGACACGGGCCGGAGGCAGATGACTGCTGAGGCCGGTCGGGAGGGGCGGGAGCCGCAGGAGGGCGCCCTCGGCGGCGAGCAGGCTGAGGCACCTGTGCCGACGACAGCATGTCTCCATTCTTCCTCGACACAGACCGTTTCTTCGGTTTGCTTTCGAGGGGCAGGCATACCAGTACGCGGTTCTCCCTTTCGGGCTAGCCCTGTCTCCTCGCGTCTTCATGAAGGTCGTCGAGGCAGCCCTTGTTCCCCTACGAGAACACGGGGTTCGCATCCTGAACTATCTCGACGACTGGCTGATTCTAGCTCACTCTCAAGACCAGTTTTGCGAACACAGGGACCTTGTGCTCCGGCACCTAGCTCGTCTGGGCCTTCGGGTCAACTGGGAGGAGAGCAAACTCTGCCCAGTGCAGAGGATCTCTTTTCTCGGTATGGAAATCGACTCGGTCGCCATGTGCACGCAGCTTACGAGCGAGCGCGCGCAGTCACTGTTGACTTGTCTTTGTCAGTTCGAGGGCAAGAGTGCGGTCCCACTGAACCTTTTTCAGAGGCTCCTGGGGCATATGGCATCCGCAGCCGCAGTAACGCCGCTCGGTTTGCTTCATATGAGACCGCTTCAGCTTTGGCTTCACGATCGAATCCCGAGGTGGGCATGGCAACACGGCACGCTCCGAGTCCCAGTGACTCCGACCTGCCATCAGACCTCCCCCTGTGGTCGAACCTCAATTTTCTACGGGTCGAAGTTCCCTTAGAACGAGCTTCCAGGCATGTTGCTGTATCAACAGATGCCTCCGCCACGGGTTGGTGTGCCATGTGCAATGGACATGCTGCCGCGGGCTCCTGGACAGGACCCCAGCGCCTTTGGCATGTCAATTGCCTCGAGTTGCTGGCTGTACGCCTTGCCCTGCACCGCTTTCGTGCGTTGCTCAGGGGTCAACATGTACTAGTCCGATCAGACAATACCGCCACAGTAGCGTACATCAACCGTCAAGGTGGTCTACGCTCCCGCCGTATGTCGCAACTCGCCCGCCACCTCCTCATATGGAGTCAGAAGCATCTGAGGTCGCTTTGAGCCATTTATATCCCGGGAGACCTGAACCAGGCAGCCGACGAGCTGTCTCGGCTTCAGCCTCTCGCTGGAGAATGGAGACTCCATCCCCAGACGGTTCAGCTGATTTGGGATCAGTTCGGGGACGCACAGGTAGACCTGTTTGCCTCCCACGACTCGTCCCACTGCGACCTGTTTTATTCCCTGACCGAGGGCACGCTCGGCACGGATGCACTGGCGCACAACTGGCCGCGGGGCCTCCGCAAGTATGCGTTTCCCCCAGTGAGCCTTCTTGCGCAGACCTTGCGCAAGATCAGGGAGGACGAAGAGCAGGTAATTTTGGTTGCCCCGTAATGGCACAACCGCACCTGGTTCCCAGAACTAGTACTCCTCGCGACAGCACCTCCCTGGCCTATTCCCCTGAGGAAGGACCTGCTTTCTCAGGGACGGGGCACCTTATGGCACCCTCGTCCCGATCTGTGGAACCTCCACGTGTGGCTCCTGGACGGGACGAGGTAGGTTTGAGTACCCTACCACCAGCGGTGGTGGCTACCATCACTTCCGCTAGAGCATCGTCCACGAGACATGTCTATGCGTTGAAGTGGAACCTCTTCGTCAACTGGTGTTCTTCTAAAAATCTAGAACCCACGAAATGCCCCATCAGTGTCGTGCTTTCCTTCCTGCAAGAAGGGTTGGAGTGAAGGCTGTCTCCCTCCACCCTGAAAGTGTATGTTGCCGCCATTGCCGCACATCACGACGCAGTTGATGGTAAGTCCTTGGGAAAGCACGACCTGATCGTCAGGTTCCTGAGGGGAGCGAGGAGACTGAATCCTTCTCGTCCTCCCCTCGTACCCTCTTGGGACCTCTCAGTGGTTTTAACTGCCCTGCAGAGTGCTCCCTTTGAGCCTCTGCAATCAGTGGAGCTTAAGTTCCTGTCTATGAAGACAGTGCTCCTGGTTGCATTGGCCTCCATCAAGAGGGTAGGGGACCTGCAGGCATTTTCGGTTGACGAAGCGTGCCTGGAATTCGGGCCGGCTAACTCTCACGTGATCCTGAGACCCCGGCCTGGATATGTGCCCAAGGTTCCCACCACACCCTTTCGAGACCAGGTGGTGAACCTGCAAGCGCTGCCCTTGGAGGAGGCAGACCCAGCCTTGGCACTGCTCTGCTCTGTTTCAGGACCTCAGACCAGCTCTTTGTCTGTTATGGTGGGAAGCTGAAGGGAAAGGCTCTCTCCAAGCAAAGGTTGTCTCACTGGATAGTGGACACCATTGCTTTGGCTTACCAGCAGCAAGGTCGACCATGCCCCCTTGGTGTGACGGCCCACTCTTGGGCTCTAGCGCATGGCGCCTCGCTAACAGACATCTGCAGAGCTGCAGGCTGGGCGACACCTAACACATTCGCGAGATTCTACAATCTCCGAGTAGAGCCAGTTTCTTCTCATGTACTCGCTTCAACTAGCCGGTGCTAGATTCTGCTCAGTTGTCTTCGCTTGCTCGCCATTTCTCTCCACGGACGGGATACGTGCGATATTTCCTCAGGTGAGCCTCATAAGCCCTGAGTCTCCTCCAGCACTGTTGACGTCAACGCCAGAGTTATGCCACTGGCAGCTTTCGCGCTTGGCTAGGTGCCTCCATGTGCATGGTTTCCCTCCGGGCGACCCCCACATGTGTATTTCCACTGTAAGCCTCTTTGAGCATGTGTCTTTCCCTTGGCAAGCCACCTTGCCACCCCTGGGGTTGAAATATTCCACCTGCGGCTGGACACCCCAGTGTTACTCCGTATGCAGCCCTTCGGGGTCATATGTGTATTCCAAGTCCCCCCCTTCGGGTTGGGCATGATTGCATATTTCCACTGAGATATGCTTCCCAGTGTACCTTGGTATTCCTGTGTTAAGTAGGAGTCCTTCGTCCGTGCCAGTCTCACGAAAGGCTGTCTGCCGAGGATTGCTGTCTGCCGATCGATTGCTCCTGTCTGCCTCGCTGCCTGCTGTGAGTGTGTTTGTGTGCTTCGGTGCTGTAAGCTCCGTCTTAGCCTTATATTTCTTTGTTTTGAACCATCATTTTACTACCATTTCTAGTTGTTTATACTACTACATTTTACCCAACATCTCAGATTAACCTGACATCGCTAGCTTTTGTTATTAGTACTACTAGCACAAAACGCTAGTAATTTGCTAGCCTGTTAACGCGCCACGCGTGCGCTCAGCTATTTTTATTTATTTATTTTTCTCTCGCGCGTCCGCGCCTTTGAGTTCATAAAAAGCTCAGGTGAGTAAGAATCAGTCAACAAACACGGTGAGTAATGTCTTGTCCTGTTATTGTCACTTGCACTTCATGTCACATGTTTAGTATAGCCTTCTCTGTCGACAATATAGGATTTATATGTGATAAATGTAAGGAGACAGTTAGGTTGACAGAGAAGATTTCAGAATTAGAAACACGCATCCAAACTTTAATTGAGGATAGTAAGAGTGCTAGTGCTTTAGATGTTTTGGATGCGCATAGAATAGTGAACACTTTACATGGCGTGGTTCCGGCTGAAGTAGAGCCTGCGCAGCCGGGCAAATGGGTGACAGTGAGGGATCGCTCTAGTCGCGGATCTAAAAACCACTCTTCCGTTCCGATTACCATAACAAATCGATTTGCCCCGCTCAGTGAAACACCCACTGAGAATGATTGTGCCCTAGTTATTGGCGATTCTATCACACGGAACGTGAAAATAGAGACACCAACCACCATAGTCACATGTTTGCCGGGAGCCAGAGCGCCTGACATCAAAGCAAATTTAAAAGTGCTGGCTAATGCTAATCGTAAATTCTCTAAGATCATTATTCATGTCGGCACTAATGATGTTCGACTCCGCCAGTCGGAGATCACCAAAATTAATATTAAAGAGGTGTGTGAACTTGCAAGTACGATGTCAAGGACTGTAATTTGCTCTGGCCCCCTTCCTGTTCGCAGGAGTGATGAGATAGTCAGTAGATTGTGTTCGCTTAACGGTTGGCTGTCTAGGTGGTGTCCGCTTAATAATATAGAATTCATAGACAATTGGAAAAGTTTTTGGGGCAAACCTGACCTGTTGAAAAGAGATGGTATTCATCCCTCCTGGGATGGTGCTGCTCTTCTCTCTAGTAATATGGCACATAGTCTTAGAGCTCAAACATGACAATCTGGGGCTCAGGTCAGGAAGCAGACAGACTGGCTAAACCGACCGTCTGCTAGCGGCCTCGCTTCACCAAGGTCAGATAAATCCTATCACATAGAGCCTCTTTCACCTAGCTATCATCATATAGAGACTGTGTCTGTTCCCCGAATTTGGAAATCCAAAAAACGTTTAAACCCATCTAAGGTTAAAAATTTAATTGATGTTCAACAAATAAAAAACAGCTATATTACAGATGAGCAAATGCTAAAGCTTGGGTTGCTGAATATTCGATCGCTTACTTCAAAAGCACTCGTTGTTAACGATATGATTTCAGATAATAACCTAGATGTGCTGTGTTTGACAGAAACCTGGCTAAAACCAAACGATTACATTACTTTAAATGAGTCCACCCCGCAAGATTACTGTTATAAACATGAGCCTCGTCTGAAACGCAAAGGGGGTGGTGTTGCTGTAATTTATAGTAATATTTTCAAAACCACTAAGAAATCAAGTTTTAAATATAATTCTTTTGAAGCATTGGTGCTTAATGTAAAAATATATAGTGTAAACGATAAATCACGTTTGAGATTTGTGCTGGCTACTGTATACAGGCCACCAGGGCACCATACAGACTTTATCAAAGAATTTGCGGACTTTCTATCAGAATTAATATTGACTGCAGATAAAGTACTAATTGTTGGTGATTTTAATATACACATCGATAATGAAAAAGATGCATTGGGATTGGCATTTAAAGACACTGTAAATTCAATTGGAGTTAGACAACACGTGTCAGGACCTACTCATCGTCGTAATCATACTCTAGATCTAATATTATCACACGGAATAGATGTTGATGCCGTTGAAATTCTGCAGCAGAGCGATGACATCTCAGATCATTACCTAGTCTCGTGTAATTTGCATTTAGCCAAGGCTGCAAAGCCGACTCCGTGTTTCAAATATGTGAGACCTATCACTTCTGCTACTAAAGATTGCTTTATTAATAATCTTCCTAATCAGTTTCATCATCTCAGCATCTCAGATAGCTTAGAAGAACTAGATATTACAACAGAAACGTTTAACTCTCTCTTTTCCAGCACTTTAGACACAGTTGCTCCGTTGCGCTTAAAGAAGATTAAAGAAAATAGTCCAACGCCGTGGTACAACGAGCACACTCGGGCCCTTAAGAGAGCAGCTAGAAAAATGGAGCGCAACTGGAAGAAAACAAAACTAGAGGTATTTCGCATTTCATGGAAGGAGAGCTCTATTGCTTACAGAGAGGCTTTAAAAGCTGCTAGATCTGCTTATTTTTCAACCCTATTAGAAGAAAATAAACATAATCCTAGGTATTTATTTGAAACGGTGGCTAAACTAACGAAAAATAAAGCTTCAAGCCCAGAAGTTTCCAAGCAACACAGCAGTAATGACTTTATGAACTTCTTCAATTATAAGATTGATAATATCAGGGACAAAATTATAACTATGCAACCGTCTACTACAGTATCGCATCAGGCAGTGCATTGTAGTCTCCCTGAGGAAAAATTTGATTCATTCGTTGCTATAGGAGAGGAAGAATTTACTAAACTCATTAAATCATCTAAATCTACAACATGTATGTTAGACCCTATACCGACTAAGCTACTGAAAGAAATACTTCCAGAGGTCATAGATCCTCTTCTTAATATCATTAATTCGTCTTTGTCTCTAGGATACGTACCAAAAAACTTTAAGCTGGCTATGATTAAACCGCTTGTTAAAAAAACGCAACTTGATCCTACAGAATTAGTCAATTACAGGCCGATCTCGAATCTACCTTTTCTGTCAAAGATATTAGAAAAGGCAGTATCCTCACAATTGTGTTCCTTTCTTGAAAGAAATGATATCTGCGAGGATTTCCAGTCAGGATTTAGACCATACCATAGTACCGAGACAGCTCTCGTTAGAGTCACAAATGATTTGCTCTTATCATCCGATCGTGGTTGTATCTCGCTATTAGTGTTACTCGATCTTAGTGCTGCGTTTGACACCATTGAACACAACGTTCTTTTAAATAGATTAGAACATTATGTTGGCATTACGGGAATTGCACTAGCATGGTTTAAATCATACTTATCTGACCGTTATCAGTTTGTAGCAGTAAATGAAGAGATGTCTCATCGATCACAAGTTCAGTATGGCGTACCACAAGGCTCAGTACTAGGACCGCTGCTGTTCACTCTGTACATGCTACCCTTAGGAGATATCATTAGGAAACATGGCATTAGCTTTCACTGTTATGCCGATGATACTCAGCTCTATATTTCTTCAAAACCTAACGAAACTTATCAATTCACAAAATTAACGGAATGCATAGCGGATATAAAAAATTGGATGACTTGTAATTTCCTACTTCTAAATTCTGAAAAAACAGAGATTCTAATTATTGGACAAAAAACTTCCTCACGTAATAACCTAGAATACTGTCTAACACTTGATGGCTGCTCTGTTAAGTCTTCGTCGTCGGTTAGGAACCTGGGTGTGCTCTTTGATACCAATCTTTCATTTGAAAGTCACGTGTCTAGTATCTGTAAAACTGCATTTTTCCATCTTAAAAATATATCTAAATTACGCCATATGCTCTCATTGACAAATGCGGAACAATTAGTTCATGCGTTCATGACCTCAAGGCTAGATTACTGTAATGCTCTACTGGGTGGTTGTCCTGCACGCTTAATAAACAAATTACAGCTGGTTCAAAACGCAGCAGCTCGAGTTCTTACCAGAACCAGGAAGTATGACCATATTAGCCCGGTTCTGTCAACACTGCATTGGCTCCCTATTAAACATCGCATCAATTTTAAAATATTGCTGATCACTTACAAAGCACTAAATGGTTTAGCTCCGCAGTACTTGAGCGAGCTCTTAACGCATTATAGTCCGTCACGTCTATTGCGATCTCAAAATTCCGGCCAGTTGATAATACCTAGAATAGCAAAATCGACTGCTGGCGGTAGATCCTTTTCCTATTTAGCACCAAAACTCTGGAACAGTCTTCCTACCATTGTCCGGGAAGCAGACACACTCTGTCAGTTCAAAGCCAGATTAAAGACACATCTCTTTGACCTAGCTTTCACATAATACATTATAGACTTCTATAATTTAATGTTAGGCTGCATAGATCAGGTCAGCCGGAACCGGGAACACTTCCCAAAAATCCTGATGTACTCGTTACATCATGAGAAGAATGGCATCTACGCTAATTTTAGTGTCTGTGTTTATCCCGAGGTTTTCCTGCAGCCTGCCGGATCCAGGCCGTATCCAGATCTGACGAAGGACCTTCGACTGGACCGATGACAACGCAGTGCTGAAGTGCCAACTAGTCTCTCCCTATGGAGGATCCCACTACCACTCTACAGATAAGGCGTTGTCGGGAAAATCTGTTTCGCGTTCCTACCCCAAAGCAACAAAATAAAATAAAATTCTTTATCAAAATTTATAGGGAAAGACAAGTACTTTGTTTAGGCTTGGCTTGTAGGGAATTCCAAACCTGCATATATTCAAACGCACATAACTATAGAACTCATTCTAAATGCTCATGTGAACGCCATCAGTGTTTCTCACAGGTTCGCGTTTAAAGTCTGTGTAGAGGGAATGGTGTCGTCTTAGCGGCCCCTAATTTAATAACAAATGATCATTGCGACGGAAGCAAATCAATCAAAACTAACTTTAGATGGAAATAACTTAACTCTGCTGTAAAGCCGAAACAATCTCTGTTACCTTAAATTATACGCTTATCTCTGTAAAGCTGCTTTGAAACAATCTACATTGTTAAAAGCGCTATATAAATGAAGATGACTTGACTTGACTTGACTTGACGAAAGGGAGCTCAGACTTACGCAGGGCACTGGAAGACAGTCGAGAGCTGGCGTGATTACACTGGGAACCCCATTCGTCGTCATCCGACGTAACTCGGAGTGACAACGAAAGGGAACGTCTCGGTTACGTATGTAACCCTCGTTCCCTGAGTAGGGAACGGAGACGTTACGTCTCCCTGCCACTTCCGCTGTACCGCTGGAACGCCTGAGTTCAGTCTCGGCTCCTCAGCGAAGAAACATATCTGCATGTTGCCGGCGTACTTCCTTATATACCCCCAGGATGGGGCAGAGATACGCTATGCAAATTCCGCAGACCCATGGCATTTCATTGCCATTGGCTCGTTTTATATACTCGAAGATGATAGGCTTTCTAAGCGAAACCCCATTCGTCATCATCCGACGTAACGTCTCCGTTCCCTACTCAGGGAACGAGGGTTACATACGTAACGAGACGTTTTTCATTATATCCCAAACGGATCTTTGCACTTTGCATATCTTTGCATATTTGCATGCTGTATCTACAATCCATGCAAATCAAGTAATTAAACCTAAACGGTAATTTCCAAAAGTTTGTACAGGAATAGTTTACGCTTTTATTGGCTGGGTTGGTGAGATAAGCTCTGCTCCTGTCTTCATGTTTTCAGTAGCTTGCGCTCAGTATCTTGTGAAGTGATCAAGTTAAAAAGCTTATGAACACCTTTTTTGTTAATGAATAATATCTGCATTTTCACTTTCATATTTCTTTAAGTCTTTTTATTGTTTTGGCGTAATTTTCACAAGCAATTGGTAAACATTCAAAACTCTTATTACTAATATCACAACGGATCATCAAAAGTGCACTTTTTTTCCGAACATTTCAGTATATTTTCAGTTGTGTCTACTAAAGTGTAAAGTGTAAAGTAAAGTGTCTACTTTAATATTTCAAATAACATTTGTGACCCTGGATCACAAAACCAGTCACAAGTCGCACGGGTATATTTGTGGCAAAAGTCAACAATACGAATGGTTCAAAATTATAGATTTTTCTTTTATGCCAAAAATCATTCCATGAAGATATTTAGTAAATTTCCAACCATAAATATATATAAAAATTATTTTTATGAATGAAAGCAGCACAATCGCGAACATTAATGGACAACTTTAAAGGCGATTTTCTAAATGTTTAAATTTTTTTGCAGCCTCAGATTCCAGATTTTCAAATAGTTGTATCTCGGCCAAATATTGTCCTATATAACAAACCATACATCAATGGAAAGCTTATTTGTTCAGCTTCCAGATTATGTATAAATCTCAATTTCATAAAATTGATCCATATGACTGATTTTGTGGTCCAGGGTCACATTTGTGAAAATAAAATGTCAACATATAGGGGTTGTTAAGTATGTAACGGTGGGAACTGTGGGAACACCTCTGCGTGATTGTGTTGTGAAGCACGTATGGAATCAGACTAATGGCGTGACGGAACGTCATAGGCGGGTGACATCATCAACCAGGAAACTAAAAAGCGCACGTGAACAAATAATGTCAGCTTCTCATAGGCTGAAGCAAGTCGATCATGGGCATGCCGGGAGTATGGCACACTGTCAGAAAAAAAAGTACAAAACTGTACCTTTTAGGGTACAAGTGGCCATCACTGGGGTGGTACCCTGAATGATACCTTTAATGCGAGGTACAAAATTGTACCTTATATCTTTGTACCATTTAAGGGGCAATTCTTTTACCCCAAGGAACGATTGTGCATACTGCAATAAAAGCAGAAAATTGTACCTTATTAAAATATTTCCCAGGGTACGCCCCAATGACAAAGAAGTTTTGATCCTATGGGGTGCAAAAAAATATCTTAAATAAACTGGCTTACAGATATGCAGATTTAACAGATTTTATTTATAAACTTTCTTTTACAAAGAGAATTATTACATCATCTCAGAGCAGCAGGTGTGAGTCGAGACAATTAATTAAAAGCTCATAAAAGCTCATCAGACATAACTCAGCAAACATATTAAGAGTTATGAAAAAGTCCTTTAAATCAGTAACACCTTCAAACAAAGTAACAGGAATACATGGAATTGTCTATACCGTAGAATCCTTACAAATCAGGAATTGTTATAATTAAAAGTACTGTTATAAATTGATATCCAGCTAATTAAACAGGCTATATCATGTGCTGCACATAGGGCAGTTGTTCTTCAGCAAGAATACCTAGTGCTAATAAATAATTGGTTATCAACACTGTAGGCATCTAGTGCCTGGTATCAACCTCCTCACCTGGTGAGAGGACAGTCCCTTCATTCTCATATTTCACACAGTATGAATAATAATGACGACAAAAGGATTCAGGAATTGACAGCTTGCCACACAATAACCAGTGTCCATGTTAAGAATGTACTTAATCAGGAAAAACAATGGAACTTCTTCTGTATGCAGGTGGCCCACAGTAAACACATCTTTAACACAATATTTGACCTCATTTATCTCTACTTCTGTTACTCGCTGAAGCTATTTGCCTTCAAAATGTACATGGTTGTACTTCTTGTTTGTACTTAGTTTGGTTAATAAAAACTGCTGCGATTAGATCCTGCATCCTCTTTGGACCCATGACATATGAACCCATGACATATGAATATGGATCTAGCAGCAGTAGAAATTCTCCTCCTCTCCCAGGGGGATCTGTCCCTCGAGGCCCACACACAGAGGTATTTGGATTTGCTACCTTTCGTCCATTATGATGACACCAACCTCTGTGTGTATTTCTGGAGATGGGCCTCGGGGGAACTTCCAGGACTTCGTAGAGTGGGTGCTAGTCAACAATGGATCCCTCTTTACCATTGGGGAGAGTGAGGAGAAAACCAGCTCACCAGACATCAGGCCTGCCACCAGATCGGTCTCTGGGTGACCAAGAATGTGGGAAGCACACACATTGGCTCCAGCCCGTGAACCCTCAGCCAAAATGGCCGCCACCCTTTCAGAGTCTCGTCCCGTCGAGGCCACCGCCCTTCCAGAGTCTTGTCCCGTTGAGGCCACCGCGCCTGAGAATTTGCCTCCAGTCAATAAACCCTTAGCTCATCCCAAGCAAATTTTGGTTGGGGGCTATACGTCCCGGGCCATAGTGGATGGGCCAAGGGTCAAGGCCACGGAGGTCAATCCACCCCGGGGTCCTGGACTGTCGTCTCCACCTAGGCCGCCTGAGCGGCCGTCCTAGTGGCCACCAGATCGGTCTTTGGGCGACCAAGAATGATATCCAGCATGGCAGATCCACTGCTGAAGTCAGCGCAATCTGCCAAGATGGCCACCACTCCAGAGACTGTTCACGTCATGCCTGCCGAGCCAGATACTGTTCACGCCATGTCAGCTGTGCCTGTGTCTCCAGATAAGATGGCCGCTGCACCTGAGTCAGCTCCGGAAGATGCAGCGCTGATCCTAGTGGCCACGGCTATTTTGTGTGTGTGGGCAGCACACACATCGGCTCCAGCCCGTGAACCCTCAGCCAAGATGGCCGCCGCCCTTCCAGAGTCTCGCCGTGGAGGCCGCCGAGCCTGAGTCTTCGACCAAGATGGCCGCCACCGTGCCTGAGAATTTGCCTCCAATCAACAAACCCCTAGCTCTTCCCAATCATTTATTTTTTTTTGGGGGGGGGGGGTGGGCTATACGTCCCGGGCTCCTGGACTGCCGTCTCCGCCCTGGCTGTTTGAGGGGTCATCTCCGCCCTGGGCCCCCAGACTTTCTGCCACCGCCATGGCCCTCAGACCTGCCGCCACCGCCATGGCTCCCCGAGCGACTTCCTGTTGAGTTTTTTTTTGAGTTGGGTGAATAAACTGCTAGGGTTAGATCCTGCATCCTCTTTGCTTGGACCAACCCGCGACAATATGGTGTTTTATTTTTACATTGGTTTATTTAATAGGCCTACACCTACTGTGGCTGAAAAATAAAGCACTGTTTATTCAATTTGTATATTATGTTGTGTATTTGTAATGTGTGTATTTTTGTTCTTATTTTTAATAACAAAGATAAAATAATGAAATTATATTTTATAATTATATTATTTTGTTACCTTATAAGGCTACATTTTTAAAATGGGGAAATTAGTTTGCCTGTACTGCTGTCACTTGGGGGAAAAAAACCCATAAAGAATGGTGATAAAATCAGGATTTCCATGAAAGATATATGATATTTTTGCCATATCGCCCACCCCTAAAAGAGGCTATAACAGAACAGTGCTACTGTAAGGTGGGTGCCAGTAAGTCTGGGCTACCCAGCGAGAAAGCAAAAGGCTCTCCTGTGAATTAACATTTGCACTCTCTCTTGCTTAGTAACAGCAACATCCGAGATGCAACACACAGTGCAGCTCTCACCTCACTTTTACATTCTCATCATCTCCCCCTGCTCCCCCTCATCTAAAACTCACTGAAAACCTATGCAATGTTAAATGTGTACAATAAGTAATTATACATGTTTGGTATCATTTGAAATGTCTCAGTACGACTGGTACAAAGGTCTCATTCTAAAAGCAGTAAAACAAAAGATAACTCGAGATAACTTTAGAGATAACTCGCACACAGAGGAGCGTGCGTCTTGCAGGCAAATGGCCTCCTGCTCTCAAAAGGTGTAAACTCTGAATGCAAATTCCTATTGTTAGCAAATGTTTCCGTGTAAAAGAAGTTTCTGTCTTGGCCTGGGTATATAATGAATTGCAACAAGAGGCTCGGGGCGACTTGTAACTCAAATTAGCCCGTGATGCTGAGTGTATGCCAAACACTTCGCATCATGTATTTCATAACGTCAGGTTCGCATCTTCACATCTTCTCTCTTTATTTCAGAGCATTTGAAGTTTTGTTTTTATTATCTTTGAACTGATTATGAAATTGGCATGATACATTTACCTGACATACTAAATTGTTACATTTGATTTATTCCGACTGAATCTGAAATTGTTTTCCCAAGTAGATTAAACAGATTTGTATGTTACCGCAAGTTTTGAGTCAGATTAGTGGCAACTAATATTTGGTTTGCAAAGACAAGAAGTGAATTTCCGTTTAGGGCAGTAAATATGCCACTTGACCAACCTAAATCTGGGTGTCTTACCTCTGTTTTAAGTTAATGTTACTTTAGATAAGTGTACGTGGGAAACCACGGCATGGCCAATCCAAAGCTATTATAAGAGAATTAATGTTGGTTGACTTATCTGTAGTAGTGGCCATACCTCTTCTGAAGTAAACGTTACGTTAAATTCAAGTGTATGCAATTCCATGGGGGCTATACCAAAGTATATGTGATTGTGTAAGCTTGAATGCGACCAATCTCAGGTATATAGCAATTACCTCTGTTTGGTGATGAAAACTGACGAGCTTGTGAGCGCGAGACCCTCGTTAAGTATGAGGACCTCTGAGCGACATGGCTTCCTAATATGAACGGGTAAAATATAAGTAAAGAGTTGAAAAGAATAATCATATGTGCTGCTAAACTATTATATGATTGACCAATGACCAATAGACAATCTAACCTAAATTCGAGGTTGTTATAAAATGGAGTCAGATAAAAGCTTAAATGGAATTAAATTACTTTGCCACACGGAAAGACAGTAACACGCAGAGACCTCCACCCGTTCTATCGGATACCGCCTTTGGACCGATCCAGACGGGCTTACACTACAATGCCTGACAAAATGCATCAAAATGGGTGAAATTAAGCATTCCTGTCCCTTCTATGATGACCAGGATGACATTTTGGGTGCAAGCACTTGTGCTTGTCGGAGTTCTTTTGAGGTTGTGGTGTGAACAAGAAAGGGTCTGAGATCACTTCAATACTGAAGAGGACCAAAAAAAAAAAAAAAAAACGGGTTCTCTTTTGAGTGCACTATATTATGAACACCAAAAGGACTGAGGACACTTTCCGGCTGGTTCCCTTTAAGTGAACTGGGTTTGGTTCTTTTAAAATTAACTATTTGTGAAAACACCCATAGAGAGTAACCTCTGACCTTTAATAGCAGTAATCTTGTTTTACTCAGTTGATGCTGATAGTCACACAGTTAAAGCAGCTATCTTCAATCAATTCATCATCTTTGCAATCATTTATAAGCTTTGTATGTAAGTATTAGGTTTACAAGAAGCTTGTTTCCACCATATGTTTGGAATTGGTCAACAAGCAAACTGTTACAATAATTAATGTACACTCTTTAGAAACGTGTTCTTCTCTTTTTCTGTCCTTTCCTCTGTTCCACTTGTTTGAAGTGGTGGTGTTAATAAATCCATGCTTCAGTTCAACTTTCTTGCGGAAGGAGTTATCTGTCTGCCTAGAAGAAGGGGAACTCTTTTACGAGGGCATAATAGTGAAGCTGGCTAATCTAAAACACTTGATAATCTAAAACACTTGTTTATAATGTATGTTAAAACACTTGTTTCTTTCACACGACTGTAGAGATGTAACTTTACCTCAGAGCTTTCAAATGAATATGGTGATTAACCACAATCAAGAGGAAGTTTAAGGCAGGTTTGCTCTGGCCACACTCTGTTTTTTTTTTTGTTTTTTTTTTTGTCTATTTGTTCAAAACTCAACCATTGACCATTGATATATATATATATATATATATATATATATATATATATATATATATATATATATATATATATATATATATATATAAATTCACTGGCAGAAAATTTGACACTGAGAACAGCCCAGTTAACTAAAATGAATAAATGCTCTAGAAGTATTTTTTCATTGTTAGTTCAACTAGTGAAGTTAACTTATGTTAAAAAATAGAACATAATTGTAAAGTGTTGGTGTTTCGTGTCATGTTCACTTGGTTAAAGTTTAAACCACTTGATGCAAGTGTGTGTGATCGTGTTGTTCATCAAGTGACCAAACCAGTGGAACACTTCATTTGCACGAAACCATGCTTGTGTTAACCACAAAAAAGAAAACTGTGCAAAAGTTAGATGTTTTTAAACATGTGCAAAAATATTAAAAACAATTAATATGCGTGCCAAAAAAATATCTTTAGATTTATTGACATTTGTTTTCTTGACTTCAAGTTTTGTCAAATTTCTGTAAAACATCACTCATGTGATGTGTAATTTAATATCAAGAATAACTAAAATTGTTGCAGAGATAAAAAAGCTGTTTTAGCCCCAAGAAAGCTCA
The DNA here is from genome assembly GCF_964197995.2 of Scardinius erythrophthalmus. NCBI lineage: Eukaryota > Metazoa > Chordata > Actinopteri > Cypriniformes > Leuciscidae > Scardinius > Scardinius erythrophthalmus. Next base: position 31,346,649 of record NC_138234.1, read on the forward strand.
TCATCATGGGGTTTACCACTTTTACTTATAACAGAGAGAGAGAGAAAAAATATATTATTACTATATATAAGCAAGATCTCCACTTAAAACAGTACCAGCAAAAAGTGTTATCATACACACACTGCATATTTACATACAAAGCAGCACACAGAAATTATATGTGGGAATTTTAAATAAAAATAAAAATAATAACATAATAACAATAAAATTAATTTTAAAAAAGAATATGTAAGTACACTTTGTACTCATAAAGTGTATCACATCACACATTGGCTGTAGTAGACAGTAGTGCTCTGCTCCTGACTAGGCCTGGTGTTACTGGAGCACATGAAGAAATCAACTTCAGCACACTGAAAGAGGACCATATTATATATGAATGGACATATACAGTATGATAGACATAATGTACAGTCAGATGATCATAAACATTTCAGATCATTTAATGAATCTTGTGCAGCTTGAAGTTTCACTGTAAGAATCTCCAGGATAATAGAGGACAAAATAAGATAACATATATTAATATTGAAGATCTTACCTGTGGATTATTTGAGTTTTGATCAGCAGATTTTCCAGTTGCATTAATAAAGCTCTTCACCATTCCTGAAACAGCACTGAATATGAATATCACTGAATTCACACATTGTAACAGTGCAAGAGCTGATTCACAGAGAATGTGTTTTACTGTGAAAAATGTGAGATTCAGACCAGGGGAATGAAAGAAAGTGTCTAGAGAAATGTGTTTTTAAAAATTTTACATTTCTTAGGCATTTTTAGAATGCCATGTCTCGCACGAGACGCTGCAAAAGAAGACAGATGTGAGCGCAGCAGTTAAACACGTTTAGTGTGTGTTTAAATAAAAAATAAAAAAAACAATGCAAAAGTAGCGCAGCGGAATAGAAAAACAAGCAACCGGACAAAAACACGTTCTGTGTGAACCGGCTACATGTTGTAGATCTAGAGTTTGTCTTCTTGTAGTTCAATGAGACTTTTACTGTAGTAAAACATGTACAAACCTATTAATGCAATGGTCAGAAGCACATTCAGCAGGACAGATATGATGATGGTCATATTTCTCCATGATATCTGGTGTTGTGGAGCGTCATCTGTCTGATTCCTGTGGACGGAGTCTGTAAAAGGTTTGTAGTTCAATCTTTATTCAGTTTCAGTCTTTAAAAGAACAATAAAACTATTATTAGATCTTCATACAGTATTCAATCTGGAATCCATCATGTGGTTTATAAAGACATGAAATGATAAAATAACTCACCGCTGATGTAGATTTTGGTGCCGTTGTTGAATTTAGTTGGTTCACTAGTTTTCACACAATAATAAACTCCTAATTCATCAATGGTGATATTTCTGATGAACAGACGACTGTTAGTTTTCACAAAGTATTTGTTTTCAAAGCTGCTGTTTTCACATTTAGGTCCTTCATATGTGCTGCTGTAAGTGCGTAAGATCAACACTGGAGGATCTGGTAATTTCAGTTTGTACCAGTAAATCTCCTCTATATCAAGATCACAGGTTATAATCACATCAGATCCTAAAGTTACTGGTGTGTTTGTTAGACTCTCTGTGGCTTGATACAACATGAACAGATCTATGAGAGAAAGAAAAACACATTTATTAAGATATAAAATCAAAAGAAAACTGACTCAATCAAATGTGACGTGAGAAACTCACAGATCTGCAGCTGTATGATCTTCATTGTCTGATCCAGATGAATAATATCTGCTATAGTGATCATACACACATCTCGAACTGTGAGCGGAAACACAAACCTCGACCACACAGACGAGAGGGGAAGTCAGAGCTGGCCTTCTCTGAGAACATGATCATTCTTAGTTGTTTAAATCAACAAGTCATTAGAAGATACAGTGTGTGTAAATATGCCAGTGTTTTATTTTAATATACAGATGTTTCTTTTGATTTGCTCCTCAAAAAAACACATAACTTTTATATAACCATATAAAATTGTATTTATTTATTTTTTTGCTACCAGCACCAGGTGACATATCAGATTGAGCTTTGACTAAAATGCCATTGCAAAGACTCAAGCTTAAAGAAAAACATCTGATGATATCGTGATGAACAGATGAAACCAAATCAATAAATGTGCACGTCTGACTGGCTGTTTCTTCAGATGTTTAGTGGCAAAACAAACACATGTGTGGAGTTTCCACATTGAATTATTAGAAAAATAATGCACACCCGGGGTGGTAATGCGGTCACGACACGAAGGGTTGGACTAATTTCTTACGCATCTAATCCCATGCCTCCGTCACTAATTCCAAAACGTAATTTTAGAGTTAATAACGGAGGTTTGAGCCACTGATAGCAGACTAATGCTGGGGACACACTTAATGACTAGAAAAAGACTGACTGTTTCCATCGACTGCAGCAGATTTTAAACACCGACTGTGTGTAAATAATGTTCTGTTATGTTGAGAATAAGAGTTTCTGTGTTGGAGTTTTGGGGGTCACCTGTGGATTGTAGTGGATTGAATTGTAGACCACCTCCTAGTGCTCCAATAATAGGATATTCCAGAAACTTAAAAAAAGTGATGAATACACTTTACTGTAATATGAAATATTTTTACTGAAAATTGTATATAACATAATTTAAATAATTCATTTACTTTTCCAACAAATGTCAAAAAAGTACATACTGTCATATTAAGAACATCTATGTCAGGAATATTGTAAATTACAGCAATTAAAAATAAATAAATAAATTGGCTGCCAAAAATATAAATATTGGGAGTTGTCATTGCAGGTATGGTTTAAAGACACTACAAGAAAATATTTATTTGTTATTAGCTTGTTCAATATTAAAATAGTTCAACATAAACCTGTTTTAGTTAATAACTACTCTGATGTTTAAAATTACAATTCCAGGAGTCTTTAGTGGACCTTACATTTCAGATAAAGACTTTCAATATGTTCTCATGAACCGCTAGAATCTGAGTTTTCATAGTCAGCTCTGGATGTGTTAATTGAGGTTATAAAATATAAACACATGTTCAGTTTTCAGCCAAGCTGATTTGTGTGTAAAATCTCGAATGAAATAAAGAACATCACTTTTGTTTGCATTTACAGAGATGTTGACTGATTAAACATAGGCCTATCCTCCTGAGATTCAGACATATCTGACCTCTATAGAGTATGAATAAACATTTTTATATTTATCTGAGATCACAATTGTTACATTTTGTAAGCGAATCCGCCATGGCACGAGTGCAACTGGCTTTTAAAGGGAATGGGAGATGAGACTCTGATTGGTTTATTTCACATTATCCCAAAACACACATTACTCATTAAGAGAATAGGGACAACCCTTTTAGACCATGCGCCGGGTGCACCGACCATTTTTCCCGTCGCTAAACTAGAAAAGTGGATTTGGACACGCCCTAAGTTAACTTGCGCCGTGCGCTTTAGACCATGCGCTTAGAACAATAAAATAGGGACAAAAACCCAAAATGTTATATTTTATTAATTTAATTTATTTTTGGTACATTGTTCAGTATTATACTACAGGGCCGTTGAATGCTTGAATCTGATTGGTTGACAAACGTTCTAAGGTGTGCATTATTTTCAGGGAAACGCACGGCTAAAGTAGTTCCAGGCAGGTCTTGACCGCATTACAGTTCCATATCACTTCGTGTAGTTAACTGTAATAACGGAAAATAGGATACAATTCATAACAAGAAAAAAAACATGCAGCCCCATGCGCTTGATCTGGAATTTTCAATGTCTAGCTTCACAATCAATAGAAACATGCAGTTTAATTTTAATAAATAAAGTATATAGTCCTATCTATATTATAATCAATAGAAAATTCAACTGAATATAGGCTAAATAAATGGATAGTCCTGCAGTACGGATTTTTATTGCAGATAATAACAAATAAATAATTATTGATAGGCCTACTTGTTAAAATGGCTTTGTGTTTCATTTATTTGGCTATAGTCTACTGTCATCTGTCAATGAAAAAAAAAAGAAGAATTAACGAATTAATTAAAACGAATTAAATTAATAAATAAATAATAATATTGACGCAAATGCTTTTCTGTCTCATTATTGCAACATCTCTCTCTCTCTCATAACTGCATAAAGCCGGGGACACACTTTAAGGCCGGTTATGAATGTAATTTGATACGTATGACTGATCATGCCCAAACGCGTGTTCAGCGCGTTCAGTCTGTGTTCAAAGTCGGTGTTTAAAATATGCTGCGATAAAAACAGTCAGAGAATGTGTCAGCTAGTCGTGTGTCCCAGCATTAGTCTGCTATCAGTGGCTCAAACCTCCGTTACTAACTCTAAAATGACGTTTTGGAATTAGCAACGGAGGCATTGGACTAGATGCGTAAGAAATTAGTCCTACATACAAGAGCGTTTTAATGACAAAAACTTTACAAACGTCTTGAAATACATAATCTGAACAATGTTTCGAGGTGTGGTAACTGTAGTATAAGCGGAATAATTGACTTCAGGCCGAATTGAATTATTAGAAAAATAATGCGCACCCGAGGTCAGGGCCGGCGCTAGCCATTTGGGTGCCCTAAGCACAAATGCTTGGTGGTGCCCCCCCCCCCACCCACCAAGGGAATAACAACCATTCAGAATTTCTTAGTTAGGTTCTCTTTACTTCCAAAATAACTGCTGCAAATAAATAATTTTACATTAACAATGGCACCAAACATGAAAAGAAATAAATAATATAAAGGTTAAAATTATAAATACCAAATACCACCACAATTACTAAAAACACAGATTTGGAACTGAACAATGTAAACACAGAAAGTTAAAAGTGCAAAGGTCAGGCACAATATAATAATTCTGTACATAATTTGACAACTCTGTGAATATGAAAATATACAAACACTGAGATTGTGTTTTTTTTTTTTTTTTCTTCTAATTGCAGTTTCAAAGTTTAAAAAATATATATATATATTAGCCATGCAGGGCTAAAGCCCCGGATCTTTTGCACTACTATAGCGACGCCCCTGGACATGCATAGGCGTAATTTGCGGGTAGGACATGTCCCCACCACTTTTGAAACATCTCGCGGCACGAATGTACCAATACAAACAAACAAAACATTTCCAGTTAACCAGCAGAGCATTCATTTAATTCGTTTTTTAAATAAGAGTCGATCTAGCGCTGAAATGTGTTGTTTTTTTAAATCAACTGATCAAAGTGCTCGTTGCCGAGCGATCAGTGGCGCGGATACTATGTTTGTTTCTGGCTCGCGCACAGCCTTCACTCAGACGCGCGTTTCAATCCGTTGTGGAGAGACTCTCTATTCGCTCCGGTACAATTAGAAAACAAAAAGCACAAAAAGTGTCCCTGCCTGATATACAACCACTAAAAAACATAATCGGTTTTGATGAGAAAAAAAAAAAAAAACTATATGAGTGCGGATTAGAACTCAGAACCTCTGACACGCTTGGCAAAAATTCTACCACTGGACCACTTAAATACACACATAGTTTCGTCGGATCAACATATAATAGGCCTCATTGAACGACCACTTAAACCCAATATTAACATGCTTTAGACATATTTTATTTGTTATTTATACTAGTACCCTATTGTGATGATTTTTCACGATCCAGATTTTTTTGGTGCCCCCCCAAGCACTTGGTGCCCTACGCGCAGTGCGTGATGTGCGTGTGCGGAGCGCCGGCCCTGCCCGAGGTGAACGGCCACTCCGCTTCGCGTCGTGACCGCATTACCACCTCGGGTGTGCATTATTTTTCTAATAATTCAACGGCCTGTCGTCAATTATTCCTTACTTATATTGAGAGCACTTCTTGTTAAACTGTTTACTTTTGCGAGGAAGAAAATACTTCAAATAGGCTGCAGTAAGTCTACCAGTTGTGAAGTTGTGTGACAGTTTTATCATTTTTATTTGCACTACAAAGAGTGTATATATATATATTATTTATTCATTTTTGGTACATTTCTTAAGAAGCATAATTTATTTTTAGACTTATTTGTTGGCCAGTTGTGGTCTGTGCAATAAATATAAAAAGTTCTAAACCAAATATTGTGTTTGTGTTTTATTGTTCCACTATAGTGATGATTATATTAACATTATATATTGAATTTAATAGGTGTCTCTTACATTGTCCCACAGCAACATTAAAATAGTGTAGATTAGTGTACAATGTTTTATAATTATAATTTATTCTATTTAGTGTCCATTTCATTCATTTTACATATTTAATATTGGGGTCATCCAAGTTATTTGACATATTTGAACATAAAAAAAGAAAGAAAAGTATCTCAATAGTTACTTTCCCAGATAATTAGTTACTTTTATAATGATGTAATTCAGTTAGTTACTATTTGTGAGAAGTATCTAGTAACTATAACTAATTACTTTTTAAAGTAACCTGCCCAACACTGCTAGTATGTAGTTAACGCTGTACGCAGCTTTGCGGTAACAATAGATACAACATAAACTAAGTTAATTATTTCAGAGCAAGTCAGAATAAATCCAAATGTAACAATTTATTATTAGTCAGGTAAATGTATCATGCCAATTACATAATCAAGTCAAAGATAATCAATACAATAACATCAAATGCTCAGAGATAAAGAGTAAAAGATGCATACCTGACATTAGATAAAATATATAATGCTGAGCATCCAATTATGGACTGACCTGACTACAATATCACACTGAGCCTCTTGCAAAACCTCTTTAAATAATCAGCCCAAGACAGAAACCTCTTTCAAATGGAAACATGTGCTAACAATGAGAATTTGCTTTAATCACAGTTTTTTCGAGTTTACACCTTTTGAGGGCAGGACCCATTTGCATGAAAGACCCACCCTCCTCTGTAAGGAAGATATCTCTAAACTCCTAAAAGCTTTATTAGCTTTTGGTTTGCTTCTGTGGGGATGAGAGCGTTGTACTGATATTTTCATTAGATATTTTCAAATGCCAAACATGTATATTGTTGTATGATAATTGTTCATATTAAACCATATAGATCTTTGGGTGGATTTCAGGTTATCCCAGCATGAGGAGAGAAGGGGTGGGTGATGAGGAGACTGTAAGAGTGAGGTGTGAACTGCTCGGTGTGGTTCGTATCAGATGGCGTTGGTACTTATGTAAGAGAGTGTTTAAATGTTAATTCTCAGGAGAGTCTTTGTTTCTTCGAGGAGTCGTCGTTTCTTCCGTCCGTTCCGGCTTACAAAACTTAGCTCAATGCCGTCTTTAGAGATGACAGCAGGCTGCATGGAGAAGTCAATCCCAGTAAATTCAAGTACTTTGGCTAAAATTAAAGGGTCACAACAAAAAGAACAATTATTTTGAATGTCATGAAATTATTTTTGTAATCATCGCAGTCAGTGGTTAAAGGAATACTCCACCGTCTTTTCATATTAAACTATGTTATTCCCTAAACTAAGACGAGTTGATACATACCTCTCTCGTCTCAGTGCGTGCACTCAATCGCTCTGGCGCGCGGCGAAACTTTGTTCACTCAGTTCATTCAATACGGGCCAAGCAGAGAAGCTACTAAACACCTCCACGTTTTCCCCATTTAAACACAGTTACTCGCGTAGTGTAACTCGACCTAGGACGGTGACACAAAACAAAACGTTGCGCTTTTCTAAGCGTGTAAAATGGATAACTATATTGTATGGCGGAATACCATAGCAAGTGCTTGTAAGCACTTCGTCTTGGCGGAGTAATATCTTCACCAGAGGGAGCGGGGGCTGGTGAGAGGATTTTTCACGAGTGAAGATATTACTCCGCCAAGTCGAAGTGCTCATAAGCACTTGCTATGGTATTCCGCCATACAATATAGTTATCCATTTTACACGCTTAGAAAAGCGCAACGTTTTGTTTTGTGTCACCGTCCTAGGTCGAGTTACACTACGCGAGTAACTGTGTTTAAATAGGGAAAACGTGGAGGTGTTTAGTAGCTTCTCTGCTTGGCCCGTATTAAATGAACTGAGTGAACAAAGTTTCGCCGCGCGCCAGAGCGATTGAGTGCACGCACTGAGATGAGAGAGGTATGTATCAACTCGTCTTAGTTAAGGGAATAACATAGTTTAATATGAAAAGACGGTGGAGTATTCCTTTAATAGTGTTTATTCATAGCACCATTTAATGTTGCCAGCTGGGTGTTAAGGATGGTTTCCATCTTGGAACAGACCTGAAACAGCAGATAGTTAATATTGACATGGAATGAGACTCTTGATTTCTGTTGTGAACAGTGAATGTTCAGTAATTTCCTACCAGCTTTTGAAGAAACCAGGTCAAAAAGGGAACTCTGGGAATTTTATCAAGTAACCACGATCTGTAAATATTTTAAAGTGTTAGTTCTTATAAGCTGTAACTGTAAGCTAATTTGTTTAAAATTCTTTGACATATCCTCTGGGAACATAAACCAGAATAAATTGGTCTATTTTAATGTTATGTGATATTTGCAGAACTTACAACCCAATGGATAAACTTCTGTTTTATTATTGAACAAACAAATCCTGATTTAGCTAAATCTGCAAATATCACATAACATTTAAAAATAGACCAATTTAATCTGTTATTTGTGATGTGGTGAGCTGAACAAAATTACCCGGTGTTGACTTCGATAGTTCCAATTTTTGCTTCACAGTTTTCTATGCTGAGTTTTAGGTGGCCAGTTTTTTCATCGCTTTTGAATGCAACAGTGGCAGTAATGGCCAGTGCATCCGCATCCACTTTCACCGGTCTGTGGAATAGAGTTCAGGGCATTATTTCCTCTTCAGAAGCCTCATTTAACTCGCTGTGTATTAACCTCATGTGTCTTTCCACAGACTTGTTGAGGCTGCTCTGAACAGGCTCCAGATACTTTGAAAAGACATATCCACATTAACCAAATAATTTTTTCCATCTGTTAAATTTAGCAAACAAATGTTGCTGTTTTTTTTTTCTTTTTTTTCTTTTTTTTTTTTCTCTGTTTATTGTGTGTTTTTATTAAAAATAGAATTGAGTGAAGAAGTTTACCAGTTTGTTACAACTATTCTTTTTTCTAACGATTTCTTTGATGAAAATTTGTGATATCAACATTATACTAACTCTGATCCCTGGTTTCCAGTCACTTGAAATTCGGCACTCGTAATTGTTAAAGTGACTCCAGTTGAAGGAACAAGCTCCTGCACCACTTTAAGTTCATTGATGCGAATCTTCATTCTGTCAAGAAAATATGCACATTTTAATATAAAATATACATTTTATTTAGCAGGAGGATATTGTAGGAACACTGGTCTCACCCTGTAAATTTATACTTTCCGTAGAGAAAGGTTTGTTCTGGAATATCCTTGTCTTGGATGTACCGTTTGAGCATCTCAGTAGCCTTACCTACAACTGTCAAAACAAACAAAATTGTGTACTGCTTAAAGATTAGGTTTTTGGATCTATTCCTTAAAGGGGGGGGGGGGGGTGAAATGCTATTTCATGCATGCATGCGTTTTTTACACTGGTAAAGAGTTGGATTCCCATGCTAAACATGGACAAAGTTTCAAAAACTAAGTTGTATGTTTGAAGGAGTATTTTTGTTCAAAAAATACTCCTTCCGGTTTGTCACAAGTTTCGGAAAGTTTTTTTTGAGTATGGCTCTGTCTTACGTAAGATAGAGCGGAATTTCCTTATATGGGTTCTAAGGGCACTTCTCCGGTAAGATCGCGGGCGCGCGCGCACTCGTAGAACAGAGCAAAAGAGTGAAAGCAGTTCGCCATCAAAGCGCCCTGCCCGGCTTTTGGGAAGTCAATGTCACCAAAGAAGTGTGTTTTTGGTTGCCAGGGCAAGACAACCCTGCACAGATTCCCAAAGAACCCAGCGTTATGGAACCCGTGGATGGAGTTTGTTTTCCTGAGCATACACGGAGTTGTGTAGACTGTTTGTTCCCTGCATTTCGACGATGATTGTTTTATAAACAAAGCCCACATCGACGGATTTGCAGATCGTCTAATGCTTAAGGATCGAGCAGTCACAATGATAAAGGTTCACGGTCGTGCGTTGGAACGGTGAGTAAAACTATTGAACAAATGTCTCTGTGTGTTGTTACTGGCTCGGCGCGATAGCACAGCTAAGCTCCGCCCACACGGCCCGCCCCCAGCCGCTCGTTTTTTTCCGGAAAGACTCGGTACAGCCTATCTTTCAATTAGAAATATAATAAAACAAAAGACTTTTTGGAGATATAAAGGATGCAGTATTACTCTATAGGTACTCAAGATTAACAGGAGATTGAGTGAAAATGAGCATTTCACCCCCCCTTTAATTTTTATGACACGAAAGATGCAAACCCATCAGGGATCTATTCAATGAAAACGTGTAGCCTACATGTGATCTGCATGTCCATGTAGTGTTTTGATTATTGAACTACATATTATAAAGATTATTCACAGTTAGACACATGTTAGTCACAGGTCAAAAGTCACAAAATAGAATAGAATATAGAATATAGAACTAGAATATTATTGCAAAAGTTTTCATTTACAAAGTTAAAATATAACTCCCTTCTCCATTTATACTCATGGGAGATTTTAATAGTCATAATAGTCTTTTAATGTTCATCATATGGGGTAGTATCCATGGCAACACTAAATGAATAAGATTTGAAGATGTTATAGAAAATTATGCTCTATGTCTACTAAATGATGTGTCAACTTCTTGAGGACATATACCAAGCAACTGATTTAACAATCTGTCAACCTTAGATATTCTTAGACCTCGGCATGACCGCAGTGGAAATGACAATTTTCCAATTATTATAACCATTAAAGTAGAGGAGAAGAATCAAGCATAACAAAAAAGGTAAAAAGAGAGGATTATGCAATTTAAAAATGCTTATATCAATAGCTAACAATACAGTTCCAAGAACGTCTTCAAATTCAAAATGCAGACAGCTTCCATGGTTTGATGACAAATGCAAAGAAGCTGCTAAAGTGTAAAAAAAAAACTTAAAGACTCTTCTTCAGAAATCCGATCAATATAAATCTTTTTTTTTTTTTTTAATTAAGTAGATCACAAGCAAGGAGAACAATAAATTAAGTAAAAAGGGAGCTGAAGAAAAATTGTGGATGCAGTTCATCATACTAGAGTGTTTTAATGTTTAATGTTTGTTTAAAAAAAAAAAAAAAACTTTTAAATCTCTCATTATGCTATATTATCACCAAATACTGGATTCAATAGTTTTGTGTACATGAATGTGTGTGTGTGAGTGGTAGCGCAAGTGCTGTATCTTTGCAAGCACAGTGTATATGTGAACAACATGATAAACACGGCACGCTCCTGAAAACTAAATGTTTATCTTATTTTTGATCTCTCCCATTCATTTTCAATGGGTGGTCTAGTGTGATAAATTGTACAGAATATTTTAAAATTTTATTCAGTATTGCCCAAATTCCCCCCAAATGATTTAGGTGCATACGCTCAGATAAAGGAGGCATACAATGCAAAAATAAATACAAAACCTGTGCTAAATGAAAGAAAACAAGTTGACAAAAGTCAATATTAAATCCAATATTTGATAATAATATATGTTACAGTCATGTTCAGTTTATTTTAGGTTCTTGGACTTTCTGTTTTGTTTACATTCTTCATAGATGTTCCTTGTTGTAGTTCCCCAGCACTGATCAGTCAACATGGACACTACTTATACTAATCATCAAAGCTGTTCATCTTTTAGTTAATCATCTCTGTGTATATAAGTTCCTGCTTTTGATCTGGTCCGGTATTGTTTGTGCATACACTGTCTCACACGCTACTGTCACAGTCACCAGCTGGTGTGCCCATGCCATGTTGACCACTAGAGAGCACTCATTCTCTGACCTTTGCCACTCAGCCATGAACTTCAGTCCACATAATCCTTTGCCTGGACTCATCATGAATATTGCATTCACTTGTTTGTCATTACATTGTTTGTCTACTTACACAATGTTCTCTCTGTCATTTTTCATCAGTTGCAGTGGTCACACTGCATGTCTGAGCACTCTCCCTTGTCTCTTGTATTTTTGTGGATTGTTTTTGTTCTGGATTTTCCAATAAAGCTGCGTTTGGATCTTATTAAAGTCTCAGAGCAATCCGTGACAGTTACGTATCTTGTTCTGTGTTATTTAAATAAGCCGCGTGTAATATCTTATATTTATATTTAAGATATATACACAGTTATATTTTGCTCACACTTACCTAAATCAAGTCCCGTCTTGGTTAGTATGACTGTAACTCCAGTATTGTCACCTGTAACCACTGGGACCAGAGTCAACAGCACTAGAGTACACCAACAGAACATCATCTTCTCACAGACCTATAAGAGAGACACATGGGTATTTGGTAAGACAAAATAATATTTTTTCCTTGCCAGGATCCTTCCATACATAGACATCCAGACTTCCAGACATACATCTTAAGAGCCCTCACAGGGCAAGGTAAGTGAAGCCTCTCTTGGTCTGCTGACACATGTTGAGGAGGGAAAGCCTGAAAAACTATAGCTTTAGTTGGTACTTTAGGCACATACCCCAGTCTCAGGAGTAAGAAGGATTTGACTGCAACTGGGCAAAACTCTAAGCAGGAGGAGGCAACTGACAGGGCCTGCTAATCTCCTACTCTCTTTAGGGAGGGTAATTTCCAAAAGGAATGCCATTTTGAGCATGAACATTTTCTCAGAGTTAAAGTCCATTGGTTTGAAGGGAGCAAGGGACAGCCCTTCCAGAACCATAATGTTGTGTTGGCTTAAAATGTTATGCTGGGTTAATATGCTCTGCCCACTAGGGGTCGCTACTATCCTGGAGTGTTGAGAGGAAAGGAGTAGAATAAAAAGATGGAGAGTTGAGCTACTGCAGGTTTGTTACTGCTGCTTTTTCTTTTATTAATACAAATGTAAGATACAACACATGGTCAAATCCCAGGCCGGGACCTTCTCATAAGCTGCAGGCCTCATCCTCACGCAGGAAACAAAATAACCAAGTGGTGTCTCCCCAATGCGGAAGAGGATTAGGGCCAGGCAATAATAAAAAAATAAAACCATCTCGAGATTAAACTCATTAAATTTCGAGAAAAAAAGTCGAAATACAATCTTGAGAATAAACTCATTACATTTCGAGAATTAAGTCGTTGTGTTTCGAGAAAAAACTCGTTAAATTTCGAGAAAAAAATGTAAAATAGCCTACAATATTGAGAATAAACTCATTACATTTCGAGAATAAAGTCGTTGTGTTTAGAGAAAAAAACTCGTTAAATTTCGAGAAAAAATGTAAAATACAATATTGAGAATAAACTCATTACATTTCGAGAATAAAGTCGTTGTGTTTAGAGAAAAAAACTCGTTAAATTTCGAGAAAAAAGTCGAAATACAATCTTGAGAATAAACTCATTGAATTTCGAGAAATACAGTCGTGTTTCTAGAAAAAAAGTCAAAATTAAATGTAGAGAATAACGCATTCGATCAGTGTTCATAGCCTACTGATAGAGGATGGCAGAGTTGGATCACTTAGTCAAGCTATATTTTAGACTTTCTTTCAGTAACAAAGAATAGAACATTCTTAGGTCTAGGTCGGCTAGGTCTTTTTAGAAGAAAAAATCAGTCCAATTTGCGCGATGTACACGCTTTTGTCCAACATGAAATTCATCGAGGTTTCGTGGTTTCCCAGGATACCATAATAGGCTACGCATTAATAAACTTGTTAATCCTCAAGGTGTGGAATTTCGACGAAGGAGAGTAGGCTACACTTGCGCTGGCCCAAATGCACTCTGGCATATGGACAGCTATGATAAATTAAAACCGTACGGCATTGCCATTAATGGCTGTATAGATGGTTACAGTAGTTACATTCTGTGGATGGAGGCATACACAACCAACAACGATTAATAATGCGTCTTATGGTATCCTGGGAAACCACGAAACTTCGATGAGGTTGATATCAGTAGGATATGCAATGAACACTGATCAAATGCGTTATTCTCTACATTCTCGAAACACAACGACTTTATTTCTCGAAATTTAATGAGTTTATTCTCACGATTATTTCGACTTTTTTCCCCGAAATTTAACAAGTTTTTTTCTCAAAACACAATGACTTTATGCTCGAAATTTAATGAGTTTATTCTCAAGATTGTATTTCGAGTTTTTTTTTCTCGAAATTTAACGTGTTTTTTCTCGAAACACAACGACTTTATTCTCGAAATGAAATGAGTTTATTCTCAAGATTGTATTTCAAGTTTTTTTTCTCGAAATTTAACAAGTTTTTTTCTCGAAACACAACAACTTTATTCTCGATATTTAATGAGTTTATTCTCAAGATTGTATTTAGATTTTTTTTCTCGAAATTTAACGAGTTTAATATCGAATTATAATTACTTTGAAGGAGCTGTATGTAAGATTGTGGCCAAAACTGGTACTGCAATCACTTTCAAATTACTGTGTATCCCCTCCCCCTCCCCCTGACTCGAGGTTGCCAGATAGGCTGCAAGATCCAGCAGGAATGTAGGCTGACACGTTTGTAGCTGCAGCTGTGGTAACTAGAGCAGAGCTGGCAACCCGGATGCTGAAACACAACTGACTTCGTGATTGGTATATAGGTGGAGGGTGGGGCTTCAACACAACATGACAACATCAACATCAGTTGAGGGCTGCAACTGTCACTTTTAAATGACAATATCCTGGCCGGACTACTGTTGTCAGTGATATAAGTATTTGAAATGAACATGATTTCTTAATGTCTAGTGATATATCAGGGCCATTTTATGATAAATTGAAATACATTTCTTACATACAGCTCCTTTAATCTCGAGATGGTTTTATTTATTTTTCTTATTGCTTGGCCCTAATCCTCTTCCGTACCCCAAAGACCCATATAGCTTAGAATAAAAAAAATGATTCGCTTTGGTACTATTTTCAAAAAAAAAAAAGTGTACATTTTCAAAACTCGTAGTACAAAAATCTGATCACACTTGTAACGCAGATAGTCATTCTTTCAAAACCTGATGTTCAGAGTATTTAATCTGATATCACTGTTTCCTTTCCCTTGTAGAGTTGCAACACTTTTTGCATTTATTTCAGTTACTCAGAGACTATTTGGACTAGACCAACCAAATTTGTATATATTAAACTTGCATCTGCATGTCTGCTAATTACCCATACCATTTAAAGATGATTATATATGACATATCGTTCACAGTATTTATTTGAATGGAAGAAGTCAGATGTTGCAACTGACCCCGACCCAGCACAACACAACCCAGGGACGGTTGCAACATGTTAAAATTACCTTAAATTTCATTAATTAACTTAAGATTTTTGTCTCAATGAGCATAGAATTCTGAAAATATTAACTGTTTTAGGCCTACTATAATATTATAGTATTATTTATTTTAAATAATATTATTGTAGCCTATAATTTATTTATTTAGTGATATTTATCAAATAACAGTTATTGAGTTTTGTTTGTTTATGTGTAGAACATAGGCCTACATAGATTCAGTGTGCAGGTGTTACAGATGCTATTCAATCTCTCCATATTTCAGTGTCAGACAGGAAGAATTGAACAATTTGCAATGCAACAAACTTTTATTAAACATGCAATTTATTACTTGTTGCAACCGTCCCCAACCCTATCAGCCACGACAGAACATCATGTGCCTGCAAGACACACTGACTTTGACACATGCTAACCATGCCACTTAGAAGTCAACAAACCAATAATTCAAACTAAGTAAGTTTTGATTAATTCATACAAAATATCAGGACAGTATGACAAAAATATATCTAATGAAAAAAATTACTTTCATACCTCAAAAACAAGTTTTGTTCAATAAATGCAGCAGCAGATGTTGAATATGTCTACTGTCTTTTTGGTGGGGGGAGGGTCTAACTGTGCATGTTCAGTATGAGTATCATTATTCTAGCTTGTTTCTGATTGGAGAAAAATGACATGTTGCAACCATCCCCATGTTGCAACTGTCCCCGGTCTCCCCTACTCTATCCTTCTCTATGTTCACAAATTGCAACACACACACACACACACTTTGAAAATAGTGTTTATAATGTAAAAATAATTCATTATATTTGGTTATCCGTATAGGAAATTGCAAATAGGAAACTATGCCTGTAGAATCAATATCTATAGAAATCTATAGATGTACCATATGATTCATTGATTAACCATTAAGAACAGTTGTATTAAATAATAGACAAATGTATTAACCTGAACGAAAAGAGATGCAAATGAAAAGTTTGATAGGAATAGCATATTGAAAGGCAGTTACTGTTATTGAAACATTTAGATGAAACTCTTATTTTGTGTTGTGAAAAGGATACTTGAAAACTTTTGAAATCAGATATTTGTGTCATTTCAAACTGCTTTATACAGAAGTAATTCAAAAGTATGAAAATACAAATGTAGCTGGTGCACGTGTAAAAGTGATATAAGGTATGCAGAGAAGACTCAAGAAGGTGTTTGTCCATTCTATCTTAAAGTATAGGATAATGTTGAGATGTGCATGTTGTGGATTAAATTGTGTTTTTAGCCTTTATTTCCAAATGAACACATTAACAATCAGTAAGCATTGGTATAGGCCATTTGTTTGATGCAACATTTGCTATCATTTTAAAGGGGTGATATAATGCCTCTTTTTAAAAGATGTAAAATAAGTCTTTGATGATAAGTGTGTATGTGAAGTTTGAGCTCAAAATACCCTACAGATCATTTCTATAGCATGTTAAATTTGAATAAGATTTGAGGGTTGAAGATTTAAAAATCTTTTTGAGGGTGAGCAAAACCCGTTTAAGTGCATTTAAGTGTCCCTTTAAATGCAAATGAGCTGCTGCTCCCGGCACAGAGGGCGGGGCTTCAACAGCTTGTGTGTGTGTGTATTAGCAGCTCCGATTACCTCACGCAGACAAGCATTTAAAAGTCAGAAACTGTTCTCCCATTTATGTTTAAACGGGAGACGGACAATGATGGAGAGACTCAAGAAGAAGTGACAACATGTAGAATGCAACAGTGCATTTCTGAATAGTTAGTTTATGAATTTATGTTGCTGATGTGGAGTTAACTATCTTCAAGTCATTGATTAGTATATTCTGTCATGATAATCTATAAAATCGCTCGTGTGGGAACTGTAGTAAGATGCCTACAGAGCGACATGCTATTGCATTTGTGTTACGTACTGTATTGCAATAAATGTGAAAAGACAGATGCGACAGCTTGAGCTTTAGCCCTTAAAAAGCGATTTCTTTAAAAGCAAATATCTCCCTTTGCTTTGAACTTTGTAACTTTGTAGATGTTGTTTATTCTCAAACAGCAATATTACACACCAACTAAAGTTAGAAAAGTGAAATCATAATCAACCACCCCTTTTAAAAGAACTTTATCAAACTTTATTAAAAGATTACAAAATATCACCATCACGGATCTCTAGCTATAATACAATGCTTAAACCCTAACCGTGATTCTTATAGCACAACCACTCACTGAGTTTGCAAAACTAAAAGCACAAATATTGCTTTGCACTCAGTTTGCAATTTTGTAACACACACTTTGCAAAACTGTAGATACAATCTACTGCACAGCACTCTTTTTGCGGAACTGTAAACACAACTCACTGCTTTACACTCAATTTCCAAATGATCAACACACTCCAAGCAAAACTATACACATGTATGGCTATTATTATGACCGCCGCTAGCGTAGCTAGCAAAAGCGGTCATATAGGGATTGTCAAAGGTTTTTTTTTTTTTTTTTTTTTGTCATCTACTGAATTTTTCATCAACGATACCAGGGACACCGAAACACCGGGGAACATGAAATTTGGTGGGCAAATTTCTAGCCCCACTAGACTTTTACGGAAAAATTTCGTTTGGTCCCCGGGGGCCACTCTCCCCCCCCACCAACAGACACACATTCTAACAAAACATAGTACAGTAAGTTCAACCTACGAGGATCAACAATTGGCAAATTACTGGCCAAATGATGAAGCGATTTTTTTTTTACAACAGACAGAACAACAAAATACATCAAATACAAATGAACACCCAATTATTTGGGCTTCCACCAAATTAAAACACAAAACACATCCAAAAGTAATTAGTAAATAAAAATAGAAAAATCAAAACATTAAACAAAACAATTGGTTTTCTCAGGTACAGGATATTACTCACTTTTCCCTAGTCACCAGGAAAGACCTGTACCCCAAAGAAACACACAAACTGCTGGTGGCGATATAACAGGTGGGGCTAATCATATCCATTAACTGGCTCACGTTTAAGTGACAACGCCGAGACCATAGTTAGCCACTCTACACCTCTACCACCAGCATTAGCATAAGCTATCACAATACAGAGGACAAATAAATCACAAGGACATATCAGAAAAATATAAAGAAACGGTCACACCGTAGAATAAATGGCAGCAGAACAAACAGTGCAGTCTTAACGACGTTGTCTATGGAGCATTTGCCCCGCAGTCCACAGAGACGAACTGCTCACGAGCAGATTGATGCACCAGAAGTCGATCGCTAGACCCACAGATAACTCAGTTACTCACAGCTTCGTTCATGATAGGAAGCTCACAAATGTACAGCTGCTCCATCCGATCATTCACATGGGCTGTGGTGAAAGACAGCCTACACCAAAAAGCAAGGTCACACCAGTCCCAGCCATAACCTGGCTCCCACAGAGCTGCGCGCGCACAAACAGAGGCGATCGTAACAATGACGCATACCCAGGTGGCCTGAACTCCACCTTAAATAGGCCAGGGACGGCCGCCAATAGGCGCTCACGCCCATCAATTAGATGACAACACTTACTAGGGCGGGATCTAACCCCGCCCTGCCACAATCTACCCCTAGCTCTTGCGTCGTCGCCCCGACGATGGACCAACTCCACCTACAGCCCAGAAATTACCCAGTGCCAGGGCTTAGAGGGCAGAGACAAGAATTAAACACAGGAGCCACCATAGCGACACCGTACTTAAAATCATTCACAGGAGATGAATACACGTCGCCAAACTTAAAATCATCTTACAGGGGCCATTATATAAACAGAACCTCATGCCAGTATAACAAAAACTAGGAACTTCAAGGTTTAATGACAGCCCGGAAAAAGCAGGGCCCTATGATCCAATCCCAAATAACCAATATAAGGAATTAAAAGGCCCATAAACAGCCTGCAGCTACAACCACTAGCACGACTGAAGTCTACCCAGGTTCCATAGTTCAAAAGTTTACAAATACAACTCTCAGTAACAGTAGATACCGTAGAGCTAGTGCGGCCCACGCACAGTACTTAAATTCACCCATCCATATGACAAGATGGGGACATGACAACCCTAAACGGGACAGATTTAAAAAAAAACTGAACTGGTCACTTCCTAACTGCGCATTAGCTCGACAGGAACTAATTTGCGGACAATGCAAAACGGGCCAGGCTGCGCACCCCAAATTTGAGGATAAAACAAGCAAAAGAAGCCGAGGGCGATGGGAAACGCGCTCTGGGAGGCCTATGAGGACAAGGGAGAACTCCAATATTGACTCCCCCTCCCATTGCTTCATTAAAAGGAATGGCTCTTGTAACGAGACCTGCGACTGAGCAACCATACAACTCCCCCGAAACTGAACCAATTTTGCCTGAGTCTTTACGCTCCCCCTCTGAGCAATACTTGATCTCTTCCCTTGCCTCCCCTTCTAAGTGGGGAAACAAATAAAAGGCCTTACTCGGTGTCAGAGAGGTGACGAACGCGCATCCAAACCTTGGCCTCTTCAATACTAAGGCCACCCATTCCTCTTCCACACTTTAGCTACAGGGGCACTTACCAATGAAAGAATAAGTCCGCGATAACGGCTAGATTTCATAGACAAGACATGCACTGCTGTTCTGCTGCCACTCCTCACCAAGAAAAAGTCAATCCTACAATACAAAAAAAGAAGAAAAAAAAAAAAACTAACACAACAACAAACAACTGTATATACGCCCACGTCTCTGTCTTAAATGTGGAAACCCTGCCGACTATACGCCAAAAATGTGGCGTGGTGATAGATCGGGTAAATTACAGTTACACTTATGAGGAAAAGTATAACTAAATGGAGAGCAGACTATGCCACCCCGTTTCACTAAACGGGGAAAGTTATACAAGACACGCTGGTTCGTGACCACAGACGACAAGAGACGTGGATCTGAATACAAAAATACTTTATTTTCACAACAATAATTTAAAATGTATAAAATTGACTCAGAGGGCAAGAGTTTACACCACTATGGTGTGTACCAAATGAAATAAAGAAAACAAAACCACTTTCAGGCTGAGGCTTACCAGTAGGGAGCTAGCTGGGCAGTGAGCATCCTAAAACCACACCACTCACCAAACTCCACACAAACACTCACACTTGCTAAGTGAAAGAAACGCAGGTGCCAACGGCAGAACACTCGGTGAAGGAGACACCACCACCAAAAAAAAGGGCACAAACAGCTAGCTTCCCTACACCGGGGGCCTTCAGCTTCTGAAAGGACAAAAAAAAAAAAACAATATATACACTCACAATTAACCAACAGACACACATTCTAACAAAACATAGTACAGTAAGTTCAACCTACGAGGATCAACAATTGGCAAATTACTGGCCAAATGATGAAGCGATTTTTTTTTACAACAGACAGAACAACAAAATACATCAAATACAAATGAACACCCAATTATTTGGGCTTCCACCAAATTAAAACACAAAACACATCCAAAAGTAATTAGTAAATAAAAATAGAAAAATCAAAACATTAAACAAAACAATTGGTTTTCTCAGGTACAGGATATTACTCACTTTTCCCTAGTCACCAGGAAAGACCTGTACCCCAAAGAAACACACAAACTGCTGGTGGCGATATAACAGGTGGGGCTAATCATATCCATTAACTGGCTCACGTTTAAGTGACAACGCCGAGACCATAGTTAGCCACTCTACACCTCTACCACCAGCATTAGCATAAGCTATCACAATACAGAGGACAAATAAATCACAAGGACATATCAGAAAAATATAAAGAAACGGTCACACCGTAGAATAAATGGCAGCAGAACAAACAGTGCAGTCTTAACGACGTTGTCTATGGAGCATTTGCCCCGCAGTCCACAGAGACGAACTGCTCACGAGCAGATTGATGCACCAGAAGTCGATCGCTAGACCCACAGATAACTCAGTTACTCACAGCTTCGTTCATGATAGGAAGCTCACAAATGTACAGCTGCTCCATCCGATCATTCACATGGGCTGTGGTGAAAGACAGCCTACACCAAAAAGCAAGGTCACACCAGTCCCAGCCATAACCTGGCTCCCACAGAGCTGCGCGCGCACAAACAGAGGCGATCGTAACAATGACGCATACCCAGGTGGCCTGAACTCCACCTTAAATAGGCCAGGGACGGCCGCCAATAGGCGCTCACGCCCATCAATTAGATGACAACACTTACTAGGGCGGGATCTAACCCCGCCCTGCCACACTCTGCTAAGTTTTGTAGAATTTCATCCATGGGGGGGGGTATAAAATAAATTAATTTATGTGCACATTTAGTGACTGTACACTCATCGGCCTGTAGATGGTGGTGTTGAGCGAAGGGTTGCTGGTTTAGGATGATACTGTCACTAAGGTTGCCAACTGTCCCGAATTAGGCGGGACGTCCCGCATTTTGGGCCTAATTTATTTGTCCCTTGCGTGACCTCCCGTGTCCTGTTTTTTGACAAGCTGATAAACCACTGACTGATACAACAGCAACAGCAGCAGTGCTGACCACGACACTTGAGAATGATCACCGACACCTGTCATCATCCTATCACAGCTTTTTTTAATCGCTGTTTTGAGACAAATCATTGTTTGATTTGCGAACATCCTCTGCCGTCTGCTCGCTTCCGCTTCAAGCCGGACTCGTCTCGCGCTAACGGTAATTTCCTTTCACTGTCCACGTTTTGATTTCGGCTAATCAATTTTGGCGAATACAAACAACGTGATTATTGTTCATGAGTCTAACATCCAGCCACGCAAGAAAACATGTAATCTACCTGAGGGAATAAGATGCTCAAAAAACATTTCTGATTATTATTAATGTTTTAAAGCTTTTAGAAAGTACATTGAAAGCTTTTGTAACATTATCTTAACTGTCACTTTTGATTAATGTAATGCATCCTTGCTGAATAAAAGTAGGCAATTACTTTCTTTATTTTTTTTCCCAAAAAATAATCTTACTAAACCCCAAACTTTTGAACTGTAAGCCTAGTGTATAATGTTAAAAAAGCTTTCTATTTTAGATAAATGCTGTTATTTTGAACTATGGTTTGTTTGTAATGTGACTTTTTTCATGTATGACATTAAAATTATTTTTAGAATTAAATACATAAATAGGTTAAGCAATACAAATGTGTTTATGTCTGATAACCTTTTAAACACAAACTTAACTGCAGACACTGAAATGACGTACACGGTGTGATACAGTACAAATATTTTGAGTGTCCCTCATTTTCCTATAAATAACCACGATTGTCCCGCATTTTCCTTTTCTGAAGTTGGCAACCCTAACT
The DNA here is from genome assembly GCF_964197995.2 of Scardinius erythrophthalmus. Taxonomy (NCBI): domain Eukaryota; kingdom Metazoa; phylum Chordata; class Actinopteri; order Cypriniformes; family Leuciscidae; genus Scardinius; species Scardinius erythrophthalmus. Next base: position 31,369,207 of record NC_138234.1, read on the forward strand.
GTCACACACACACATGCAGGAATACAAACAAACGCAAGCATGCATGCACACACACTGACATCCACACGCACAGACACACCCCCATACACACACACATACAAATCCACATGCACAGACACACACACAAACACACACACGAGCACACACATGTACGCACACATACATACACGCACAGACACACACACACACACACACACAGACACACACATACACAAACACACACACATACACACACACACAGACAGACATGCACATACTACTACTTTTTTAGGTATATACATAAACACGCAATACAGCCAAATTGCTCCACGTCATTTCTTTTTGTGGAAAGCCAGTGCAGGCCTGAGCGGCAGTCATATTTTGTACCGCCATGCGGTACATCTAGTTTAAACTATTTTGCCAACTGTCTGGCACACTGTCACATGTGAAAACTGTTTTACTGTAGATAATTAGTTTAGCCTAAGCACTATAAATAAGCCACAGGTAAGCTGTCGGTGTGGAGTACAATGGAGGGAGCAGGAAGAGTGCGAAGAGTGAGAATTAGAGGAGGCCGAGGAAGAGGACATGGAGGTGAAGAAGTAGGAGGAAGAGGACGCAGAGGTGAAGAAGTAGGAGGAAGAGGAGGAGGTAGAGGGCGTGGAGGTGAAGAAGTAGGAGGAAGAGGAGGAGGAAGAGGACGTGGAGGTGAAGAAGTAGGAGGAAGCGGAGGTGAAGAAGTAGGAGGAAGAGGAGTAGGTAGAGGATGCAGAGGTGAAGAATTAGGAGGAAGTGGAGGTGGAAGAGGTGAAGAAGTAGGAGGAAGTGGAGGAGGAAGAGGACGCGGAGGTGAAGAAGAAGGAGGAATTGGAGGAGGAAGAGGACGTGGAGCTGAAGAAGTAGGAGGAAGTGGAGGAGGAAGAGGGCGTTGAGGTGAAGAAGTAGGAGGAAGAGGAGGAGGAATGAAGACGTGGAGGTGAAGAAGTAGGAGGAGGAGGAAGAGGACGCGGAGGTGAAGAAGTAGGAGGAAGTGGAGGAGGAAAAGGACGTGGAGATGAAGAAGTAGGAGGAGGAGGAAGAGGACGTGGAGGTGAAGAAGTAGGAGAAGGAAGAAGAGGACGTGGAGGTGAAGAAGTAGGAGGAAGTGGAGGAGGAAGAGGACACAGAGGTGAAGAAGTAGGAAGAGGACGTGGAGATGAAGAAGTAGGAGGAAGTGGAGGAGGAAGAGGACGCAGAGGTGAAGAAGTAGGAAGAGGACGTGGAGATGAAGAAGTAGGAGGAAGTGGAGGAGGAAGAGGACACAGAGGTGAAGAAGTAGGAAGAGGACGTGGAGATGAAGAAGTAGGAGGAAGTGGAGGAGGAAGAGGACGCAGAGGTGAAGAAGTAGGAAGAGGACGTGGAGATGAAGAAGTAGGAGGAAGTGGAGGAGTAAGAGGACACAGAGGTGAAGAAGTAGGAAGAGGACGTGGAGATGAAGAAGTAGGAGGAAGTGGAGGAGGAAGAGGACGCAGAGGTGAAGAAGTAGGAGGAGGAGGAAGAGGACGCAGAGGTGAAGAAGTAGGAGGAAGTGGAGGAGGAAGAGGACACGGAGGTGAAGAAGTAGGAGCAGGAGGAAGAGGACGTGGAGATGAAGAAGTAGGAGGAAGTGGAGGAGGAAGAGGATGTGGAGGTGAAGAAGTAGGAGGAGGAGGAAGAGGATGCAGAGGTGAAGAAGTAGGAGGAAGTGGAGGAGGAAGAGGACGCGGAGGTGAAGAAGTAGGAGGAGGAGGAAGAGGACGCAGAGGTGAAGAAGTAGGAGGAAGTGGAGGAGGAAGAGGACACGGAGGTGAAGAAGCGAGAGGGAGAGGACGACAAGGACAAGGAGGTGAAGTTAGAGGAAGAGGACAAGGAAGAGCAAGAGGAAGATGAGGAGGGGGAAGAGGAAGGCTAAGAAGAGTGAGAAATATAATTACTGATGACATCAGAGCTACAATAGTGGACCATGTAATCAACCATGGAATGACCCTGAGGGAAGCTGGACAACGGGTTCAGCCTAACTTGAGCCGCTACACTGTAACAAGCATCATAAGGACATTTCGAAATGAGAATCGGTTAGTACAGTCACTTTGCACTAAGTTTTGTAGCACTGCCATACTCTAATGAGAAACACAACAGTACCAAACATGCAAAAATACTGAAATTGTTACTTTGCCGAATTGCTAGACGTCCAGATGCTGGGGCAGAGGAAGAATGTTCATTGCAGAACAAGAGACCCATACAGTCAATACGGTGATTACAAATAATTCCATAAGGCTACGAGAAATACAGCAGCGCATAACTGAGGATGACACCACCTTACAAAACATACACAATGTGAGCATTTCTGTATTATGTCGTGTACTTGCCCGCAACAGAATCCGAATGAAACAAATCTACAAAGTCCCTTTTGAAAGAAACAGTGAACGTGTAAACCAACTGCGATATGACTATGTGCAGGTAAGCTGTAACACTGAGGCATGTGGGGATATTGACCAGGCATAATATCAGGCCTGGATACGGCATTCCAGAAGATATTTTCCCCGGTGCCTTGAACTAGAGGACATTGCATGTGATTTAGACGAAATTTTGTGGCCGGCCCCAGAGAGACGACACGATGTAGACTGATTTTTTTTTTTTCTCAGTGAAATTACTATTTTGTGTTTTGACTTGGAAAAAAACACTTGTGTTTGTATAAACAACAATACTTGAAGTTTGGATCCCTGTATGTTTACAGAACTATGACAAAAGTATGACCTCAAACTGACATAGCCTACCTTGTGCACAGGGAAAGCAAAAGCCAGATGTGTTGTTTTATTCATACCATCAGTGTGTAGTTGGCGCATTGTGCATTTTGACTTGTGTGCTTATTAAGGCCAGCAGGAACACCAGAAGTGTTTGAGCGGCCATCTTACTATTCCCTACCGACAGAGGGAATTGAGAATGTTGAATTTAAAAGAATTAAGATGAAATTTTAGCCTAGGCTACTTGAAAAATATAGGCTATAAAGGATCTCATATCATGAATCTTTTTTTTTTTTTTTTTTTATGATAAAATGGCCTCTGCTGGCATTTGTGATAATCCATGATATAGCCTACATAAGTTTATTGTTTATACATTTCTGAATCTGAACATTCTGAACCAATTATTATTGCCTCATTGTTATATGAATTTATGTCAAAGGCTATTGCTCACTTTTTGTAAATTTATAGCCAATTTAGTCACTATAGTCAATGTTTTTGATTTATTGTCAGTAAATGTTTTTAAATCCTTAAATTTCTTGCTCAACACTGCTCTCTTGTGGTCAGGAGGCATTTTTTTGTGTTGTGGCTTCATTTTTTAGTTTCAACAGAAATAAACAAATTACCAAAGCATAGAACAAAGCCAGCAGGAAACATGAAAACATTATTTCCGGTCACATATTTCTGATTGACATATTATGAAAATAAAAATCTCACATGCATAATTGGGTATTATGTTTTTAATATTTACTTGCCCCTAAACAGCACATACATTGCTGTATAAATCAATATCAAGCTCTCAGTCGCACTGTTGGCCTTAATATCAGCACATAATTATAACCATATTTATAAGCTTTATACTTTAACAAAGAGAAAGACATATTACATTATATTTTCATGTAACATGTCAGTGTTTGTGTTGAGTCTTGAGGTTGTTCGAAATCCATATCTTGAAGATTTTGTAGGTCTGTGTCTTGAAATTTGTTTCAAGTCGTCTCCGTTTCTTGCATGAACAAACATCTTTAATAGTCCTTAAGTTAAATCAGATTTAACATTAAATTAGTATTTCAGACAAAAACATGATTTATTCACCCACATTTCATGGTTTTGTTCTTTCTGTAACATAACAGTTGTAGTTACTATAAAGAGCTGTAACTGGAAGAGCTGGTAAAATATTCTTTAAAAAATGTAAAGTAGCATACTGATATTATAGTGAGAATTCAAGAGCACAATGTTCACATTTGGAGCCATACATGTATAATTTCACCAAAGAGCTCACCTATGATCACAATGATCAGAAGACCATTTATGAAAGCAGATAAGAAGATAATAATCTGCCAATGTGTCTGATTCTTCTCAATGTTCTTCACCGCTGTATGATTCTGGATCTCTGGAGTTGGTACTGTGTAATCATTGAAGGGGTTTAATATTAATAATTAGTATTGTTTTGCCTATTAATGATTAAATGTTTAGCTTGATGATCACTGAGTGTTCACTCACCAGTGATGTGTAGTCTGGTGCCGTCGCTGTATTTTGGAGGAGCGTCTTTGGTCACACAGTAATAATCTCCTAAATCATCAATAGTGACATTATTTATGAACAGGCGATGTTTACTTTGCACTGAATATTTCTGCCTAAAAGCTTTACTGTAGTGAAAGAGAGCTGACGTTGTGGAAGAGCGTAACATGACAACCGGAGAATCTGGAAGTTTCTGTAAAAAACAATAAACCTCATTTACATCAAAATCACAGTTTATCGTCACATTTAGACCCAAATCTGTTAGTTGATCAGTTAAAGTCTCCGCAGCTTCACACAATATGAGAAGATCTGTGGAATAGACACAACACACACACACACATAATATGGATTATTATTATGTCATTAAACATTATAAATGATCTTATAAAGAACAATAACATATTCATGAAGTACAATAAACTCACAGAGGTAAAGCTGCACAATCTTCATGATGTTAAAACACTTGTTTCTTTCACACGACTGTAGAGATGTAACTTTACCTCAGAGCTTTCAGATGAATATGGTGATTAACCACAATCAAGAGGAAGTTAAAGGCAGGTTTGCTCTGGTCACATGTTTAGTGTTTTTGTTTGTTCAAAACTAAACCCTTGACCTATATACAGTATATATATATATATATATATATATATATATATATATATATATATATATATATATATATATATATATATATATATATATATATATATATATATATATATATATATATATATATATATATATATATATATTCTCTTGTCTTTTAAAAATATATTTTTATCTCTAATTCACTGGCAGCAAACTGACCCAAGACACTGAGAACAGCCCAATTTTCTTTCTTCAGTGTCATACAAACATATATTATGTTTTCTTCAACTGTATTCTCATTATAACCAATGATTATTAACATAAGTTTAGAGGAGGTTTTTAGTTTCTGTCTCTTGACAGAATTATCCACTAATTCACCATTAACAATATTTATCCTCGAGGCAAGTGAGTACTCTATGTATTTTAATTCATCTGGATTGAATTTCTTTTTTCCTAGTACTTAGTACTTCTTTTTAACTAGAAAATAATAGGAAGTGTGAAACTTATTTCTAACATTTGTTATACAATTTAGTAATCTTTGTTAATGTTAGTTAATAGAAATTCAGCTGTTAATTGTTCATGTTAGCTCAGGTTCATTAAATAATAATAACAGATACAGCTTGTGTTTTTAATAATGTGTTTCAATAAATTTCAAATAAAAATTCAATTAGCATGAACTACAATTAATAGCTGCTTTAAAAGTATTTATTTTATTATTGTTAGTTCATGAAAACTAATGAGGTTAACTTTAATAAATGGAACATAATTGTAAAGTTTTAACATGATGTTTCATGTCATGTTCACTTGGTTGAAGTTTAAACCACTCGATGAAGCAAGTGTGTGTGATCGTGTTGTTCATCAAGTGACCAAACCAGTGGAACACTTCATTTGCACGAAACCATGCTTGTGTTAACCACAAAAAAAGAAAACTGTGCAAAAGTTAGATGTTTTTAAACATGTGCAAAAATATTAAAAACAATGAATATGCATGCAAAAAAATATCTTTAGATTTATTGACATTTGTTTTCTTGATTTCAAGCTTTGTCAAATGTCTGTAAAACATCACTCATGTTTCAGCCCCAAGAAAGCTCATCATCCATGTGGTTTATAACTTTCACTGCTGAACATGTCAGCGCACTTATAATAGAGAGAGAAAATACTGATTATATTACTATATATAAGCAAGATCTCCACTTAAAACAGTACCAACAAAAGGTGTTACTATCACACACACACTGGATATTTACATACAAAGCAGCAAACGAAAATTATATATGGCAATTATATATTAAAATTCACACATATAAAACATAATAACAATACATTTTAGTTTGTAAAAAAACAACAACAACAAAAAAACAACAACAACATGTAGATATGCACACTTTGTATTCATAAAGTGTATCACATCACACATTGGCTGTAGACAGTAGTGCTCTGCTCCTGACTAGGCCTGGTGTTACTGGAGCACATGAAGAAATCAACTTCAGCACACTGAAAGAGGACCATATTATATATGAATGGACATATACAGTATGATAGACATAATGTACAGTCAGCTGGTCATACACATTTCAGATCATTTAATGAATCTTGTGCAGCTTGAAGTTGCACTGTAAGAATCTCCAGGATAATAGAGGACAAAATAAGATAACATATATTAATATTGAAGATCTTACCTGTGGATTATTTGAGTTTTGAGCCGCAGATTTTCCAGTTGCATTAATAAAGCTCTTCACCATTCCTGAAACAGCACTGAATATGAATATCACAGAGAGTGTGTTTTACTGTGAAAAATGTGAGATTCAGACCAGCGGAATGAAAAAAGTGTCTAGAGAAATGCGTTTTTTAAAAGCTGAACTTTTTTAGGCATTTTTAGAACATCATGTCTCGCACGAGACGCTGAAAAAGAAGACAGACACGAGCGCAGCAGTTAAACACGTTTAGTGTGTGTTTAAAAAACTATGCAAAAGTACAGTAGCGTAACCGAATAGAAAAACAAGTGACTGGACAAAAACACGTTCAGTGTGAAGCGGCTACATTTAGTAGATCTAGACTTTGTCACCTTGTAGTTCAATGAGACTTTTACTGTAGTAAAACAAGTACAAACCTATTAATGCAATGGTCAGAAGCACATTCAGCAGGACAGATATGATGATGGTCATATTTCTCCATGGTATCTGGTGTTGTGGAGTGTCTGTAATATTATTATGGACAAAGTCTGTAAAATGTTTGTAGTTCAATCTTTATTCAGTTTCAGTCTTTAACAGAACAATGAAACTATTATTAGATCTTCATACAGTATATTCAATCTGGAATCCATCATGTGGTTTATAAATTTCTTTGTTTTGAACCAACATTTTACTACCATTTCTAGTTGTTTATACTACTACATTTTACCCAACATCTCAGATTAACCTGACATCGCTAGCTTTTGTTATTAGTACTACTAGCACAAAACGCTAGTAATTCGCTAGCCTGTTAACGCGCCACCCGTGCGCTCAGCTATTTTATTTATTTATTTTTCTCTCGCGCGTCCGCGCCTTTGAGTTCATAAAAAGCTCAGGTGAGTAAGAATCACTCAACAAACACGGTGAGTAATGTCTTGTCCTGTTATTGTCACTTGCACTTCATGTCACATGTTTAGTATAGGCTTCTCTGTCGACGATATAGGATTTATATGTGATAAATGTAAGGAGAAAGTTAGGTTGACAGAGAAGATTTCAGAATTAGAAACACGCATCCAAACTTTAATTGAGGATAGTAAGAGTGCTAGTGCTTTAGATGTTTTGGATGCGCATAGAATAGAGAACTCTTTACATGACGCGGTTCTGGCTGAAGTAGAGCCCGTGCAGCCGGGCAAATGGGTGACAGTGAGGGATCGCTCTAGTCGCGGATCTAAAAACCACTCTTCCGTTCCGATTACCATAACAAATCGATTTGCCCCGCTCAGTGAAACACCCACTGAGAATGATTGTGCCCTAGTTATTGGCGATTCTATCACACGGAACGTGAAAATAGAGACACCAACCACCATAGTCACATGTTTGCCGGGAGCCAGAGCGCCTGACATCAAAGCAAATTTAAAAGTGCTGGCTAATGCTAATCGTAAATTCTCTAAGATCATTATTCATGATCTATGATAAGATATCTAATCACTAATGATGTTCGACTCCGCCAGTCGGAGATCACCAAAATTAATATTAAAGAGGTGTGTGAACTTGCAAGTACGATGTCAAGGACTGTAATTTGCTCTGGCCCCCTTCCTGTTCGCAGGAGTGATGAGATAGTTAGTAGATTGTGTTCGCTTAACGGTTGGCTGTCTCGGTGGTGTCCGCTTAATAATATAGAATTCATAGACAATTGGAAAAGTTTTTGGGGCAAACCTGACCTGTTGAAAAGAGATGGTATTCATCCCTCCTGGGATGGTGCTGCTCTTCTCTCTAGTAATATGGCTCATAGTCTTAGAGCTCAAACATGACAATCTGGGGCTCAGGTCAGGAAGCAGACAGACTGGCTAAACCGACTGTCTGCTAGCGGCCTCGCGTCACCAAGGTCAGATAAATCCCATCACATAGAGCCTCTTTCACCTAGCTATCATCATATAGAGACTGTGTCTGTTCCCCGAATTTGGAAATCCAAAAAACGTTTAAACCCAACTAAGGTTAAAAATTTAATTGATGTTCAACAAATAAAAAACAGCTATAATACAGGTGAGCAAATGCTAAAGCTTGGGTTGCTGAATATTCGATCGCTTACTTCAAAAGCACTCGTTGTTAACGATATGATTTCAGATAATAACCTAGATGTGCTGTGTTTGACAGAAACCTGGCTAAAACCAAACGATTACATTACTTTAAATGAATCAACCCCGCAAGATTACTGTTATAAACATGAGCCTCGTCTGAAACGCAAAGGGGGTGGTGTTGCTGTAATCTATAGTAATAGTTTCAAAACCACTAAGAAATCAAGTTTTAAATATAATTCTTTTGAAGCATTGGTGCTTAATGTAAAAATATATAGTGTAAACGATAAATCACGTTTGAGATTTGTGCTGGCTACTGTATACAGGCCACCAGGGCACCATACAGACTTTATCAAAGAATTTGCGGACTTTCTATCAGAATTAATATTGACTGCAGATAAAGTACTAATTGTTGGTGATTTTAATATACACATCGATAATGAAAAAGATGCATTGGGATTGGCATTTAAAGACATTGTAAATTCAATTGGAGTTAGACAACACGTGTCAGGACCTACTCATCGTCGTAATCATACTCTAGATCTAATATTATCACACGGAATAGATGTGGATGCCGTTGAAATTCTGCAGCAGAGCGATGACATCTCAGATCATTATCTAATCTCGTGTAATTTGCATTTAGCCAAGGCTGCAAAGCCGACTCCGTGTTTCAAATATGTGAGACCTATCACTTCTGCTACTAAAGATTGCTTTATTAATAATCTTCCTAATCAGTTTCATCATCTCAGCATCTCAGATAGCTTAGAAGAACTAGATATTACAACAGAAACGTTTAACTCTCTCTTTTCCAGCACTTTAGACACAGTTGCTCCGTTGCGCTTAAAGAAGATTAAAGAAAATAGTCCAACGCCGTGGTACAACGAGCACACTCGGGCCCTTAAGAGAGCAGCCAGAAAAATGGAGCGCAACTGGAAGAAAACAAAACTAGAGGTATTTCGCATTTCATGGAAAGAGAGCTCAATTACTTACAGAGAGGCTTTAAAAGCTGCTAGATCTGCTTATTTTTCAACCCTATTAGAAGAAAATAAACATAATCCTAGGTATTTATTTGAAACGGTGGCTAAACTAACGAAAAATAAAGCTTCAAGCACCGAAGTTTCCAAGCAACACAGCAGTAATGACTTTATGAACTTCTTCACTTATAAGATTGATAATATCAGGGACAAAATTATAACTATGCAACCGTCTACTACAGTATCGCATCAGGCAGTGCATTGTAGTCTCCCTGAGGAAAAATTTGATTCATTCGTTGCTATAGGAGAGGAAGAATTTACTAAACTCATTAAATCATCTAAATCTACAACATGTATGTTAGACCCTATACCGACTAAGCTACTGAAAGAAATACTTCCAGAGGTCATAGATCCTCTTCTTAATATCATTAATTCGTCTTTGTCTCTAGGATACGTACCAAAAAACTTTAAGCTGGCTTTGATTAAACCGCTTGTTAAAAAAACGCAACTTGATCCTTCAGAATTAGTCAATTACAGGCCGATCTCGAATCTACCCTTTCTGTCAAAGATATTAGAAAAGGCAGTATCCTCACAACTGTGTTCCTTTCTTGAAAGAAATGATATCTGCGAGGATTTCCAGTCCGGATTTAGACCGTACCATAGTACCGAGACAGCTCTCGTTAGAGTCACAAATGATTTGCTCTTATCATCCGATCGTGGTTGTATCTCGCTATTAGTGTTACTCGGTCTTAGTGCTGCATTTGACACCATCGACCACAACGTTCTTTTAAATAGATTAGAACATTATGTTGGCATTACGGGAAATGCACTAGCATGGTTTAAATCATACTTATCTGACCGTTATCAGTTTGTAGCAGTAAATGATGAGATGTCTCATCGATCACAAGTTCAGTATGGCGTACCACAAGGCTCAGTACTAGGACTGCTGCTGTTCACTCTGTACATGCTACCCTTAGGAGATATCATTAGGAAACATGGCATTAGCTTTCACTGTTATGCCGATGATACTCAGCTCTATATTTCTTCAAAACCTAACGAAACTTATCAATTCACAAAATTAACGGAATGCATAGCGGATATAAAAAATTGGATGACTTGTAATTTCCTACTTCTAAATTCTGAAAAAACAGAGTTTCTAATTATTGGACAAAAAACTTCCTCACGTAATAACCTAGAATACTGTCTAACACTTGATGGCTGCTCTGTTAAGTCTTCGTCGTCGGTTAGGAACCTGGGTGTGCTCTTTGATACCAATCTTTCATTTGAAAGTCACGTGTCTAGTATCTGTAAAACTGCATTTTTCCATCTTAAAAATATATCTAAATTACGTCATATGCTCTCATTGACAAATGCGGAACAATTAGTTCATGCGTTCATGACCTCAAGGCTAGATTATTGTAATGCTCTACTGGGTGGTTGCCCTGCACGCTTAATAAACAAACTACAGCTGGTTCAAAACGCAGCAGCTCGAGTTCTTACCAGAACCAGGAAGTATGACCATATTAGCCCAGTTCTGTCAAAACTGCATTGGCTCCCTATTAAACATCGCATAAATTTTAAAATATTGCTGATTACTTACAAAGCACTGAATGGTTTAGTGTCACATGCCTGTCCTGTCTTGTGCTGCACATGGGTGTTTTGTTATTTTGGGCCATGTGCTCATGTCATTGTCTGATCCCTCCCACTTGTTATCTGATTATTGTTTGAGTTTTTCCACCTGTTCCCTCTTGATTAGTTCCCTTTATAAGTCCCCTCTTGTTTGCAGTCTGTGTCGGTTCATTGTCTAATGTTTCCTATTCCCTTTGATTCCCCAGTAAGTTCTTGGTCTGTTTTTGGTTTTGTATTTACTAGTTATGTTTTCCCCCTCGTGGGTTTTGTTTTGTGTTTAGCTTTTCTTTTATTAATAAATATTTCTTCTCTGCACTTGAGTCCTTGCACCTTTTTGTATTTACCCATTCCGTGACAGAATGAACCGACCAATGAGGACTCAGCGGAGAAAGGGGGCGCAACCAGTCTCCTGTCCGCACTGGGAGCGGATTCTCCGATTTCAGGAACTAATCTCCCTTCGTCAGCAGGGGACGGGGGTGAGAGAATTCAGTCACGTGTTTTGTAGCGCAGCTGAGGGGCTGAATCTTGACGTGGAGGCTCGTAAAGACTTATTTAATCATGCGCTCGACGAACCGATGGACTGGCTGATCCGATCGGCGTTTGATGGGGTCAGTTTTGAGGCGATGGTGGAGGGTCTTATTCGCCATCAGGAGAGAATGGCCAGGAAGGTGGTCCCAGTTCTGGTGATCCCGAGTCCAGTGGTCCCAGTTCCGGTGGTCCCGAAACGAAGGAGAAGGAAGACTCCCTCCGTCCCAGTCCCGGTGGTCCCGAGTCCAGTGGTCCCAGTTCCGGTGGTCCCAGTTCCGGTGATCCCGAGTCCGGTTCACGTCACGCCTGCCGAGCCTGTGTCTTCGGACAAGATGGCCGCCGCCGAGCCTTTTCACGTCACGCCTGCCGAGCCTGTGTCTTCGGACAAGATGGCCGCCACCGAGCCTGTTCACGTCACACCTGCCGAGCCTGTGTCTTCGGACAAGATGGCCGCCGCCGAGCCTGTTCACGTCACGCCTGCCGAGCCTGTGTCTTTGGACAAGATGGCCGCCGCCGAGCCTGTTCACGTCACGCCTGCCGAGCCTGTGTCTTCGGACAAGATGGCCGCCGCCAAGCCTGTTCACGTCACGCCTGCCGAGCCTGTGTCTTCGGACAAGATGGCCGCCGCCGAGCCTGTTCACGTCACGCCTGCCGAGCCTGTGTCTTTGGACAAGATGGACGCCGCCGAGCCTGTTCACATCACGCCTGCCGAGCCTGTGTCCCCTGACAAGATGGCCGCCGTCGAGCCGGTGTCTGTTCCTGAGCCTGAGCCGGTGGTGCCAGTTCCAGGGCCTGAGCCGGTGGTTCCAGTGCCTGAGCCGGTGGTGCCAGTTCCAGTGCCTGAGCCGGTGGTGCCAGTTCCGGTGGTACCAGTTCCAGTGCCTGAGCTGGTGGTGCCAGTTCCAGTGGTGCCAGTTCCAGTGCCTGAGCCGGTGGTGCCAGTTCCAGTGCCTGAGCCGGTGGTGCCAGTTCCAGTTCCTGAGCCGGTGTCTGTTCCAGTTCCTGAGCCGGTGGTGTCTGTTCCTGAGCCGGTGGTGTCTGTTCCTGAGCCGGTGGTGTCTGTTCCTGAGCCGGTGGTGTCTGTTCCTGAGCCGGTGGTGTCTGTTCCTGAGCCGGTGGTGTCTGTTCCTGAGCCGGTGGTGTCTGTTCCTGAGCCGGTGGTGTCTGTTCCTGAGCCGGTGGTGTCTGTTCCTGAGCCGGTGGTGTCTGTTCCTGAGCCGGTGGTGTCTGTTCCTGAGCCGGTGGTGTCTGTTCCTGAGCCGGTGGTGTCTGTTCCTGAGCCGGTGGTGTCTGTTCCTGAGCCGGTGGTGTCTGTTCCTGAGCCGGTGGTGTCTGTTCCTGAGCCAGTGGTGTCTGTTCTAGTTCCTGAGCCAGTGGTTCCAGTTCCTGAGCCGGTGTCTGTTCCAGTTCCTGAGCCGGTGGTGTCTGTTCCTGAGCCGGTGGTGTCTGTTCCAGTTCCTGAGCCAGTGGTTCCAGTTCCTGAGCCGGTGGTGTCTGTTCCAGTTCCTGAGCCGGTGGTGTCTGTTCCTGTTCCTGAGCCGGTGGTGTCTGTTCCAGTTCCTGAGCCGGTGGTGTCTGTTCCTGTTCCTGAGCCGGTGGTGTCTGTTCCTGTTCCTGAGCCGGTGGTGTCGTCTCCGCCCTGGCCGCCCGAGGGGTCGTCTCCGCCCTGGCCGCCCGAGGGGTCGTCTCCGCCCTGGCCGCCCGAGGGGTCGTCTCCGCCCTGGCCGCCCGAGGGGTCGTCTCCGCCCTGGCCGCCCGAGGGGTCGTCTCCGCCCTGGCCGCCCGAGGGGTCGTCTCCGCCCTGGCCGCCCGAGGGGTCGTCTCCGCCCTGGCCGCCCGAGGAGTCGTCTCCGCCCTGGCCGCCCTGGCCGCCCGAGGGGTCGTCTCCGCCCTGGCCGCCCGAGGGGTCGTCTCCGCCCTGGCCGCCCGATGGACTGTCTGCTCCGCCCTGGCCGCCCGATGGACTGTCTGCTCCGCCCTGGCCGCCCGATGGACTGTCTGCTCCGCCCTGGCCGCCCGATGGACTGTCTGCTCCGCCCTGGCCGCCCGATGGACAGTCTGCTCCGCCCTGGCCGCCCGATGGACAGTCTGCTCCGCCCTGGCCGCCCGATGGACAGTCTGCTCCGCCCTGGCCGCCCGAAGGAGAGTCTCCACCCTGGTCTGTTCCTCCCGTCCCGCCCTGGTCTGTTCCTCCCGTCCCGCCCTGGTCTGTTCCTCCCGTCCCGCCCTGGTCTGTTCCTCCCGTCCCGCCCTGGTCTGTTCCTCCCGTCCCGCCCTGGTCTGTTCCTCCCGTCCCGCCCTGGTCTGTTCCTCCCGTCCCGCCCTGGTCTGTTCCTCCCGCCCCGCCCTGGTCTGATGGAGCGTCTGGTAGTCGCTCCGTAGGGAGGGGGTAATGTCACATGCCTGTCCTGTCTTGTGCTGCACATGGGTGTTTTGTTATTTTGGGCCATGTGCTCATGTCATTGTCTGATCCCTCCCACTTGTTATCTGATTATTGTTTGAGTTTTTCCACCTGTTCCCTCTTGATTAGTTCCCTTTATAAGTCCCCTCTTGTTTGCAGTCTGTGTCGGTTCATTGTCTAATGTTTCCTATTCCCTGTGATTCCCCAGTAAGTTCTTGGTCTGTTTTTGGTTTTGTATTTACTAGTTATGTTTTCCCCCTCGTGGGTTTTGTTTTGTGTTTAGCTTTTCTTTTATTAATAAATATTTCTTCTCTGCACTTGAGTCCTTGCACCTTTTTGTATTTACCCATTCCGTGACATTTAGCTCCGCAGTACTTGAGCGAGCTCTTAACGCATTATAGTCCGTCACGTCTATTACGATCTCAAAATTCCGGCCAGTTGATTATACCTAGAATATCAAAATCCACTGCTGGCGGTAGATCCTTTTCCTATTTAGCACCAAAACTCTGGAACAGTCTTCCTACCATTGTCCGGGAAGCAGACACACTCTGTCAGTTCAAAGCCAGATTAAAGACACATCTCTTTGACCTAGCTTTCACATAATACATTATAGACTTCTATAATTTAATGTTATGCTGCATAGATTAGGTCAGCCGGAACCGGGAACACTTCCCAAAAATCCTGATGTACTCGTTACATCATGAGAAGAATGGCATCTACGCTAATTTTAGTGTCTGTGTTTATCCCAAGGTTTTTCCTGCAGCCTGCCGGATCCAGGCCGTATCCAGATCTGACGAAGGACCTTCACCTGGACCGATGACAACGCAGTGCTGAAGTGCCAACTAGTCTCTCCCTATGGAGGATCCCACTACCACTCTACAGATAAGGCGTTGTCGGGAAAATTGGTCTCGCGGTCTACCCCAAAGCAACAAATAAAATAAAATTCCTTATCAAAATTTATAAGGAAAGACAAGTATTTTGTTTAGGCTTGGCTTGTAGGGAATTCCAAACCTGCGTATATTCAAACGCACATAACTATAGAACCCATTCTAAATGCTCATATGAACGGCATCAGCGTTTCTCACAGGTTCGCGTTTAAAGTCTGTGTAGAGAGAATGGTGTCGTCTTAGCGGCCCCTAATCTAATAACAAATGATCATTGCGACGGAACCAAATCAATTAAAACTAACTTTAGATGGAAATAACTTAACTCTGCTGTAAAGCCGAAACAATCTCTGTTACCTTAAATTATACGCTTATCTCTGTAAAGACAATCTACATTGTTAAAAGCGCTATATAAATGAAGATGACTTGACTTGACTTGACTAAAGACATGAAATGATAAAATAACTCCCCGCTGATGTAGATTTTGGTGCCGTTGTTGAATTTAGTTGGTTCACTAGTTTTCACACAATAATAAACTCCTAATTCATCAATGGTGATATTTCTGATGAACAGACGACTGTTAGTTCTCACTGAGTATTTGTGTATAAAGCTGCTGTTTTCATAGTCACCTCCTTCATATGTGTTGCTGAAAGTGCGTAAGATCAACACTGGAGGATCCGGTAATCTCAGTTTGTACCAGTAAATCTCCTCTATATCAAGATCACAGGTTATAATCACATCAGATCCTAAACTTACTGGTGTGTTTGTTAGACTCTCTGTGGCTTGATACAACATGAACAGATCTATGAGAGAAAGAAAAACACATTTATTAAGATATAAAATCAAAAGAAAACTGACTCAATCAAATGTGACGTGAGAAACTCACAGATCTGCAGCTGTATGATCTTCATTGTCTGATCCAGATGAATAATATCTGCTATATGTGATCATTCACACATCTCGTCCTGTGAGCGGAAACACAAACCTCGACCACACAGACAAGAGGGGAAGTCAGAGCTGGCCTTCTCTGAGAACATGATCATTCTTAGTTGTTTAAATCAACAAGTCATTAGAAGATACAGTGTGTGTAAATATGCAAGTGTGTTTTATTTCAATCTACAAATATTTATTTTGATTTGCTCCTAAAAAAAAAAACACCACATAACTTCTATTATCAAATCAAATTGTATTTATTTATTTATTGCTACCAGCACCAGGTGCCATATCAGAATGAGCTTTGACTAAAATGCCACTGCAAGGCTCAATCTTAAAGAAAAACATCTGATGATATCTTGATGAACAAATCAATAAATTTGCACGTCTGATTGGCTGTTTGTTCAGATGTTTAGTGGCAAAACAAACACGTGTGGAGTTTCCACTTTTTCATAATGCAGGTAGACGGAGCACACACCTCTGCAGCTTGACACAGGAGCAGATAAGTAGTGCTGGTATTAATCCGCAGGGAACTTCACAGGGAAACACGAGGAGAGAACACAGGCTAGATAATCTTGTAGCTGAACAGGAATCGTAGAGAAATCGTTTCCTAGTTCACACTTACAAATAAGTCATATAGAATAAATATAGCCCGTATTCCTGGCTGTAAAAGAATGAGCCAAGAGTGAGGAGTCGGGGTGGTGGAGGGATGCTGAAAAACTGTCAAGGAATGTTAGTCGAGTTGACAGAGTGAATACATGCTTCCTCTCATGCTGATAGGGTAGACATAGTAATTGTTTGATGACAAGTAGATTGGATTGATTATTTGAACGTGCTCCTCCCGAACTTTGTTTATAAAATATCATTTCAAGGCCAGACGCTGAGTGAACTGAGGAGTGTGAGTGTGACAGGTGAGCGTGGTTAAAACTCTGTGAGAGGGATCGCTGAGTGGTGGATGTGAGAGAGTCTGGTATAGCCTCTGACAACTGCTCGGATACCTACATTTCTGTATGGGATTTGGCGAAACTTTAGCCTAATAAAACTTTATAAATAAAAATTATGAAATGAAACACTTTTTTTTAACTATTGTTTAGCATTTTAACTGATTATTTTATCAGGCTATCAACCGCTCACCCTCAGACTATATAAGTCTGTCCCATGACCAAAAATGGATGTGGGAAGCGTTCTGGGGCACAGAGCAGAAAAAGGTAAAGCTAAAATAATAAGCTTAACCTATTATTTATTTATTTAAATTGATTCAATTGATCAACATTTAACATTTAATAACGGTTAACTTTGGTTCAACTTTGCATTTCAGGGCTTGACATTTACTTGTTTGCTTGTCTGGGAGAAACGTTTTTTTTTTTTTTTTTTTGAAGGGGCAAGTGAAAGATGATTTTACTTGCCTAGCCAGACAAGTAGCCTATAGCTTAAAATAACTAGGGGAGCATCGAAACGCAAGAATGATTCTGAATATTTTTGTATTATTATTATGTTTTTTAGCTAGATTTAGTGTAAAGAGCGTTTGATAATGGATAGTGTAGGCTATTTCTGGTAACAAGGTGGCGCTGTTGAGGCTCACGCTTGCCTGTCTCTTTGTGAGAGATTCTTTCGTGGAGAAATCGAAACACAAGAGCGCAATACAGCAGAAGAATGTCACAGATCACAGAACTCATAGTTATCTACCTTAACACGACCAAGGGAACTGTTTTGCTGAATATTATCACGAACAAATAGCATATTTAATTAACCCTTTCACGCATAGTGGTCACTACAGTGGACAGCTATTAAAAAAGCATTTTCTTGAATTTGCATGGGTTTTTATGGCAAAGTTGCACATCAGCCTCTTCATTGGACCCTTGTGCATCATCCTATAAATTGCAACCAAGTGGCAAGCCGTTGTGTTTCGATTTTTTTTCCCCTCCAAACCACGATGGCCAAGGGTCAGTCAGACATGCCAAGTTGCTCCGGAATATCCACCCATTCCTTCTATCCTAGGAGACTCTTGTAGGTAAAAAAAATATTGCAGCATCAAGCAATATCTAATGAGTCATATCACAGTAAAATTTTCCAAGTTTCGATTTTAGATTGAGAGAAAACTCTGATTAATCACATGTCCACTGTAGTGACCGTCATGCATCAATTGCTTGATTTCAGCTACAATTCATAATTATAATGTGAATATTGTTTTTTTAAATTTAAAACTTAAAACTTAATCTGCAGTGACTTTTTTTACTGTAAATAAATGTATTTGTATTATTAAAATGTCATTTTCATTGACATCGAAAAAAGTCATGTGTTTACTTAATGTATGACACTTGTAATGCATTACTTTACTTGTTAGATCAAAAAGTAATCTGATTACATAATGCATGTTACTTGTAATGCGTTTTTTTACTTATAACATCAAAAAGTAATCTGATTACGTAATGCATGTTACTTGTAATGCGTTTCCTTACTCATAACATCAAAAAGTAATCTGATTACATAATGCATGTTACCTGTAATGCGTTTCTTTACTCGTTACATCAAAAAGTAATCTGATTAGGTAATGCACATTACTTGTAGTTAATTACTTGTTAGATCAAAAAGTAATCTGATTACTTGTAACACACTACTTTACTTGTAACATCAAAAAAGTAATCTGAATGGGTTATGCATGTTACTTGTAATGCATTACCCCCAACACGGATCATTTCAGATGAGATTGAAAAAACGTATCGCTAGGTTTTCTCAGAGGAGGGCTATGATAGAAATGTGCATGTCCATCTTGAACATAATCAGAATTATCAGCTAATAAGGGTAAATCTCCATACTCTGGTGCACTGGAGGGAGCATCTGAGTGGTTTCCACAGTTGTACCTTGACAGACTGTAGAAAATTCTGATGGAATCACGTCCTCATGTTCTGATATCATAGATATGCGTAGTGCAACTTGTATGAAGTTGTATGTAGCCTTTGCAATATTTCACATTTATATTTTTTGTATATATTTTATAGTTTTCACATGATTTGATATAATTGTATTGATTAGTTTGTTAAATTTACATACTTTATCTGTTTGATTATTGTCTTATATTTAATACAGTATATCTTCAGTTTAAACCATAACTGCATGCTGTCCACTCAAGTGGACATCTGAAGTTCCCTTTCGTTCGGGAACTCCTACGTCTCGTCGGAGGAGTTTCCAACGAATTGGGATCATCCTAGGGAGACCAACTGTCTTCGAGTGAAATAAAACGAGCCAATAATCATTGGCATGCAGGATTTGCATTCCGCGGCCCGCCTACCAGCGCGCGTATAAAGCGGAAGCGAGCGCATACACAAACGCTTTCTGCTTCGGAGCCGACCGGTTGTGTCCTCTGAGTGTATGAGCGTTTTGGATTGTGTTTCCGTGAAGCTCAACGAGTCTGCTGTTTCAAGGAGTCTCTTGGTGTTGGTGTTACGGCGAAGCAGTGATCTTCGCGATCTCCCGGGTTCCATCTGTCACTTCAAGCGAGCTGCTTTTTTCAAAGAGCTGTTGTCACAGCTGGTATTCGGTTGAGTGCACACAGTGGGCTTGCAGTTTCCCCGCTGTGTTGCCGCGTTGATCCCTGCGTGCTTCGGCACACTAAAAGAGTACTTTCTCTGAAAGAGCAACACGAGTGAAGATCGCTTCCTTTTAAGGATGACGTTTCACCCGTGTGTTTCTGGATGCGGTCAATATCTGCCTCCGGCTGATGGTCACGATCGCTGTCTCACGTGCTTGGGCCTCGCGCACGCTGAGGCAGCGTTAGTGGATGAGTCATGTTCTCATTGCGGGAACATGCCCATCGCGACATTGAGACTAAGACTGAGATCCCTCAGACGAGGGGGAGTCCCTTTGGCGATTCCCCGATCTAGTTCTTCTTCTGGTTCACTTCAGAAGAAGCCTACTTCGGCTAATCCCATGGGTGGTCTGAGGATTACTGTGAGGAATAACCCGCCGGGTGAAAGACCCCCACGGGCCCCTCAATCCTCCGTGTCGCAGCCATCGGAGTCTTCAATTGAGACGGCCGGGTCATCTCGTGTGACTCCCGCTGTTTCCTTTGGGGCTCCACCGGAGGACCAGATGTCGATCGCGGCATCGGAGGGAGAGCAGTCATCTTCTGGGGAGGACGATTCGGCTGCGCTGCCCCCTTCGGGTGTGGTAGCGTTGCCCGAGTCGGACCCGGAAATGGCTGCTATGCTTGCCCGGGCGGCCGCGAGTGTCGGGCTCGTGTGGAATCCTCAACCCTGTCCCGAGCCCTCGCGGCTCGACGATTGGTATCTTGGCGCGGGCCGTGCTGGTTCTCAGCATGCCGCTCCAGTGCCTTTCTTTCCGGAGGTGCATGAAGAGGTGACGAGGACGTGGAAGGCCCCTCTGGCGGCCCGACACAGACTCACTCCCTCTTCCTCCCTCACCACTCTTGATGGTGGAGCAGTGAAGGGATACGAGGGCATCCCCCCAGTGGAACGGTCTGTGGCGATGCATCTGTGTCCCAAGACCGCGTCCACCTGGCGGGGTAACCCCACGCTCCCCTCCCGTGCCTGTAGGTTCTCTTCCGGTCTGACCGGAAAGGCTTATAGTGCGTGTGGGGAAGCTGCTTCCGCCCTGCATGCCATGGCACTTCTCCAGGTTCACCAGGCGAAGGCGCTCAGTGACATGCAGGAGAGTGGTACTGCCCCAGGGGCGCTCCGAGAGCTGCGTACGGCGACGGACCTTGCCCTACGGGCGACGAAAGTCACCGCACGTTCCCTGGGTCGGGCGATGTCCACACTTGTGGTCCAGGAGCGACACCTGTGGCTCACCTTGGCCGATATGAAGGAGTCGGACAAGAGTAAGCTCCTGAACTCCCCCATATCCCAAGGTGGGCTCTTCGGCGACGCGGTGGAGGACTACGCCCAACAGTTCTCCGCCGCCCAGAAGCAGTCGGAGGTGATTAAACACATCATGCCA
This sequence comes from Scardinius erythrophthalmus, assembly GCF_964197995.2. Classification (NCBI taxonomy): domain Eukaryota; kingdom Metazoa; phylum Chordata; class Actinopteri; order Cypriniformes; family Leuciscidae; genus Scardinius; species Scardinius erythrophthalmus. The sequence goes on from NC_138234.1 coordinate 31,390,095, forward strand.
CGGAAGAAGGGTGCTGCTGCCCAGTATTCACCGGCTCCGCCTCCGGCTACTCGTCGCCGAGGGCGCCCTCCTGCCACCGCCTCCGCCCCTGCTTAGCCTAGGCAGCAGCCTTCACCTAAGCCGCAGGGTGCCGGCCGCAAGAGAGCTGCCCAGCCTGCTCCCAGCGCCTCTAAACCTCCAGGTAAAAGGAGAGGGAAGAGACCCTGAGACAGGCGACCCAGGGGACGTACCTGTTGCTCTTCGGGAGGGTGCCTCTGCACCACTCCTTCCCCTGGAGGAGGGCCGGGTGGAGAATCTTTGGTTTCCTTTTGTTTCTGTTCTGCCGCTGGCCAGCAGTACCCAAAGTTTCAACAAAAGAGCAATTTCTATTTCCCCTGGGTCATACACGGTCGAGACTGGTAGTGCAGCACGACGCTCAGTTGCCTCGCCGCTCTCAGTCTCCTCCGTCCAAGAGGGCCAGGATGACAGTGTGCGCCGCAGCATTGCCTCGCCGCTCTCATTCCCCTCTTTCCAGTGCTCAGATGACAGTGATGCCGCCTCGGCCTCATCACTCTCATCTCCCACTGGGCAGGGAGGTGCGGATACTTGGACTCGATCCCCTCGGGCGTCGTTCCTCGTTTCCCCTCCCTCCTTCGCCTCGGGGCAACAAACAGCCGAACGCCTCCGGGCCTTCCCTGTCGATTGCCCCCGCGTGGAAGCAGGTTGGTGTTGCATGTCACACCCAGACTCCACTTCCGGCCGCCCCAGGGCCTCCGGAGTCGAGTCCCTGCCTTCCACCTCGCTGCCCCACCCCGGGTACGCCGGTGGTCCGGGTCGGCTCACTGGTTCGGTTCTTCGAGGCCTGGCTAGCGCTTCCCAGACCGCCTCGGTGGCTCGCCCGGACCATCCGGCTCGGCTACACAATTCAGTTTGCTCGCCAGCCTCCCAGATTCAGGGGCGTCCACTTTCCCCGTGTGCGGTTAGAGGATGCCCCTGTCTTGCGGAAAGAGATCGACGTCCTGCTGGCGAAGGACGCGATCGAGCCGGTCCCTCCAGCCGAGATGAGGTCTGGGTTTTACAGCCCTTACTTCATTGTACCCAAGAAAGGCGGTGGGTTACGGCCAATCCTGGACCTGCGAGTTTTGAATCGGGCCCTTCACAAGCTCCCGTTCAAAATGCTTACGCAGAAACGCATCTTCGAATGCATCCGTCCCCGGGATTGGTTTGCAGCGATCGACCTGAAGGACGCGTACTTTCATGTCTCGATTCTTCCTCGTCACAGACCGTTTCTTCGGTTTGCGTTCGAGGGTCGGGCATATCAGTACAAGGTCCTACCCTTCGGGCTGGCCCTGTCGCCCCATGTCTTGACGAAAGTCGCGGAGGCGGCCATTGTTCCCATGAGAGAACGTGGCATTCGCATTCTCAACTATCTCGACGACTGGCTCATAATAGCTCACTCGCGAGATCTGTTGTGCGAACACAGGGATATGGTGCTTCACCATCTCAGTCGGTTGGGTCTTCAGGTCAACTGGGACAAGAGCAAACTCTGCCCCGTGCAGAGGATCTCTTATCTCGGTATGGAGTTGGACTCGGTCGGCCAGACTGCGCGCCTCACGGAGGAGCGCGTCCAGTCAGTGCTCAACTGCCTCAAGTCCTTTCAAGGCAGGTCAGCGGTCCCACTGAAACTTTTTCTGAGGCTCCTAGGGCATATGGCAGCCGCAGCCGCGGTAACGCCGCTCGGCTTGCTGCATATGAGACCGCTTCAGCGCTGGCTTCACGATCGAGTCCCGAGATGGGCGTGGCAGAGCGGCACGTTCCGGGTGAACATCACTCCGCACTGTCGCCAAACCTTCAGTCCTTGGTCGGACCCTGCGTTTCTACGGGCCGGAGTGCCTCTAGTCCAGGTGTCCAGGCATGCTGTGGTCTTCACAGATGCCTCTGCCAACGGCTGGGGGGCCACGTACAACGGGCATGCAGTTTCGGGTCTGTGGACGGGGCCCCAACTGCATTGGCACATCAACTGCCTAGAGTTGCAAGCAGTACGTCTAGCTTTGTGTCGCCTCAAGGGGTTTCTCAGACACAAGCATGTACTGGTCCGTACGGACAGCACTGCGACCGTTGTGTACATCAATCATCAAGGTGGTCTACGCTCCCGTCGTATGTCGCGACTCGCCCGCCATCTCCTCCTTTGGAGTCAGAAGCATCTGAGGTCGCTTCGGGCCATTCACATCCCTGGTGCGCTCAATCGTGCAGCCGACGAGCTGTCACGACAGCCACCACTTCCGGGAGAATGGCGACTCCAGGTGGTCCAGCTGATATGGGGAATCTTCGGAGCCGCTCAGGTAGATCTGTTTGCCTCTCCGGACACGACCCATTGCCAGTTGTTTTATTCCCTGACCGAAGGAACACTCGGCACGGATGCACTGGCGCACAGCTGGCCCCAGGGTCTTCGCAAATACGCGTTTCCCCCAGTGAGCCTTCTCGCACAGACCTTGTGCAAAGTCAGGGAGGACGAGGAGCAGGTCCTGCTAGTTGCGCCGTATTGGCCCAACCGGACTTGGTTTGCAGAACTCCTGCTCCTCGCGACAGCCCCTCCTTGGCCCATTCCTCTGAGGAAAGACCTTCTCTCTCAGAGACGGGGCACACTATGGCACCCGCGTCCAGACCTCTGGAAACTTCATGTCTGGTCCCTGGACGGGACGCAGAGTGCTTGGTGCTTGGACGTCGATTGGTGCTCTTCCCATCGGGAAGACCCCCGAACTTGCCCGATCAGTGTTGTGCTTTCCTTCCTGCAAGATGGGTTGGAGCGAAGGCTGTCTCCCTCCACCCTCAAAGTGTATGTTGCCGCAATAGCCGCACATCACGATGCAGTAGAAGGTAAGTCCTTGGGAAAGCATGACCTGGTCCTCAGGTTCCTCAGGGGTGCTAGAAGGTTGAATCCTCCTCGTAATCAGCACCCCATACTCTCTTGGGATCTGACTTTAGTGCTCAGAGCACTCCAGAATCCACCTTTTGAGCCCTTGCATGCAGACCAGCTCTTTGTCTGTCAGATACGTGCGTTATTTTGCTCCGTAGGTTACCCAACAAACGGCTAACCTCGTGAGTTCCTCCGTTCCCCCCTCCGGTGACAGGCGAGGCGGATCGCCGGTCGCCAGGCCTTTCTCTATGTGAGCTGTGTTAGGCCGGGGTCCTATGCAGTGGTTCCTACGGTGACCCCATAGGTGTTCTTTCACGTCAGGCTACCCTGCGGGTTAGCCAGTGTCTTCCCCTTGACAGACTCTGTCTGTCGTCTCTGCTGAGTACGCTCCCACCCTACGGGCTGGGACTACCTCAGGGACTGCCATGTGTTTCACTACCCTACGGGCTAGTGCACATGTGTATTCCTAGTGCCTCCCTTCGGGCAGGTTATGGGCTCCGCAGCGTTCCCTTCTTCATCTTGGGCACGCTTTCCCAGTGTTATCCAATGTCCACTGAGCGGGTCTTGCGGAACAGCAGTGTGACTCTCCCAGCTAAGCTTCTGCACATAAGAGATAAGTTTCAAGAAACTGCTGCTTAAGCTTAGGCAGGGCGCTGGAAGGGGCCAGCACCATGGCGTTTTATTAGGGATCCCAATTCGTTGGAAACTCCTCCGACGAGACGTAGGAGTTCCCGAACGAAAGGGAACGTCTCGGTTACGAATGGTAACCCTCGTTCCCTGAGTAGGGAACGGAGACGTCTCGTCCCGTCGCCATGCTGCTGTACCTTCGCGGAGGACTGGACACCGTTCGGCTCCTCAGCGAAAAGCGTTTGTGTATGCGCTCGCTTCCGCTTTATACCCGCGCTGGTAGGCGAGCTGCGGAATGCAAATCCTGCATGCCAATGATTATTGGCTCGTTTTATTTCACTCGAAGACAGTTGGTCTCCCTAGCGTGATCCCAATTCGTTGGAAACTCCTCCGACGAGACGTCTCCGTTCCCTACTCAGGGAACGAGGGTTACCATATGTAACCGAGACGATCTCTTTGGAAAATTTGTAAAAAAAATTAAATAAATCAATTCTTGTTTTTCATGCCCTAAGAGCAATAAAAACACATAGGGAAAAAAAATCCTGACTGAGGTTATCATAATTCATGCATAAAAGGGTTAAAATAAATGTTTACTATTATAAACAAAGTAGGCTAGCCTATTTCATATGAAGTTGCGTACATTTAAGATATATTATTGACAGTTTTAGTTATATTTCACCGACGAAAATAAGTTCCAAAGGAAAACAACAATCAGCGCGGTGTTTTGTTACTGAATGATCGATTCAGCGTTTTGAACGAATCGTTTGAATGAATGACTCAACGACTCACTTAAGATGGCCACTTGCCGCCACCTATTGGCGCTTTAGTTTCATCTCTAAAGTATCATTGCAGTTTTTCTTGTATATTCAAACATTTATTTAAAACATTAATCTCATAACATCAGACTATTTTATGCTGTTGCAATTTTGCTGTGTAAATTATTTAATTTGATTGGTAACAGCCCAGTTTTATTAGTATAGAATTTATTGTAAGAATTTGACATGAAAGATTATGTTTCATCTTTGTTCTATACTAAATTTGTTTTTGCCCATTACTTGTAATTAAGTTTATATGTTCTTATTTTATTTCTTAGTGTTTGCTTTTTAATAACATTTGAATTTTATAACTGACTAGTAAAGTCTTCTGCGGTATCGGTTAGGGTTCTATCACTGGTAGGCCTATATGTAAAATGTTGTAGCTTATTTATTTGAATAAAAGGTTCCATGAGTCAAATCAACAAAAGCAATAACAATTTAAAGCAAATTGCGCCCCTGCATTATCTTAGGCCAAGATGAATTATGCATGTGATAACCCTACAATATAACTAATATAATCTTGATTCTTTACCAAAGATATCAATAAATAAAATATCCCTGTACACCAGACAAAGCAGGCACTTTTATTTTTCACTTTGTTTTGAACATGGCAGTGTATTTAAGTTTTAATAATACAGGTTTGTTGAAAATGTTATTTTATTATATTTTACAGGCTGGTATCACTGGGATTGCATGAGCAGTCCAAACTTTCATTTGTCTGGGATCCCGAGACCCTGTGTAAAGTGTGTTAATGTGTGTGTTTTTGCTAATATGTCATAGCTATATGGCATGACTCGTTTGTGAATAAACTTCAACACAGAATCAGTTGCTCTTTTTTATTAAAAATGAAACTACACTCATGATTTACTTTTATCTTTGATATTTACAGTAAATGTGCAAAGGTATTATTTTATCTGCTGTAAACATTTTAATTGTTATGGAACGCTTGTAGAAAAGAACTAAAAACATGTAATTGCTAACATACTGCAGGTTTGCTCATTTCACAACTTGACCAATTTATAAATGGAATTTAGTTTCATTTATATATATATATATATATTAGTTACTTCTACAAGACATGTTTTGTCAACTAAATCCATCGTTTTGGGGGGGGGATCGGGAATGTTTTCTGATAATATGAAAAAAATAACACAACTTTAGGATTTAATAAATGAGCTACTTATTGCTAAATTATTTACCAACTGAGCAAGCAATTATGAAATTACAAAACAATCACAGCAGTGTGTATGTCTAATTATCCCCATATTAATAATAATAATCCTCATATTTTTACCAATTACTATATGTCTTTCTCCATGTACACATTTGTAAATAAAAACACCATGAGTAACTTTTAGCTTTGTGGTTGGTCAATTTAACCACTTGTAATTCTGTTTTAACATTTTGATTGTTGGTAAGCTTGTAGAATTGATCTAAAACCTTGTGAAAGTGCTGCAGGGTTGCTAATATCAACATCTCACCATGTTTCTAAACATATAGAGCATTGTGTGTTTTGCAGAAAAAGATGAAGGCTTACAATAATTAATTTATGCATGTCAAAAACAATCATTTCTCATTGTGTTTTAATACTAATGATAAGTATTGTAGATGATAAATATTGATTAATAACTTGATTATAAATCACTGAAAAGATATACTGTACATTGAAGCGGCAGTGGATTTCAGAATCAAACCATTCAGGAGTCTGACGTCGCGCCCTCTTTGCAGACTGTTACACCAGATCCTCCTGTGGTTTAGAGCAAGGTGTTCTCCCTGAGAGCAGTCTACATTCCTGGATAACTGAATTTAGGGAGAAGAAATCCTGTCGAGGTAGGTACTGAGGGCCGGGAAATGGAGACTCCGCCCCAAGATGGAGTTGGTTTGGGAAAAGTTTGGCTGGGCGGAAGTGGAGCTGTTTGCTTCTCAAGAAACATCTGATCGCTCTGGTTCTCCCTCACCATGGTACAGACATGGCTGATGCTACGTCTGTACGCTCTCCCCAAGATTACTGCTCTAGAGAGTGTTCGCCAGGACGGGATCAGCCTACTCTTCGTAGCCTATCTCTCCTGAACGACTCTCCAACCAAGAGGGACCGTCTGTCAAATGCTGGGGGCACAATCCACAACCCCCATTCACTCGCATTTGCTGTCCTGCAGTATTTTAGACCAAATATATAATGGTGACTGAGAGTGGCCTGGACACATCAGTGAATGGTGAGATATTCTGCTAAATAAAATGAGCCTGCCAGAAGAATTTCATGATAAATTGATTATGTCTTGCTCGGTCTGTATCATCTCAGTGAGCTTTTATGAGGGTTTACACATGCGCTGTAAGGTGAATGCAGCGTTTTCCGATGTTTCAGTGTGGATGAGAAACTTTTGGAAAATGCTTGAAAACACTATGGACAGAGAGTGTGGACAGAGAGGTGTTTAAAGTCTGTGTGGACAGAGAGCGTTTTGAAACGAAAACTCCGTTTTCAAATCTATCTGGATTAATGTAGACGTAGCAAAAGCCTTAGGTAGGCTGTGTGTTGAGAAGTTTGAGAAAGGTTGAAGGTCTTTCCTATTCATATAAAAATTTTGCATGCAAGAATTAATTTATATTACATAGGAAATAAATAAATGCTGTTATCTGGGGGTGAATGCAACGTATTTATTTATGCAAGTTTCAAAACATGATTGTTGAAGAGACAAATGCTTTTAATTTCACCATAAATCGCCTTTACAAACATATTTGTCCTCAGCTGTGTTGAGGTGAGGCGTTTCCTTGGATTTGAACATCGAATCCAATCAACAAGTAACCCTGTTCAAGAAAACACATTAGGTTACACAGGGTCTCTCTAAATGATCCCAGATACTCATACATCACAAGATGCTATATTTACGATATATATATATATATATATATATATATATATATATATATATATATATATATATATATATATATATAAACATCACAACAATAGAAAAGTTAGCTTACTTGTGTATTTGCAGAAGTAATACACTCAACTTGTGTATTTACAAGGTGTATTTCCCCTAAGGACAATGGAAGTATAAAACCAGGATATACTTTCGGTAAGTGAGCTGAAAAGGATTGATAAGTTTATGAGTAAAACGAGAACATTCCCATGCTATAAAACAAAATAATCCTTCATTACAGTGAGACAGAAAAAACTACCATTAATACTTACCATTAATCAAAGTAAACACAGGATCTTTTATGTTGTCCAAGAGAGAGTTGAGTTTTGTGACCTGTTGATTAGAATTATTGTTCTGATGAGACTGGATTATTTAAAAAAACATGATTTTAATAATTACTTCTCTTTGCTTTTTACCTCAAGAGGGTTTATGTTGGTTTCTTTTATGCTTGCTTCAATTCTGTTTAAGAGAATATACAGTTTGTAACAATGTAATTTGAGATCACAATCTCATATTCATAGATGGATACACACTACTCAAATACTCACATATTAGGGGTTAATTTTACTGCCAGATTAAGCTCAGTCCCATATACTTGAGCGCTGACACTGCTCTTCTGTTGGATGAAAGGAGATATTACTGCAGTTATTTAAATATATTCCAGACAATAGGAAGAGCCCTTCCAAGACAATAATAACTGAATTTACACACCTTAGCCTGATCAAAAGTTTGCATACCCTCGGCTCTTAATATTGTGTGATGTTTCCTTAATGACAGTAGGTGTGTTTACACCACTCCAGTCCTGGGGACCCACTGCTGTGCACATTGTGTATGTCTCTCTTATCTGACACACTCAGTACAGTTCATGGAGCTCTTTTCTAATGAACTGATGATCTGATTCAGGTGTGTTAAATAAACAAGACATACAAAATGTGCAGAGCAGTGGGTCCCCAGGACTGGTCACCGTGATTTTGCCAAACAAGACATGTTCCTGCTTCAACGTTTTTTTTTTTTTTTGGTCCTGGAAAATTCCTGTCCAGAAACATAGTCCTAACCTAAAGCAAATGTCAGGCGAAATGAATTCAATCCCATTTCAAATTCTGACCGTCTATTAGCTCTAAACATTGCAATCCGATTCACATATTAGTTTATATGTGCATTACATGTAATCCGGAAAAAGAAAAAAAACGTCACATACTGACGCGTCTTGACCAAACGGCAATATACGACGAAAAGGGTACCCCTAAAACGTCCATATGAGACGAAGACATAAGCGCACCAGCAGCGCCTCTTAGCGGTACCCTAACGCATACCTAAACCTACCCATAACCTGAATAGTCACATACGGACGTTTTAGGGGTACCCTTTTCGTCGTATATTGCCGTTTGGTCAAGACGCGTCAGTATGTGACGTTTGGGGGTGAGACTGTGTTAGCACAGTGCCCAGCTACCACGTTCAGGACCAGAGAAAGCCATTTTGCCATTTTAAACCTTGATGACACATATAAAAAGAAAACTGATATATGTCAGAAGAGCAAATATTTATAATATATAAAATATATATAGTACATATTTAGTCTTCTGTGACTCACCAGATTGAGGACAAAAAGTGGAGAGTGTTTGTTGTCAGACTGGATAACGTAAGCTGTCAGTGTACTGAGGACCTCAAGAATCAAATCTTTGGTTTCAAATTTAACGACAGGCTCCTTTACTATCTGTATCTCCAGCATCATCTTCTGATCAGGGTATTTTTTAGAAATCTGAAATAAAAATACTAGGTTAGTGCCTTTGATGCTTTGTCGTTTTTTTAGTCATCTTCTTTGTTAAGTTTATATTTAGTTTTCTTTGTGGAATTATTTTAATAGAATGGTAAAATGTCCATACTTCAGGAATGTATGCTCCAAATGTCTTGGTACTGAGAATCAGAGATGAGACCTATATATATATAAAAAAAGCTGTTACTGATTGTGTTTGTTACTATTTGTTACTAACTTTAATGACGGTTACAAACATAAATATGTAATCATTTGCGTTTGTAATTCAAACCTTGATATGTATGCATCAAAAACAGCCCAACCACTATTTCATACAATCTTAAGGACTGACAGCTTATGACATTTGAAGCTCACCATGTCTTCAGTGATTCTGTAGATCAAGGCAGCAGATGTGGAACTGCAGATCTGCGCGACTATAGAGTTGATGGTGAAAGCAGATATTCCAATGTAGAACATTTTTGTATTCTGGGAAGGCAATGTGAAATCTGTGGGGGAGAGGTGGCTTTGTCTTGGTTGTCCCATTTGGATGAAGATGTCCTAAAATTGTGATAAACATCCAAATTCAGATATAAAAATGTACATTTACATTACACTTTAGACTTAACAATAACTAAATATCACCTTTGCACTTAACTCAATGCTGTCACTAGAGATGACAGTAGGCCCCAATGAGAAGTCAATCCCATAATTTTCAAGTATGTTGGCTAATATTAAAGGGTCACAACAGAAAGAATTTTTTTGTTTTTTGGATGTCATGAATGCTGTCATGAAATTATTTTCGTTATCATCACAGTCAGGTTACTAATGTTTATTCATAGTACCATTTAATGTTGCCAGCTGGGGGTTTAAATCTGCAATGATGCTTTTCAACTTGGAGCAGATCTGAAAAAGCAGATAGTTAATATTGACATGGAATGTGAGACTCATGGTTTCTGTTGTGAATATTGAATGTTCAGTGAGTGTCTCACCAGCGTGCCAGCCACCGGCAGAAATGTATTAAACCAGGAAATAACTTTAATCAACCGTCTGTAAATACAATATTTTAAAGTGTTAGTTCTCATTAGATGTAAGCTAATTTGATTAAAATTCTATGATATACCCTCTGGGAACATAAATCAGAATAAATTGGTCTCTTTTTAAATGTTATATAATAATTACAGAACATACAACCCAATGGTTATACATATAATTTATTATTGAACATAGTAATCCTGATTTCGCTAGTTATTAGCCAGCTGCTATTTGTGATGTGGTGAGCTGAACAAAATTACCTGTCATTGAGTCCGAAACCTGCAACTTTTGCTTTACAGTTTTCTATTTTGAGTGTTAGGTGACCAGTTCCATCAACTTTGACTGCAACAGTGGCAGTAATGGCCAGTGTATCCACATCCACCTTAAACGGACCACTGCTTTCTCTGTGGAATAGAGTTCAGGGCATTATTTCCTCTTCAGAAGCCTCATTTAACTGTGTATTAACCTCTATACATGTCTTTCTACAGACTTGTTGAGGCTGCTTTGAACAGGCTTTGAATTTGCTCCAGATACTTTGAAAAGACATATTCCCTTTAAAGGTGAAGCGTGTAAAATTGATGAGGATTTATTGTCAGAAATGCATTATAATATACATAACTATGTTTTGAGTGGTGTATAAAGACCTAACAAAATGAACTGTTGTGTTTTTATTTCCATAGAATGAACCATTTCTATCTACGTATACCGCAGGTCCCTTACATAGACAGTATAAGAAATGGACACAGCGACCCCATAGATTTCAACGGAGAAAAGTGAAGTCAGTTAGAAGCACTCACTTCCTGATGGCTGAGCGTACTGCGCAGACTCAAACTGAGCTTGACGACGTAGATGTGACGTGAGCAACCCGTCTGACAGTTGTAAGTCTTCTAGTAGCTGTGCCAAGCGAAATCTGAATCATTCCCTTCCGAATCTTGCAGAGACGAAGAACGTGAGTAGGAGCTGTCCATGAGCTAGAAGCAGGAGCAACTTTATGACTCTCTATGGGCTTCTCCCTTGACTTTATCAGACTTTATGTCCCCCCGATTGCCTGCAAGCTTCTCCTCCTATCTATACGGTAATTTCCAGAGAGTCGTGTGGTTATGACGCAATCGTTAGCCTATTTTTTCAAAAACTGCTTCTACGGGGCCATAACGTAAGATACAAGGTAATGGAGCATTTTATACATTGTCGTGTTTCTTTAGAAATAAACAATGGACAAACAGAGTCTTTAAACGCCTCAGATGTAAAGTTATTCGCTGTCAAAGTGACGCCAAAATGAATGGGAGTCAATGGCATGCTAACAGCAGGTGATGGCGTGATGGTACGCTTTCCGGGTGGGGTATTGGGGTATTAAAACGTATTAAACTGGAAGTGCTGATACCCTGAAAACAACATGAGGGAGACATTCAAAAAACTTTTGCACCTGCCACATTTACCATTTTATTTTTTCCATCTGTTAAATTAAGCAAACAAATGTTTTTTTTCCCCATTATTTAGGTTTGCGTCCTCCAAAAGTAATTTGTATCCCTTTTGTCTATTTATTGTGTGTTTTTATTCGATATAGAATTTTACCAGTTTGTTACTACTATTCTTTTTTCTAATGATTTCATTGATGAAAATTTGTGATATGAACATTATACTAACCCTGATACCTGGTTTCCAGTCACGTGAATGTTGGCACTATCAATTGCTAAAGTGACTCCAACTCCAGGAACAAACTTCTGCACTGAATTAAATTTATCCACATGAATCTGCAGACTGTCAAGAAAATATATACATTTTAATATAAAATATAAATTTATATAAAATTTTATGAAGTAATATAAAATGTAAATTTTATTTAGCCAGAAAACATTGAAGGAACACTGGTCTCACCCTGTAACCTCTGTGCCGGGAATTTGGTCTGGAATATCCATGTGTTTGAGCATCTCAGTAGCCTTACCTACAACTGTCAAAACAAACAAACTTTTGTACTGTATATACTTAAAAATTAGGGTTTTGGATCTGTCCCTTTTAGTAGGGAGGTTAAGTGACTTTTGACTTCAAGTCATGATGCAAAGGTCCCCTTTGGTATGGAAGTATCTTAATTTATCCTAAGACACAAGTGAGATCACATTTTGTGTCTTATATACGCACATTTTTAAAAAATGGCCGACGACCATACTTGAGAGGCCCATATCTTTGCTTCTGTTATAGCTATAATGACAAATTTGGTATCAAAGTGTACATGTTTGGGGTCAAGGAGTCCAATAAAATAGGTTCCAAGACTAAAAAACAATAATGTTGTCCTTACCATGACAATTGGAGGTGAAGTATGCAATTTTTTATTAAAAAACGCATGCCAAACACACAGTCCATTCACAACTTAATAATTTAATAAATAACTTAAAGTGTTGAATATATGTATTATGGGTGCAAAGGAACTGATTAGTGAGACAACAAGTTCATAACTATGTTCACTGTTTATAAGTAGGCAATGCCATACCTACAATATTCTAGTGATGAAGACTAATAGTTTGGTGTAAATACATCATTAAGATGATTTTCTACTCAGATGTCTGCACCACTGTGGGTTGTATCGGGTACCACATGTATCAGGTTCTGCATATGTGGTGAACACTAATGAAAGCCTGAGCTTTGCCACTAGTTGAGATGCCACTATTGATAAGAGCTGTGGTCCACCCGCTGCCATCCAGCCAGTCACCAGACACACTCCACAGCATCTTTTCGGTATGCATTGGCCCCAGTGTTACCAGGAAGGAATCCTCGCCAAGCTCAGTCTGAGGAAACTTCCACTTAAGTTTATTGGCCAGTGTGAAGAGTGGTTGATCAGCTACCATGACTGGTGTCTGACCTGGATTAAGGTAGCTGATTGTTTGTCTGAGGACTTTCATTGCATGCCAAGCCATAGTGGGGCTGGTAGAGGGCTCTGTGAACAGTGCCAACATGTATGATTTGGATGGGGGAGGTGAAGTAGCCTCTGTGATGCTGGCATAATATGCAGCCCATGAGATCCATTCTCCGGCTTCAAGGTTCTCTTTCACAAGGATGTTTCTGACTCTCTCTAACCACTGGTAGCCTTCTTCAATTACATTGATGAAAGGACGGGAGGCTGGATGAGGATGACTGTTGGTCAGGGACATACAAGACCTCATCAGTTGGCAGTGAAACCATGGTTGTGTAGTGAGGTGGCAAGGATTTCACATGCTTCTTCCCCATTTCAGCTGGATCTAGAATGTCAGTCAGATTCTCAGTCTCTGATGCATGTTCCATGGAGGGCTGATGTTGCTATTGTCGATGATGGGTTGTGGTCAATGTTATCAAAACCACCAATGGCGAAGACACCCTTGACTGCCTGAGGTGGGACCACGACACCAATCTGCTCCCAGTGACTGATCACCGAATTCACTATATCTATGCAAATTTTTTCAAGTGGTCATATGACACACACATTCCTCTTTTATGCATGGCCTCCACCAGGTATCTACTACCACTTTGCTGGTGTAGTTTCATTGCCAGATATAGCGAAGCTGGTGTTTCCCTCTCTCTTATGTGACGAGGAACACTGCCATGTTTCTTGGATCTGCATCTTACAGAGTTGAAAATTATTTGCTGCCCAATGGATGTTGAAGCCTGGAACTTCTTAGGTCCAGGAGGTGGCTGATCAATACCTGATCCATCAAGAAGCATGTGTAAGAACGATCTCAGCATGGGAGGGATAGAATCAGCTTCACAGGAAGTTGAGAAGGCACCTGTAAAAGCATGCTTCATGGGGAGATACTCTTGCCGGAGGATTTTGGCTGCTTTGAAGATGATGGAGACATCGGTAGAAGTGTTGTTTTTCATGTCAGCAACAGCTCTGCTCAGGTCATTATCAAATACAAGGGACCAGACATGATTTATTTGCACTGATCTGATGTCAGGAATCAGGCGTTCAATATCCTCCCGAAGGTGTGTGGTGTTGCATTTGATGTTTGGAAATCCAAGATCAGCAATGCACTCGTCATAGAGGGCTGTCAATTCAGACATCGCCAGTGATTCCCCTGAGCAACGATAGTCCTCGATGTATTCGAGCAACTCATTGAGGACATGTGCTCTGATGACCTGAGTTGCATTACTTTCAGTTGAGTCACATCCAACAGTTTCTGCTTTTCTATAGAGCCTAGTCAGACATGCACAATGATAAACAGCAATAATAGCAACCATGTCATCAGCAGCTAGTTCAGCCAATAGATGCCTGTCACCCACCACCTGAGCACATTCTTTCACTTTTCTATCCAAGCCAAGGGTGGCAGCCCTCCTCAGTACCTTTTTTTTTTTGCCCACTTCACCACAGAAGAGACACGGTTTATCGAATGGTTCACATGATGATGTTGAGGGTCTGGGTAAAGCGAGTGTGGTGGACTTGTCACTCATGCGCCGTGTTTTTACTGGGCTCACAGACTCTTCATGCTTTTTTCTTTTTCTTGCTCTCTCAACTTTTTGTTTATCAATCACATTTCTGCAGCTTTTGTGCCACACCATAGGATTTTGAATCATCAGCTGAACTACATCCTGACTACCACCACAAATGTCCACTATAGGGCTGAAACGATTCATCGAGTTACTCGATTAACTCGATTACAAAAATTCCTCGAGTTAATGGTTGGCGCAATGGCGGAGAGTATGGCGGAGTTGGCGCGATGGCGGAGAGTTACGGTGCGTGTCCACTACAGCGGCAAAACTCCGCTCAGTGCCGCTGGCAACGCTGTAACGTCTCCGCTTTGGTAACGTCTTTTAATCTAAGTTTTTTTTTAACACACGGACAGTATAATCATCAGCGATGCACGCGATTACATTTAGAAATAGACAAGCTTTGTTTCCAAATGCACCAAGCAAAGATATCCTTTCAATTTTATAAACTGATGTTGGACCGGAGAAAGCGTTGAGAGCGACCGAGAGCGTCAAAAGGTTGGGCAGTTCTAGACTTTATGCAAATATCAAGCGAAAAACGCGGTCGGCAGCCAATTGCTGTGAGGTTCGGGATGTGACGTCTGTTTTGAGAGTTTAAAAATATGCAAATTGTGCCGGAGTTTATGCTGGATTTAATGCGTAAATCATTTTGTTTACAAATTAGACACTTTGCAGTTGTTATATATATGTTAAAGATTTTATTTTGGATGTGTTCATTGTGATTATATTGGCTGGGTTTATAAAAGTTTATAAAATTATATTTTGATGTTTGTTTTGAGATTACAGCTGAAAAAGTCTGATTCTTATTTATAATTGTTTTATTTACATTTATTTTTTTATAAATTGTATACATTGTGTACCTGTTTGGCTTGATATTTTGTATTCATTTATTTTTGTTCTCAGGTAGGTAATTTGCAGAAGGTGCAATCCTTTTTTTGTAATGTATTAAGAAGACAAAACTAAGGCCAAATGGCCTTTACTATTTAAGTTTGTATTCGTAGTTTTACATGTTATACATGTTTTACAGTAAGTTGACTTAACTGTATTGTTATATAATTGTTGGCACTGGCACTTATAAACACTAAATGGGTAAAAATTGCAATAAATAGGCTTAGTTTTGGAGCCAAATGTTGGAGTTGGAATAAATACCTCTGCTTTTTTTGAGAAATAAAAGCCAAATGCTTGATCATTTTACAGCCGCATCATTTTCATTATGCATTATTTGTTTTGGTTGTTTAAAAATACAAAAAAAAAACTTATCCGATTAATCGATTAATCGATCGATTAAGTGCTAGATTAATCGATTACAAAAATAATTGATAGCTGCAGCCCTAGTCCACTGTAAACTCAGGCAGATACCCTAATGCCTTCAGCTCCTGGATGTTATCTAAATTTTCTTTGTAACATGACTGCAATCTTTCAGGATTGTTTCTCAGTTGAATGATGAAGAGGGATCTAATGTTTTTTCAATCTTTAGGGCGGACTGACATAGGAAGCATAAACTCCATTCACGGCATTCCATTATGGCTAATCTGAAAAAAGAAATGAAGTTGCTTTAACATCATAAGAGAGATAATATGAGCATTAACAATCATTCTCAAAAGTAAAAATCTATCAAATAATGAAGCTAACTAGCTAGCAACATGTAGGCTATGTGCTTGATTCAATAAAAATGACGCTAACTAGTCCAGTAGCACCTCAATGCATTACACGAGATCCGGGGGGCGGAGTTGGATCCAGATATAAGGGGTGGAGATTGGTAGGTTTAGGGGTGGGTTTAGGGATTAAGGGGTGGAGATGGGTAGGTTTAGGTTTAAGTAAGGTGGGAGGAGTCGGATCTGGATCCGATTCCTCCCCGTGGATTTCATGTTCCGCAGTGAGGACCATCTCAACTAGTCACTAGCTAGTTATGATGAAGCTAACTAGTTACTAGCGACCTAGTTATAATGAAGCTAACTAGTTACTAGCTAGATAGTTATTAGTTATCTAACATTAAAAACATTTTTCTATTTAACGAGAAAGTCATACGAACCTCAAAGTGTTAACCTGTCACCTCTGACCTTCAACAGCTGTCACAGCTCCTGGTGCAGATGGGATGTGTTGTTGCAGGAACTGATTTGCTATAGGTTACTCCTGACTGGTCGAAATCTCATGCTACTTAGGACAAATGTAATGTACAGAAGTAGCTGCACTGCTTAAATACAAAATTAAAGTTTTTGAAGGAAAAGATAAGTAAAGTCACTCTGATGACACAATTTTCATGTGAAATGTGCATATTTACCCTCAATTGTCATGGTATGGGGAAATTTTTTGTTTTTTTAAACTTGAAACCAATTTTATTGGATTCCTTGACCCCAAAATGTACACTTTGACACCAAATTTGTCATTATAGCGATAACAGAAGCAAAGATATGGGCTCTAGAGTATTTTCGGCGCATTGGCGGCCATTTTTGAAAAAACCTGTTTATTTCTGATACAAAGTGTGATCTCACTTGTGTCTTAGGATAAATTTATTTGTATGACCCTAAGGTACTTCCATACCAAAGGCGACCTTTGCATCATGACTTGAAGTCAAAGGCCTATTTTTTGGGCTTAACCTCCCTACTATTTCTTTTTTATGACATGAAAGATACAAACCATCAGGGATCTGCAGTTGTGGTCAGAATTATTGGCACCCCTGGTAAATATGATCAAACTGTAAAAATAAATCTGCATGGTTTATCCTTTTGATCTTTCATTCAAAAAATTTGCAAAACTCCAACCTTTTATTTAGGTAAAGGAATTGAAAGTGGGGGTAAAATCACATTATGAAATAAATGTTTTTTCTCCAAAACACGGCCATAATTATTGGCACCCTTTTATTAAGTATTGCCTTTTTGCAACCTCCTTTTAAAGATAACAGCTCTGAGTCTTCTCCTATAATGCCTGATGAGTTTGGAGAACACCTGACAAGAGATCAGAGGCCATTCCTCCATACAGAATCTAGGGGCGATTCCAGGACCAAGAACCAGTCTGGGGGGGCCCATGGGAAATCAGAAAAATCAACTGGAAATAAATACTAATTAAAAAAAAAACCTTTGCAATGCCCAGTGCCCTAATATAGATGGTATTAAATGTGGCACTGCACAAGAGCCTGAAAATCATTTTGTATTTTGCATGGATCGGACCACAGCTTTGTTCTAATAAATAAAAAACATCACATAGCCATTAATTAGTCAGTTAACATGCTGCAAAAAAGCTATCTGTTTCATCTGACCATAGAACCTCATCCCATTTGAAGTTCCAGTCTTGTCTGACAACTGAATATATGGAGTTTGTTTTCGGATGAGCGAGGAGGATTTTTCTTGAAACCTTCCCAAACAACATGTGGTGATGAAGGGGTTCTTTGATTATTATTTTTTAATCTCTGCAATTCTCCATCTGGGATTCTTGGAGAGTCTAATTTGTAGGATTGAAAATAATCCCAAGATATCTGAAAATTAACAAAGTCATTTGCTTTTACTGAAATGAACAAAAACATTCAACATGAGTGTTGAAGAATGTTGTTTGGTCGTTGGGGAAGTGGTGGGATATGCTAGCGCTTTGTCTGCTTCTAGAATGAACAATGCAACAGTGTTTTTTTGTGGATAGTGTAGACAAGGCAAATGAGGTCATAGAACGGGGAGTTGTTATTGATGGCAAATTTATTTCAGTTCTCCCACTTTCCTTATCAGCGAAAAAGGTTATTCTATCTAACGTACCACCTTTGGTTAGTGATGGATTTCTAACGGAAGCTTTGACACGTTATGGAAAGTTGGTGTCCCCAATAAAAAAGATTCCAATTAGTAGCGGTTCACCTTTATTGAAACATATTGTTTTTTTTAGATGGTTCGTATACATGATCATTCTGGACGATGTGGATCTAGATCTGACACTGAATTTTCGAATTGACAAATTTTAGCTATGCTATTTACGTGACTACTGGAAAAGTCAAATGCTTTGGATGTGGTAATACAGGGCATTTAATTAATGGCTTCCTCTTCAGAAGGTAAAGAGGAAGGTGCAAACGATGAGGAGAATCAGTTTAGTGTAGTAAGTGAAGAAGCACAGTTAACATCAGAACAAGAGCAATGTTTTTTTCAAGACTCCTCAAAAAAGAAAGATGAAAATAGGCTAGATGCTAAAATAAGCAAGACTGTTGAACTACAAAATGAGGAAATGCAAGATACGGGAAGTGACAGTGACTCGTCTGAATGCAGTATACGTTTTTTGCAAGGTGAAACTACTGATCGCAGTTATGGTCTTGAGGACATAAAATTGTCCCTCAGGGCAACAAAAAATAAAAGGGGTGTAAGAGTGAAATAATATTTTCCTGTCTTGAAAAGATTTGTTTGATCGAGCAAAAAGTTGGATGGCTAGTGATTCCTAGAACAAAGAAGTGGTTGAAGAAAATTGTGAGGAATACAAACAACATCCTTGATAATGATGCTGTATAAGATGAAGAAAAATAATATTTCTTTGCTTTTTGTGTGGTAAGTTGTGGTTGTTCTTTTTCTTTTTCTTCATTATGAGTGAAGTACATATTGCGGTGCAAGGAATAAACAAAAGAGCACAGATTTTTGAAGAAATGGTACAGAAAAACATAGACATAGCTTTTTTTTACAAGAAACTCATAGTAGATAATGTGGTTGATTGGACGAAGGAATTTAGTGGAATATCTGTATTAAGTCATTATTTTTTATTTTAAACCGGCGATCTCATATGATGTAGATTTAATTGTGAAAGGTAGAATGTTAAAAGTCAGAGCTGTTTATGAAAATTTTGTGTTTGTTTTTGTTTGATTTTATACTCCAACGGCACCTATAGAAAGGTTACTGTTTTTAGATACTCTTTGTTCAATGCTTAAAAATTGTTGTACTATAGATTTTCTATTTGTGGCTGGTAATTTTAATTGCACTGAACTGGATATAGACAGGAATCATGTTGAACCTCATATGACTTTCGGTCATGACGCGCAAATGTTTAATTCATTTGATTGAGAAATATGATTTATGTGACATTTGGAGAGAATGGTAATGAAAAGCAATACACATGGGCTCATGTACCCGATAATTATATATCATTTGCAATGTTAGATAGATTTTATGTTTTTAAACATCATTTGAATGTTTAACAAATGTTTTATCACACCGTTGTCTTTTACTGATCATAATATTGTCAGTTGTAAATTTATTTTAAATTCAGTGAAATCTAAAAGTGCATATTGGCATTTTAATACGAGTCTTTTAAATTATAAATTATTTACTTAATCGTTGAAAAAATTTTGGAAGGTTTTTAAGGAGGAGAAATCTTCTTTTAAATCTATACAACAATGGTGGGATTATGGTAAGGGGCAGATAAAACAGTTTACGCAGCAATATACTCAAAATGTCACAAAAGAATTGAATCGTTCTTTGGAAATGCTTGAAAAAGATTTGATGGATTTACAAAAGTTGTCTCAAACCTCAAATGATAGTAATTTTATGGAAACCTTTTTAAAGAAAAAAGCTGAACTTAAAGAGCTGTTAGAGCATAAAGCACTTTACAAAAGTGAACTTGAACCAGAAAAGGGGGAAAAATTATACCGGCGTGATAAATGACTCTTGCGCCCGATGCAAATCTAAAATGGGTTGGTCTGAAGTAGCCTCATTATTAATAGGTGTGGTTTGGGCGTAACGTGAAATAAACCAATCAGAGCGTCATCTCACATTCCCTTTAAGAGCAGACACGCTTTTTCCTTGGCGTATTGCTATTGATGAGGTGATCCATCTAGATCAATCTTAAAGGGTTAGTTCACCCAAAAATGAAAATTCTGTCAGTAATTACTCACCCTCATGTTGTTCTAACCATGCAAGTCTTTCGTTTATCTTCAGAACACAAATTAAGATATTTTTGATGAAATCTGACGGCTGCATCACTCCTCCATAGGCTTTCAGAGGGACCGAAACTCGTCGGCCGAGAAAAATGATTAAATACATCTTTAAAATAGTCCAAGTGACTACAGTGGCTCTACATTACTTTTATCATGCGACGACAATACTTTTTGTGCGGAAAAACAACAAAAATAACGACTTTATCCAACTATTAGTGTTCTTCAATGTGGGCCTCTGACGAGAGTTCACGGGAGCGCCACGACGCATGCGCGAGAACTGAGATTACGGCGTTCTTCTTCTTCTTCTTCTTCGTTCTTCTCCATTTCTTCAAACGATCAGGAAGAATTTAGATGGTTTTAGGGTACCACTTTGTAATGTTAAGTTTTGCATATCAGCTTATGCAGACGACCTTATAATTATGATTAATAAACAAAGTGACATACATGTTTTATTTAGATTGATAGAGGACTTTGGAAAATGGTCTTCAGCAAAAGTAAATTGAAAAAAAAAATGAAGCGTTTTTATTAAGAGATTGTAATGAAGGTAAACCCATTCTTCCTGAAGGTCTGCGTTGGAATAGGTGGGGTTTGAAATATCTTGGAGTTTTTTTAGGAGATGATAATGAAAAAAGAAAAAGAAAAAAAAGAATTGATGTGATTTTGTAAATAAAGTTTTTTTTCAAAATCAGATAAAAAAAACTCTCTCTCTCTCTCTCTCTCTCTCTCTCTCTCTCTCTCTCTCTCTCTCTCTCTCTCTCTCTCTCTCTCTCTCTCTCTCCCTCCCCCTCTCCCTCTCCCTCTCTCCCTCAGGTAACATTTTACATATATGCTGGGTACAATTAATGCTATAAGTTTTTATCATCTCAAACATCTATTTTGTTACTATTTTAAGTATAACCATATATTATTGTATCGTATTGACTTTGAAGTGCTACCTATTGCAATACAATTTTGTCACTCTCTATAGCAACGCTCTCCCACATATTAAGCTATTGTAACTGCGCTTATTTCTGTCGTTTGTTATAAGTAGCAGTGGGTGTTATAAGAAATGTGCAGTTTTCTACCATCTGCTGAAAACGTTTCTTTAGTCATTCGGCAGTCTTGCTGCTTGAACCCCTGCAGGAAATCCACCCTTACAAACTCTCCTCCTCATCATGCATTAAGACAATATAGACACACGTATAGCAACGCAAGCAACTGATTTAGCAATCTGTCAACCTTGGATATTCTTAGACCTCTCATGGCATGACTGCAGTGGAATTGACTATTTTCTAATTATTATAACCATTAATCACGTATACCAAAAAAGGTAAATCAAAAACAGAGATCATTCATATGCAATTAAAAACTTGCTTCTATCCATAGCTAATAATACAGTTGCAAGAACGTCTTCAAATTCAAAATGCAGACAGCTTCAATGGTTTGATGACAAATGCAAAGATGCCATTAAAGTGTAGAAAACAAACTTAAAGACTCTTCTTCAGGAATCCAATTACTATAAATATATATATATATATATATATATATATTTTATTATCTTGTAACTCTAAATACATTTCAGAATTTTGACGGTACAGTTATCAGTAATAAGTTAGATTTCTGTCTGTTCCTCACATAAAGTTATTACATGGTCTTCTTGTAGGGTACATTTATGGTGTTTTATTGTTTGCATAATGTCTTTTATATGGTCTGTCAAAGACTCTCTAGTACCTGAGACACTTTCTCCTGCTCTCCCTCTCTATTCTCCATATGTCTCTGCATTGACTTAATTGCAGTGAACATGTCTGGGACAGTCTTGTCCTGCACTTCTGCATTTCATTGGTTATTTCTTTGGTTATCATGGCAAGAAAGTGCGTCCTTCCAAAAATATGTTTAAGACTATATAGTTAACATGATCGTATGTATTTATTTAAAATCACTTATTTGATTTTTAGCATTTAGAGCTTGATAATGTATTCTAAAAAAAAAAAAAAAAAAAAAAAAAAAAAAAAAGACAACATTGTTTGGGAATTTAAGTATTTGGTATTTTTTTGTAAACTGTTTTTGGTAATAATTTTGAATTATTGTAATATTTCACAGCATTACCTTTCTTCACTTTCAAAAGAATAGTTCCCCAAACATAAATTAGTGATTATTTATGCAGCCTCGTGTCATTCCAAATGTGCATGGTACTCTGTTTCCCATGTAACATAAAAGCCAGCAAGTAGCCTCAGGTCATGCTTGTGATGACATGTACCAAGTTTGGTCTGAATCCGATAAAGCATTGCGGAGATACAGCCTTACATCTGTTTTCGCAAGCGCTATGTAAAATTTGTTAGTGCGTTTATCGAAAAAGGTTTGACGAATCAACTTGAATTCCATAATTTTTTGTCGGCCTGGTCTGGAGATGATCTGGTTCAATTTTCGTGAAAATCGGAGCAAGGGCCTTGGAGGAGTTCGAAAAAGTAGGTTTTTCAGAAAATTCAAAATGGCGGAAAAATTTCCATGACGGAAAATTTCCATTAAAAATTTCCAGCTAAGGAATCGGAGGAAGAAAGAATTTTGTTGATAGGCCTCACGGTTCAAAAGTTATTAACATTAACATAAGTGCAACTTTGGACAGCTGGTGGCGCTAGAGGGATTGAGTCTGAGACTCCAAAATTGCTATGCTGATAGTTCAGACTGTCCTCTATCAGTGTGCCAAATTTCAGAACTTTCCCACGAGCGGTTGTATGGGCTGTCATAGATTCCAAGAGCAGAAGAAGAAGAAGAAGAAGAAGAAGAAGAAGAAGAAGAAGAAGAAGAAGAAGAAGAAGAAGAAGAAGAAGAAGAAGAAGAAGAATGGGAACAGATACAAATAGGTGCCTCCGCACCTTTAGTGCTTGGCCCCTAATAACAAGAACTGGAACAGATACAATAGGTGCCTTCACACTTTTGGTGCTTGGCCCCTAATAAATCATGTAAGCTGAATAGTTCAGAACAGTAACACAATCCATCAAAACCAAATCAAACCATGCAATTACTATACTTAGGAACCGAATGCAATGATTGGATGAACATCATATGGTCCTGATTTAAAGGGATAGTTCACCCAAAAATGAAAATTATGTCATTAATGACTCACCATCATGTCGTTCCAAGCCCGCAAGACCTCCGTTCATCTTCAGAACACAGTTTAAGATATTTTAGATTTAGTCCGAGAGCTCTCTGTCCTATGTACGGTATACTGTCCATGTCCAGAAAAGGTAATACAGACATCATCAAAGTAGTCCAAGTGACTACAGTGGCTCAATGTTAAGTTTTATAAAGCGACGAGAATACTTTTTGTGCGCAAAACCCCCCAAAAATAACGATTTTATTCCACTATTCATTTCCTTCTCTCTGGGCCTCGAGTGAGTTCACGTAGTGTTTTAGCGCAGCGCTTCTGTGTTGCACGTCACACGCATCACACACATGACAAGCGTCGGCCAATAGTGAGCCTACGTGGTGACATGCAACACAGATGCGCTGCTGTATTTAAATGGGCTGTGCCAGTTGGGTGACGCGATCGGTTGTAACACCCTTTTCTGTGTTGTCATTCCGGCTCGACGTGCTGCAGGGGAAAAGGTATGTGTAAGTGTTTGCGTTTGATCTGTTTGCTTGTAATATGACTATTAAATATTCTTTGTTGGCGCTGGTATAGACTGGAAGGTAGTGTGACCGAGTGAATAAGGATGGTGTACGGGGTGGGGCGTGTAGTTAGTTTGCTCTATAAATAGCGCAAAGATCAGTAGACCAGCGTAACTTCCTGACGTTTTCTCTTCCGTCTCCTTCCGGTTTGTGACCCCGAAGCGCCATAGCGAGGTGTGAGTTTGGCATTTGCAGTAATGTATAGAGATGTTTAGTTTATTTATATTGTTGTTTCTGTGTTGAACGCAGGGAGGAAATCCTCGATACACGAGTGTGAGCGCGTGGGTGGATTAACGTGGCTAGTGTCGCGTGAAGAATGCCGTGCGTAGTCTATAGCAACGAGCTATCACCCAGTCTATTCCACTCTTGGATTACGGCAGAGGAAGGTGTGTATGTGTTAGATTGTTAGGATTGTTTCTTTGATAAATGTTTATGTATAATTATTTGGTTATCTAACAATCATGTAGTTTAATTTGGTTTGTATTTCAGATATGAATATGGTTTGTTTATGTTTTGTTTTTATTTGGCAGATCTTTCTTTGTGGAGTTCTATGTGGACGTCTGACGTCTAGGCCCTGCTGTTTTGCTTATGATTTATTTGTTATACAAATCTTAAGTTTATGGTTATACTGATTTTTCTGGTTTGAATTGATTTGTTTATGATGTTTGTAATTGATTTTACTATTTGAGTTTGGTTTAGACCAACTGCTAAGGTTTATATGGTGAAAGGAGGTTTAATCCATATCCCCTGTGTTTTAGGAGCCAGCCTGTGTGGGAGTACTATCCTCTGGGGTCGTCTGGGCCTTTCCTCTCTTCACTGCATGTGGCGTGAGATTTCCTGCACTGCATGGGTATTGATTTGGGCATGTAGAGTGGTTTGTATTATTCACTACACCTTGCTTTAGAAGTGATTGGTTAATGATCTTGAGAACCGTGCACGTGTGGTGTGTGCTCCTAGGGCTGCGGGTCCGTGGCCCGGTGACTCATCCTCTTTCTCACACAGGCTTGGTCACTCCTGGTTTTAAGACTGGTGGGTTGTGATTTTAACAAATGACCTAATGTCTATATTTATTAAATTGCGATTTCCTTTTTTATTATTCAGCATTAAAGTTGACTGTTGATTCAGAGTTTTATGACTTCTGTGCAATAAAAGATTTGAGCTTGAAAGTCACGTCTTGGTTCTTCCATTTAGTACTGGTTATTCGAACTTGTGTTGCTGTTAAGTTATTTCCGTGGGTATTCAACCCCGGTGGCGTTGTCGGGATCAAGTGTGACCTCACGCCATGGTTGCAGAAGCATGCAAATCAGTTGGACCACTTGATACAGGAGCAGATAGGTCGGGGTTGGCTGGTTGTTTATTCAGGTGAGTGGCGTTCATGTGGGTTCGGGGTTGGTGTATGTGCGCTTAGTGTGTCTCATTGCAGCGTTCTGTGGCGTTGGCCGTTTAGTGGCGTCTGTGCACCAGCTGCAGTTCACCTATGTAAGGAAAATCATCATCCTTGGTATGTATTGAGTATTTCTTCCACTAGGATTGATTTGACCATATTCTGACTCTTGATATCTTTGTGTTGGATAGACTGGGCTTGACGTGCTGCAAGATTTGGCAGTAGCGCGAGCGGCCCGGTCGGCGCTGTTGTCTCGCCCGGATTTTATGATTTTGTTTTCGTCTCTTTTTGTTTGTTTCCAGTCAACCTGGTTTGTGTTTGTTTGTCTAAAAGTGCAATGGTGAATTTAATTGTTGTCTAGTTTCTTTTTTTTTTTTTCATTGATTCTTAGTTTTGTTGTTATTTGTGTTCTTGATTTAATTGATTTGACTCATTTTACTTTTTTGTTGTTGTTGTGTGATTAGTGACTAAAACGGTTTTTCCGTTTGCAGATTCAGTATTGTGATTTATTATTTTCCTTTTTGTTTGGTTTTGTTAATATTATTGGGGATGCTGGGTTCCCTTTCGTAAAGGGAACTCCCGCTGCATCGATACTCGATACTTTGGGGAATGCCTTCGGCATGAAGCGTCTGAAGTCAACTATGGAACTATTCCAATCTTGATTGGTGCAACGTCACCCGTGACGTCGCATGTGACGGTGATCCGGAAGCTACAAAAGGGTCACAGGAACCAGGAAATGTTAGCTTCTGGTCTTCTGCAAGCGCTCTATGTCATCTTGTCTGTTCTATTTGGTGTTGTTTGTCCCGTGAAAAGAGTATTATTTATGGCGAAAAAAAAAAAAAAAAAAAGAGAAGCTATTCAGGCAGTGTGCGTCCCCTTGCCCACGTTATTTAAGCGAGGATGACACACACACGCTTTGTGTAGTTTGTCTGGGAGTGGAGCATGCACGGGCGGTGCTCGAGGGCGCTGTCTGTGCAAACTGTTTTCAATGAAAAAGCTCCGCTCCCGTTTGAGCCTGTTCGATCAGTTAGATCAGGCTCGCGTTTCCAGTGCGTCAGGTCCCGCGTCTGTTGAGGCAGCGCGCCGCTTGTATGCATGTGATTCGCACGTGGGGCTGGCATATGATACTGAGACGGTTGCGACCCTTTCTCAGTGTTTATTAACCAGCTCCACTGGTCTCGCGCACGGTTCGGAAGCCCGCGCTGCGGCTTCTTCCGACCGTGTTAAAGACACAGCGTTTGATTTATCTGTCTCCGAGGAGTTAGATATTATCTATTAACACTAAATCACGTGGATATGGGGATTCGCCACCCCATATTTCCGTTAGTGAGGAGTTGCTGGAGGTTGTAATCAGGGCAGTGGTGAAATTAAATGTTAAATGGCCATATAATAAGCAGGAAGCGACTAAGAAAAATTAAATGAATGAGCGCTTCCTGCAGACCCAGTCACAATCTCCGTGTCAGAGCCTTCCCTTTTTCACTGATCTCCATACTGAGGTATCAAGATCGTGGAAAAATCCATTTTCATCTCAATTATTTTCCCCCATGTATATATTTACTCATCCATTAGGGAATCTAATGAAAATGGTTATTAGGTGATGGCTCGGGTTGAGGAATATTTTGCGAAATATTTTCTCCCCGACATTGCGTCACCCCTGATAGCTCAGACACTTCCCTCCAAATCTCGTACATCGAATTTGTTAGGGAAAGCATATATGGCGGTGGTCGAGCTGGTGCATGCCCACACACAATGGGGTTATTACAGGCATACCCGGCTGACCTCCTCAAGCAGGTGGACTATAACTGGGAGGTCTCACTCTATATTACTGAATTTCGTAGAGTAGCTGACTTATCTCTCCATATTATTAAAGAGACGGCCCGTGCTATTGGCCGTGGCAGCACTAGTCGTCTCAGAGAGACATTTATGGCTTAATCGCTTGTGGATCGGGGAGAAAGACAGGGCTTTCCTTCTTGATGCTCCACTTTCACCTTCTGGCCTCTTTGGTGACGCGGCAAGAACCGTTGTCGAGAGGCTTCAGGAGACAGAGCGACAATCAGCTATCCCCAGTTGTCAGTCCAGGTCTCATGGGGTTGCTGCCAGGGGGTAGCCTCATGGGACAGCCGCAAGCTCCTCATATTTTGAGAGGGTTCCCTCTTGTGCCCCCCCGTATAAGGCTTGGGGCCAGAGGAAACATTCTCGCACGAAGCTCTCCATACCGAAGACAGGTCTGAGGACTGTCTCTCGGGCTAAGACGGCTTCAACTAAGAGGTCTTGTCGTAACACGCAGACCCTTATGGGCGTTCCCCCAGGAGAGCGAGTACAGGAGTCTAGCCCCCTTATGCAGCCCTTAGGAAATCGATGTTCGCTTCCCGCCGCCGATGGCGCTTCGGGACACATCGGCTTCCAGCAAACACAAATCGCAGTATCTGCCCGAAGACGTTGCGGCACTGTCGAGTTCGCCGCCTCTCAGGAGGTCTGTAGAGAGCATATTTCGGTTAGTTCCTGCCAGTTAGCTGCTTCAGGTCACCGAAGCCATTTGGAAATTTATAGCCGAAGCCAGTCTCGAGGGACTGGTCCCCATAATGGCATATTTAGACACCCCGAGGGGTCTTCAAAATATAGCCTAGGGGGTCCTGCTTACAGTGGAGTTAATATACAAATATTATCTACTAAGGGTGGTTCACATGTCGGCCAGCCCAGAGCAGGGTCGGTTTTTGGAACAGGAAGTCTAGTCCCTCTTAACACAGGAAACCTCAAAGTGGGCTCTTCCTTGGTTTACGGGAGCCCAGGTTCTACAGCTGGCACTTCATAGTTCCTATGAGGGGGGGAGTTAGGCCTTATTTTGGATCTCAGGGTACTGGATCAACCTCCGAGGGGGTTCAGATTCAAGTTACCGACTGTCAGTCAGACCAGCTCCGAGGACTGGTCTGTCTTGATAGATCCACAAGCTCCTTAACTCCTCTTTCCCTTCTAACCCCATCACAGGAAGTTTCCGAGATCCGCTTTTGGGGGGAAAAGCGCATCAGTTCTGGACTCTTCCAGTCGGCCTAGCCTTATCCCCTCGCACCTTCACTAAATGTATGGACACGGCCCTTGCTCCATTGAGACTTCAGGGGGTCCGTATCTTATAGATGACTGGCTCATTTTGGCTCAGTCAAAAAGAACTAGCAATTCAACATCGAGATGTTGTTTTGCGCCATCTGAGGTGCGTGGGGTTGAGACTCAATGTGAAGAAAAGTTCCTTAACTCCTCTTCAGAGGACTACGTCCCTGGGAGTAGAGTGGGACTTAGTCAATGCGGGCACAATTGTCTCCTGCTTGTATAAATACTATCTTAAACACAATGAAGAGTATTAGGTTAGGCCAGGCTATCACTGTCAAACACTTTCAAAGAGTTTTGGGTCTTATGGCTGCAGCTTCCACGGTAGTACCCTTTGGTCTGCTCCATATGAGGGCTTTGCAGTGGTGGCTCAAGAACAAGGGATTTTCTCCTCTGGGAAACCCTTTTCGTACGATCAGAGTTACGCGCAGATGCCTTCGTTCTCTTGTCGTATGGAAGAAACCATGGTTCCTGTCTCAGGGCCCGGTTTTGGGAGCACCATGTGAGAGAAAAACTCTGACCACGGATGCGTCCCTCACGGGCTGGGGTGCGGTTATGGAGGGCCGTTACACCCGAGGTACTTGGAAGGACCATCATCTCACATTGTATATTAATCGCTTGGAGATGTTGGCTGTATTTTTTTTTTTGCCCTGAGGCACTTCCTTGTAGAACTCAGAGGCCATCATGTTCTTGTTAGGACAGACAATATGTCAGTGGTCTCTTATATCAACCGCCAAGGAGGTTTGAGATCTCGCCCTCTTTGTAGACTGGCGCATCAAATTCTTCTTTGGTCCCAGGACAAATTTCTCTCTGTCAGATCTATTTATATTCCTGGGGTTGAAAATATGGGAGCAGACATCCTGTCGAGGCAGGGGCCGAGGCCGAGGCCCGGGGAATGGCGGCTCCACCCTGAAGTGGTTGAGCTTATATGGAGAGAGTTTGGCCGGGCGGAGGTTGACCTGTTCGCTTCTCATGAGAACTCTCATTGCCCGCTCTGGTACTCTCTCTCACATCCAGCTCCTTTGGGCTTGGATGCCACGGTACAGATGTGGCTGAGGTCACATCTGTACACTTTTCCCCCGATCGCTCTGCTCCCTGGGGTTCTAGAAAGGGTCAGGAGGTACGGAGTGAGACTACTCCTTGTAGCTCCGTACTGGCCGGCCCAAATTTGGTTTTCGGACCTTATTAGTCTCTTGGAGAGTCCTCCATGGAAAATTCCTATTAGGAGAGATCTTCTGTCTCAGGCTGATGGTATATTATTTCATCCCCGACCAGAGTTATGGAGACTATGGGTCTGGCCCCTGAGGGGGTCCCACCCATAATTAGGTTGCCCTTTCCACCGAGGTGGTCAGGACATCCATACTAGAACCCCACTCTACTAGGAACTAAACAATTAAGTTAGGGAGGGCATTGAACCCAGTTTATTACTGCCCACTGGCTTCAGTACTGGTGTTCCATCCCGCTCTCTAACGGGATCTCCTGTTCATGCTTAGGGCCTCTGTGGCGGCCTCAGTGCCCTCCGCAAGCCTCTAAGGGTGTTCTCGAAAGGACGTTCCCACTGAAACTCCATGTTCCTGTAGATTGGAGGATGAATCCTTTTCATCCAGCCTATTGGCATCAGGCTGATGGGTTATCCCTGGCACCCATCATGTCCTGTGGGTGAGGTATACGAATATATATTTGAGATATATAAGTATATATAGGAGAATCTATTGAGTCTGCTTCCTGCTCGTCTTACTCCCTGGAAGAGTGGTGGTCGTGCCCCCTCTTACTTGCTAGCATGGGAGCCACTCAACGTTATTTTTGCCCTGTACTGAGGTACTTGTAGGCAATGTTAAGATTCTTCAGGTATTCCATCCTCCATCGCATGTGTCGGATGGTCAAGGTCATAGCCTTTGAGGTTCCTACATTAGGACTCAGGCTGAGAGGAGTCAGTCCATCTAGTTATGCATCAAGGGTTAGGAGCTATTCCCTTTATTAAGAGTACAGTTGGTTATCTAAAACCACTCATATTTGAAGTACAAGGTGCGCTTCTGCCTTCACCTGTCATCTAATATTTTCTACTGTCTGGGGCTCCCAGCCATGAGGTCAGTCGAGCCTCCGGCTCCAGACCTCCCCTTCTTGCACCAAATCTTATGACAAGCTAGTTTGGATCTGCCCTCTACTCATTCTATCGTCCGTGAGTGTACCAGATGCTTTATACCAGGGCGTTTTTACTCTCAGTGTGGCGGCGTGGGTATTCGTTCCCCAAAGTATCGAGTATCGATGCAGCGGGAGTTCCCTTTACGAAAGGGAACGTCTCGGGTTACGTATGTAACCCTCGTTCCCTGAGTAGGGAACGAGACGCTGCATCCCTCGGCCACACTTTTCGCGCCCCTGAGAACGACTTGCTTTGACCAATTAGAAGCTAACATTTCCTGGTTCCTGTGACCCTTTTGTAGCTTCCGGATCACCGTCACATGCGACGTCACGGGTGACGTTGCACCAATCAAGATTGGAATAGTTCCATAGTTGACTTCAGACGCTTCATGCCGAAGGCATTCCCCAAAGTATCGAGTATCGATGCAGCGTCTCGTTCCCTACTCAGGGAACGAGGGTTACATACGTAACCCGAGACGTTTTGGGGCGCGGAAGTCCAGCTGACTGTCCCATCTTGACCCAATGTATTCTTGTCACGTATTACTTTGCCAGTGGTGTGAAGTTGTTTATTGTATTGTTTATTTCTTTTTGTATTTCCATGCAGGAGCTGAGGGCCACTTACGCAGGTGTCCTGGGGCTGTGGTAGTGGGGTCTGCTGGCCAATGTCAAGTTCATTGTCGTGTTTCTACATGTGTCTCAGACACAGGTCATGCCTGAGGCATTCCCCAAAGTGTCCTCTAGGAGAAGCAGTGGCTCGTTCCCCTTCTCAGGGAACCCTGGTTACATGCGTAACCTGAGACATTTTACTATTGGTTTCCTGTGATCTATTTTGTTGTCCTTTTGTAGTTTTCTTGTTTATTACTTCCCTGATTCTGTCCAGGAGTGTCTTGTTAGTCTGTTAGCCTCTGTGTATATAAACCCTAGTGTTTCCTGTGCTGGTTGTCAGGTCTTCTCCTTCTAAGGCTGTGATGTTGGTGTTCTCAGTCCAGTTTTGGTATTATATTAACTCTTTCACCACCAGTGTTTTTTTGTTGTTGTTTTTTTTTTAGTTGCCAGCCAGCAGCAGCAGTTTTGATTATTTTCAAAAAAGATTCATAGTCCCCAGAATATTTTGGGGACTATGAAATATATCAAAAGAAAGAACAGAGAATTTTTTTTTTAATCGACACTTGAATGTTGATAAGTTTCATCAAAAAAAAAGAAAAAGAAAAGAAAAAAACAGTGAAATATCATATGGCACAGTTATATTTTGCTCACACTTACCATAATCAAGTCCATTCTGAGTTAGTTTGACTTTAACTCCAGCATTGACACCTGTAACCACTGGGACCAGAGTCAACAGCACTAGAGTACACCGATAGAACACCATCTTCTCACAGACCTATAAGAGAGACACATGGGTATTTGGTAAGACAAAATAATCCCTTGACAGGATACAAGACACAAGTAATATTTCCCAGTCTGACTGTTTTCTCTTGAAATCATCTGCAGACTTGATCTTTGCGTTCCACCATGTAGCATTGTTTCGACATGGGGACAAGACAATGGTGAACAATTTGTTGTCAAAAGTTGCAGAGAAAAAAGATTCACTAATCTTGGGTTCTGTTTATGACATACATTGTTGCTATTAAATTCAGCTTTTACTTCTACAGTACTTTATATGCAACTTGTAACGACTGAGACACATCAGACACAATTATTTAACAAATCCTTAAACTCACTCTCTGGGATCTATGGTTCCAATAGAGTAGGCCACAATCTGAATTCAAGAACCAGAACCTTGAACCAGAACAGAGTCAAACAAACTTTTCAAGTTCATTGTCAATTCTTTATTCAGCGCAGAAGAAATCGATTGAGACTCATTGGACCATCAAAATCCTTCTTCAGGAACTTCACGAAATGCTTTCACTGCAAAGGCCATGCAAGTATACATTTAATGAGGTGTTCTGAAAATAATAAGCTGATGGTTCTTTTCATAGTTAGATTAATCTTTTCCATAGCTTCATTCCCTGTTTACGCTTCTTGTCACTTTCCATTTTACCCTTATATGTGTGATTGAGCGAAGCTGTATATGTTTAGATTAGGCGTGTTAGTAATTTAGTTAATAAACTTGGGCAAAATACATGTTTGGTTCTGATTCTCTGCTTGAAATAAAGTTTAATTTATGATTTTTAGATTTTGACTACCTACTCTGAGTGGTACTGTGTAGTAAGAAAAACATTTCCCTCACCCTGGAAATTAACATTTCTCAGAATAAATAAACAATTAACACTTAGTGTTCACAGGACAAACAGGTTAATTGATTGTACTATTAATTTTGGACATACATTAAGTTAATTCTATTAACTGATCCGAATATACATAATTAATTATTACAAGTTATGATTGATTATTAATATTTATTTTGAGAAAATTTGCTACAAACTGTATATCATTTTAATTCCATAAAGAGAAGTGAGGAGAAGTCCTGTAGTGCATGTCCTTGAAGCATTCTACTGTAGCTTGGTGCCCAATTATTTCAGTCAAAAATGTATCCTGCTTTCCCAGAGATTCAGGCAATTGGGTATATTACCCTTACGAAAAAGAAGTTTATTCAAGTGTTCTATTAGTATACTTCTTTTAAACTAAAAATAAGAAAGTATACTTTCAGTCTACTTTTTATATACTTCTCAGAAATATACTTTATGTACTTCTCAGAAATACTTCAAATTGCACTTAAGTGTACTTGACTTATACTGACAGAAACGTCTAAGTATATTTGGCCTATACTTGTTGATCGAGATATACCTAAAAGTATAATTAAGTATTCTAAGTATTCTTGGCTTGTACTTGTGTTTACTATTTTGATTTAGTAGCTTATTAAATACTTTTTTTAAAAACATAATATTACATACCGTCTAAAACTAACATGTTCAGCTTTATATAGTAACAAACTTTCTGGTGGAATAGCCTATAGAGTAAATAAAATAAGCATGGTAAATAAGTTTATTCAAGTGTTCTATTAGTATACTTCTTTTCAGCTAAAAAGAAGAAAGCATACTTTCAGTCTACATTTTATATACTTCTCAAAAATATACTTAATTACACTTAAGTGTACTTGACTTATACTGAGAGAAAAGTATATTTGGCATATACTTGTACTCAATCTTTTGATCGAGATATACTTAAAATTTTAATTATTCAAAGAATACCTGGCTTGTAGTTGTGTTAACTCTTTTGATCGAGTAGCCTATTAAATATACTTTTTTTACATTGTTTTTCATATACAGTCTTATGCAACTTTGTTTGAAAATATTGATTAAAATGTTGATATAAAACAGATATGTTTCTAATTCTGCGTATCTGAATTTTTGTGTAGGCTAGTTCACTGGTAGTGTACATATTTACTTTAATTAAACTTTTCCCCACCATTGACTGAAATTTCCAGCTATCCATGTTTTCACTGTTATACGGTAGGGAGCGCTATGACAGTTCTAGTACAGAATCTCTGGATCAAAACACAGGAGAAGAAGAAGCTGAAACATGTGATAGAAGATTGCTCACTCAAATGTAAAATAATGTGATCATCAAACATTAAACAGCTTGCAAATCAAAACTGCTTAATGTTTTCAAATGAAATGAAGCGTAGTACACTTAAACATATACTTTTATATACTTCAAGTGGGCCAATTTAGTCCCAAGCGGTATTAAAATAGTACACTTACAAGTTTACTACTAGTACATATTGACATTAGTATACTTACTACATAAAGTATACTTAAAAATATACTTGAACATTACTCAAGTATACTTCATAAAATGAACTTGAAGTATACTTTTTTTTCGTAAGGGTAGTGGGTCTTTAACCCTGGTTTTGTCTGGCTTTCTATGTTTTTAACAACAGTGTGATTCTTTATTGTCGGTGAAGGAGGATGAAACCTTAAACGTAGTGCACAAACGCCAAGTGCAAAGCGAATGCACCCTCGGTCTCAGAATGAAACTGAACAGATTATCTCAGGACGACAGACCTTGAGCTCTAGGTCTAGGAAGGCAAGTCTAAACAAAAAAAAAGTTGGTCAGACTTCCTCCACTGGGTAAATCTGTCTGAGGAGCCCTCACAGGGCAAGGTAAGTCAAGCCTTGAGGAGGAGGGAAAGCCTGAAAAACTATAGCTACATTAGTTGGTACTTTAGGCACATACCCCAGTCTCAGGCGTAAGAAGGATTTGACCCCACCTGGGGCAAACTCCAAGCAGAAAGACAGGGCCTGCTAATCTCCTACTCTCTTTAGGGAGGGTAATAGCCACCAGGAATGCCATTTTGAGCGTGAAAATTCTCAAAGCTAAAGTCCATTGGTTTGAAGGGAGCCAGGGACAGCCCTTCCAGAACCATAATGTTGTGTTGGCTTAAAATGTTATGCTTGGTTAATATGCTCTGCCCACTAGGGGTCGCTACTATCCTGGAGTGTTGAGAGGAAAGGAGTAGAATAAAAAGATGGAGAGTTGAGCTACTGCAGGTTTGTTACTGCTGCTTTTTCTTTTATTAATACTAATGTAAGATACAACACATGGTCAATTCCCAGGCCGGGACCTTCTCATAAGCTGCAGCCCCCATCCTCAAAACGCCATGCAGGAAACGAATAACCAAGTGGTGTCTCCCCAAAGACCCATATAGCTTAGTGGTGCGTTGAAGGCAGCTATGGCCGCCACGTCAATCTTAAGCATGGTGGGGGAAAGACCAACAAAAAAACGGTCCTGAAGGAACTCCAGCACTGAAGCCACTGGGCAGTTAAATAAAAATGATATGCTTTGGTATATTAAAGTAAAGTGTACATTTTCAAAACTCTTAGTACAAAAATCCAAACTGATCACAGTTGTAACGCAGATAGTAATTCTTTCAAAACCAGATCTCATGCTTTCATTACAATTATACACATTTCAGTCCACATAATCATTGTTTCAAACACAAGATTATTGTAATATGTAATGAGAACATTTGGTCTAATCACCGAAACACAACAGTATGATCTACTTTCAATTTAGTACTTTAAACAATCAGTTCATTTAATAGCAATCAATGCAATATTCATCACCCTTGTTGCTGAAATAATTGCAGTAACACAGGCTACAGATGCCGCATTAAAAAATGTAATCCATAATGGTTGTAATAGTATCTATCTTTTAATAAGCAGGGGAAATTCCTGACTTGAAACAAATACAAATTTAAATGTTTAGGAAGTTTGCATTGTAAGAATGTACAGGGAGACTTCAGATAAAAACGCTGACTCGTAAGGTAATGTTTTCTCATTAAAATCAGTTGATTTCCTAATGTTAGGGAATACCAATATGGCGGAAATCCATTTATTTATATAGATCAGTGATTCTGACTAGTCAAATTATAATTATGACTCGTTGAAATACAATTGTAACTATCTAAATATTGTGAATGAATTTTAATTAATCAACTTTAATTAATCAACTAACATTTGTTTTTCTTGCAGGAACAACATTCATATGCTTTTAATGTTTCCAAACTCTTTGGGGAAAAACTTGTGACTTTGAGTATGTGTCTATGGGTAAAAATAACATAGTTATGGGAAGTTAGACAGTCTGTTGGAACAAATGAAGTCATCATTAAAACCTTGTGATAAGTAATCACAAGATCAGAGTTTGCTTTACCTAGTAACAGAGGGGTTTGCATATGAAGAACCAATCAAATAGTGGGGAAATTATGTAATGCAGCCTGAAATTTATGCCATACCTCTATACTATAAAAACTGTGGTATATGTATTTTTCGGTGGGATTCTCAATGGAATTTGTCTGAGATCCTCCGGCCTTGCTTCTTGGGAGAGATTCCCTGAGAACTGCTCGGGAAGATCTCCTGGCCGTGATTAAAGCATTTAAAGGACATTTGCAGGTCTGTTATTTATTCCTGCGCAGGAAGCTAGTTTAGGGAAGCTAGTTTAGGAAGCTAGTTTAGGTAGGAAGCTAGTTTAGAAAACTAGGTTTAGGAAAAACGAGTCAGAATAGCAGGTGATCTATAGAGTGGGGACGTCGGGGACAAGACCCAATAAATAGAGCCAGGTACAGAGTTGGGTGTCCATTTGGAGACACTCCAGATAGTTAGGTTTAGAGAAAATATCCACAACAATATATATATTTACGGATAGTCAAATCATAGTTTTATGTCAATTCTCCAAAGTGTCGTCATCCCTCGAAAGGGAACTTCTTTTCAGTTAAAATTTCAATGAACTTCCAAAGAGCGGATTCTCTGCTTTAAAGAGTTAGTGAAAAGTAACTTTGCAACTACATGTCAACTAGCACTCATTGGAGTATTAGGGGACTTTCTGCTTAATATCTGCTAACACTTTACACTAACACTCCCTTGGGGACCGTCAAAATAAATATATGTAATTATTAGTAATTTTTACTTTATATGTCCGCTTATTCTACTAACCCCAACCTAACAGTCTACCTATACTCTAATGAGAGTTAGTTGACATGCAGTTGCAAAGTTACTTATAGTTAGTAGAATGTGGACTATTAAGATAAAGTGTAACCAGTTTATTATCTATCTGTGGTATGAGCAGAGACAACATACAGTGTTAAACACCATGGCCTGAAGCAACAGTGCAGAAGTTTGAAAAGGTTTTAAACAGATTTCAGAAAGTTTTACCTGAAATAACAAGCAACAGCCAAATAATTTAATTAATTAATTTTAACTAAATAATTATGTTTAACTTATATATATATAAGACATTATAATAACATTTCAAAATAAAATAGACACTGGAAAAAGCAAAACCCGTACCTGAGGACACTTTCGGGGAGACTTCCACTATGGAATAACAGCACCTGTAAGAAAACTGTTGTCCTGTAGGAGTGTTGGAAGCTTTTTTATAGGTCAGGGTGTTAAGATAAGCACTGCTCACATCTTCAGGTTTTTCATTATAGCCCAAATGGATCTTTGCACTTTGCATATCTTTGCATATGTGTATGCTGTATCTACAATCCATGTAAATCAAGCAATTGAACCTAATCGGCCTTTGCCAAAAGTTTGTACATGAATAGTTTAAGTTTTTATTGTCTGGGTTGGTGAGATAAGCCCTGCTCCTGTCTTCATGTATTTCAGTCTTCAGTAGCTTGCGCTCAGCATCTCGTGAAGTGATCAAGTTAAAAAGCTTATGAACACCTTATTTGTTAATGAAAAAATATCTGCATTTTCACTTTCACATTTCTTTAGATCTTTTTATTGCGTTGGTGTAATTTTCACAAGCAATTGGTACATTTTCAAAACTCTTATTACTAATATCACAACTGATCATCAGAAGTGCACTTTTTTTCCGAACATTTCAGCATATTTTCAATTGTGTCTACTAAAGTGTAAAGTAAAGTAAAGTGTCTACTTTAATATTGCAAATAACATTTGTGACCCTGGATCACAAAACCAGTCACAAGTCGCATGGGTATATTTATGGCAAAAGCCAACAATACATATCATTTCAATTTGTATGGTTCAAAATGATAGATTTTTCTTTTATGCCAAAAATCATTAGGCTATTAAGTAAAGATCATGTTCCATGAAGATATGTTGTAAATTTCCTACCGTAAATATATAAAACGTTTATTTATTAGTGAATGTAGCAAAATCGCGAACATAAAAGGACAACTTTAAAGGCGATTTTCTAAATTTTTAGATTTTTTTGCACCCTCAGATTCCAGATTTTCAAATTGTTGTATCTCAGCCAAATATTGTCCTATATAACAAACCATACACCAATGGAAAGCTTATTTGTTCATCTTCCAGATTATGTATACATCTCAATTTCAGAAAATTGACCCATGGTTTTGTGGTCCAGGGTCACATTTGTGAAAATAAAATGTCAACATATAGGGGTTATTACGTATGTAACAGTGGGAACTGTGGGAACGCCTCAGGAAAAAAAAGCAGAAAATTGTACCTTATTAGGGTACCCCAGGGTATGCCCCAATGACAAAGAAGTTTCGATCCTATGGGGCGCAAAAACATATCTTAAACTGGCTTACATAAATGCAGATTTAACAGGTTTTATTTATAAACTTTCTTTTACAAAGAGAATTATTACATCATCTCACAGCATCAGGTGTGAGTCGAGACAATTAATTAAAAGCTCATAAAAGCTCATCAGACATAACTCAGCAAATATATTCAGAGTTATGAAAAAGTCCTTTAAAACAGTAACACCTTCAAACAAAGTAACAGGAATACATGAAATTGTCTGTAGAATCCTTACAAATCAGGAATTGTTATAATTAAAAGTACTGTTATAAATTGATATCCAGCTAATTAAACAGGCTATGTCATGTGCTGCACATATGGGCAGGTGTTCTTCAGCAAGAATACCTAGTGCTAATACATAATTTGTTATCAACCCTGTAGGCATCTAGTGCCTGGTATCAACCTCCTCACCTGGTGAGAGGACAGTCCATTCATTTTCATATTTCATACCGTATGAATAATAATGACAACAAAAGGATTCAGGAATTAACCAGTGTCCATGTTAAGAATGTACTTAATCTGGAAAAACAATGGAACTTCTTCTGTATGCAGGTGACCCACAGTAAACACACCTAACACAATATTTGACCTCATTTATCTCTACTTCTGTTACTCGCTGAAGCTGTTTGCCTTCAAAATTTACATGGCTTCTTGTTCACGCTTATTGAATGCTGTAGAGCTGAAGCT
Source organism: Scardinius erythrophthalmus (assembly GCF_964197995.2). Taxonomy (NCBI): domain Eukaryota; kingdom Metazoa; phylum Chordata; class Actinopteri; order Cypriniformes; family Leuciscidae; genus Scardinius; species Scardinius erythrophthalmus. Next base: position 31,429,453 of record NC_138234.1, read on the forward strand.
AAAGATTGAAATGGTGTGCTCACACAACATCCAGCAACTTTCTCATATTCCCCCAACATATTAACAGACGACAATTCCCAACATTGTCTATGCTGATGTCAGTTACTTAAAATGGATAAAATGTTAATACATTTTTACAAGTGCTAGCAACCTGTTTGAAATATTGATGTTTGCCTTAAATCCTCAAACACCATAAAGAATGCAAAGGTCCATAACAGAACATCAAACGAGAGTAATAGATTAAATAATGACATTTTGGAGTAAGAACATCACCAAACTCTTCAACTGTACATGACAAAAACTCAGGAAAAAGCCATTCTTTTTTTTACAACTGGTGCCATTACAATGTCAGAAATATTACGACAAAGTAATTAGACATGCCAATAGCTAGAGCCCTCCGGGATTCTGTGTGCTACCAAAAAAGGCAGTAGGCGAAATAAACACCATTTGTGTGAGGCAGACCCTACTACATTCCAGTTATGTAGAAGTTTTTCAGAAAGAGGAACAGGATGTAGAAAGCATCAAATCAGAGGGTGATGACTTGCTGTGGCGAGCACGACGAGGTCGAGGGCCGTGGGAGGACGGCGCGAGGCCGGTGGCGCGATTGATAATGAGCGACACGTGCGCGACGCACCGGTCTCGCATCTCTCACGGAGGAGCGGAAGCATAAAGGAGGAGCGACGACAGTGAAGAGCGAGAGAGGACAGGCCTGATTTTTATTTGGATGTGTTGTTTCTGTTTTGTGTGTTGCCAGCAGTCGTCCGTGAGGGGCTGCTGGCTTTTACTTTCATTTTTGCATTTGTTTATTTGGTTATTAAAATGTTTAAGTGTTCGCCGGTTCCCGCCTCCTTCTTCCCACAACATCATACCCCGTTACATTGGTGCCGAAACCCGGGAAGAAGGAGTGACACGCTGTCGGAGAGCCCTCGCTGCTGGGGGGGATCGCGGTGCTGAGGAGGTCGGGCAGCACGAGGGAGCGACGGCCGCCGATTGCTGCCCGAGGCGATGGTGCTGGAGCGATGGAAGATCTGGTGGGACGGAGAGCTCAACACCGTGCTCCTGGATCGAGGAGGGGTGGCTGCCGTCCAAGAGGGAGCGGAGGAGTCGCTCCTGTTCGCCGTGAGCCAGACCCTGTTGCCGTCGGCCATGATGGGGGCGGAGCAGGGAACGGGAAACTCGCTGCCGGCTGCCCTCGACAGGAGGAGTCACCGCCAGCCGCCAGGAGGCGGAGGAGTGTCGAGCCGTCCCCCAACGAATGTCCAGTACCATCGCATGGCACCGCGAGTGACTCTCAGCCGGTTGAGGACCGAGCGGCAGTGTGTCCGGGAACCGGATCAAGATTTTTATTTTTTTTCCTCTCTCCCCTCTCTCGTCTCTGTCGCTCCTCGTGCTTCCGTCTCCTTTTCCCTCACCTCGTCAATCCATACCTCCAGCCCAGGTAACGTTACCGCAGCCGCCGTGATCGGTCCCCCCCGGGGAGGGGGGAGGGGGAGTAAGCGCAGTCTCGTGGGTGCCCCCCGGCCTGCGAGGGGCGATGGGGGTATGTGGCGAGCACGACGAGGTCGAGGGCCGTGGGAGGACGGTGCGAGGCCGGTGGCGCGATTGATAATGAGCGACACGTGCGCGACGCACCGGTCTCGCATCTCTCACGGAGGAGCGGAAGCATAAAGGAGGAGCGACGACAGTGAAGAGCGAGAGAGGACAGGCCTGATTTTTATTTGGATGTGTTGTTTCTGTTTTGTGTGTTGCCAGCAGTCGTCCGTGAGGGGCTGCTGGCTTTTACTTTCATTTTTGTATTTGTTTATTTGGTTATTAAAATGTTTAAGTGTTCGTCGGTTCCCGCCTCCTTCTTCCCACAACATCATACCCCGTTACACTTGCCATCTCACTCTCCTGCTTATGAGGAACTGGTGGAGGTTGTGTCTCACGCTGTTGCCAAACTAAACACTGACTAGCCATCAGAGAAGGACGTTCGTCCCAAATCCAAACTGGACGAAAGTGCTCGGCCCTCACGAGCGCAACCTCTGCGTCGGGGCCTGCCATTCTTTCCCAAACCGTGGGTGTCGAGATCATGGAAGAAACCGGTCTCCGCGAGGCTGACTCCAGCTCCTTTTCACCAGCTCCTTATTCGACTGGAAATCACAACAGTGGAAAGTCCTGCTCAAAGATCTGCCTGGTAAATGTGTACCTACCTAATAGGTGAACCTCAGAACAAACAAAGGGTTTATGCAATCAAGGATGATCAGAGTAATCTATCATCAGATGATGTCATATTTTAGGAAATGGGCGCCGTAGCTACATGAGTCCATGTCCAAACAGTGTGCATGTGAAGGACTGTTTCAACTGTCATGATGAGCCACAGAGATCCTCCACCATAAACCTTGAAGATTAGAAAGTGACTTCCATCAGGATGAGTCAAACAGCTGGGTTGATACCACTCAGAATTGACACTTCGGAATGACAGGCCCATGGGAATGGTGTTGAAGACAAGTTCAGGTCAGGAAGTAAAGCTGAGGTCAGGGTGGTCAAAGAGGGATCATCTAAGGTGTTTCTGCGACCCAAATCAGATGTTGTCTTACTGCTGTCTCATGAGACTGAATAGACAAACTTAATAACGTTTAACGGGTGTTTTCATAGGGTGTTTTCACCCCTATTTCGTTTGAGCCCTCCAAACGCTCTCAGAACGGTTTCTTGTATATGTGAACAAACCAAGTGATCTCAGACCCCCCTAAAAGGTCCCACAAATCTGTGCTGCTTGAGCTCTTAAAGTGACAGCAATCTAATATTATAAACAGGCTGCTGCTATTTATTAACCACCAAGTCTCCCTGAGCTGCCGCCACCGCCATGGCTCCACCCTGGAGGCTTCCTGCTCTGAGTAAACCACGCCCTCATCAGCCTCCAGGGCGCCCACCTTCCCACACGTTCACGTTTTAGTATTTGTGTTCATGTTATGTTTGCCTATGACACCCAGTTTGCCCATGTGTTTTACTGATGTAATCCCTGTCACCTGTTGTCTTGTTAATTGGTCATTATGAGTTCATTTGTCCCAGCTGTGTCTTGTTTCCCTGATCTGTTCTGTGTATTTAAACCCTATGTTTCAGTCTGTTCCCGAGGGTTGTTTCATAAAAGACGCTTAGAAAAGCGGAGATTAAATTCCAAAACCGGACTTGAATGAGCCTAACAAATAAGTTGGGGCTAAAGTGGTTCCATAAAAGGTAATTGAAGTTCACGCAATCTCACTAATTTGATCCAGGTTTATCAAGTCTAAATAATTGCGTGTGCACGCGTTTCTGAAGCAGCCCTAGAGGTCGATCGTGGATCAAATCGACCCACCATCAAACAGCGTATATTTTGTGCTGTTTTATGCGTTTATTGTGACATGTTTTTTTCCCTCAGTGCAAAACTTACATTTTACAGTTATATTCTACATCTGTAAATGTTAGAAAGTCGTGCAAATGTATCCAAGTGTATTTTTATGATATCAATAACTGTAAAGGGACTATTGTAATGGGGTAAATCAAATATACTGTCAATTACTAAGCTCAGATTCATCTTAACAGTTAAAATTTATACTGTACTTGTGTAATTATTTATTTTTAATTTTGTGATTTTAACTTTAACTACAGCTGCCAAACAAAACCAGAGAGAAATGTATCCATAAATCTTTAAAACAATCTAATTCAATCTTGGGCACAAAACATTCAGCCAGTAAAAAAAAGAAAACCTGTAGTATATATATTGTATTTATCTATCTATATATCTATATCTATAAATACAGATTGTCTAATTTATCATTGTAGCCTTATTTAAGTTGATTTTCTGTATACTGTGTATTTATTTTTGGACTAATAGTGGTTAATAAAGTCCAATAATGGTATGAGAGAGTGTCAGTGGTAATATCATTGTGTTCTTGTCGGTCAGTGTTAGAGGATCTGTGTAACAGCTGAGGCTTAGCCTGACAGTTAGCCTGCCCTGGACCAGGCTAGTTTCCCAGCATTAGTTGCCAGGGTAACTGAGTTTGAACTATTTTAAGTTTGCTTTATGAAACAGAATCCACCGACAATAAGTCTGACTAACCAAAATAAGCCTGGCTTGTATTCTAATCTTGTTTTATGGAACAACCCTCCAGTCTGTCGATGTTGCGTTTATGGTGGTTTCTTCTATCCATGTTTTTTTTTTTTTTTTGGTGAATAAACTGCTGCGGTTAGATCCTGCATCCTCTTTGCTTGGACCAACCCGTGACAATGTGGTGTTTTATTTTTACATTTGTTTATTTAATAGGCCTACACCTACTGTGGCTGAAAAATAAAGCACTGTTTATTCAATTTGTATATTATGTTGTGTATTTGTAATGTGTATCTTTGTTCTTATTTTTTAATAACAAAGATAAAATAATGAAATTATATTTATAATTACATTATTTTGTTACCTTGTAAGGCTACATTTTTAAAATGGGGAAATTAGTTTGCCTGTACTGCTGTCACTTGGAAAACAGTAAAAACAAAACAAAACAAAAAACACAAAGAATGGTGAAAAAAATTGGGATTTTCCTGAAAGAAATTGTGAAATGATATTTTTTGCCATATCGCCCACCCCTAAAAGAGGCTATAACAGAACAGTGCTTGTAAGGTGGGCGAGAAAGCAAAAGGCTCTCCTGAGAATTAACATTTGAACTCTCTCTTGCTTAGTAACAGCAACATCCGAGATGCACCACAGTACAGCTCTCACTTCACTTTTACATTCTCATCATCTCCCCCTGCTCCCCCTCTTCTCCTCCTCACCTAAAACTCACTGAAAACCTATGCATTGTTAAATACGTACAATAAGTAATTATACATGTTTGGCATCATTTGAAATGTCTCAGTGCGACTGGTACAAAGGTCTCATTCCAAAAGTAGTAAAACAAAAGATAACTTGAGATAACTTTAGAGATAACTTGCACACAGAGGATGGTGCGTCTTCCAGGCAAATGGCCTCCTGCTCTCAAAAGGTGTAAACTCTGCATGCAAATTCCCCTTATTAGCAAATGTTTCCATGTGAAAGAAGTTTCTGTCTTGGCCTGGGTATATAATGAATTGCAACAAGAGTGTATGCAAAACATCATGTATTTCATAACGTCAGGTTCGCATTTCTCTCTTTATTTCAGAGCATTTGATGTTTTGTTTTTATTATCTTTGAACTGATTATGAAATTGGCATGATACATTTACCTGACATAATAAATTGTTACGTTTGATTTATTCCGACTAAACTCTGAAACTGACTCAAGTAGATTAAACAGATTTGTATGTTACCACAAGTTTTGAGTCAGATTAGTGACGACTAATATTTAGGGCAGTAAATATGTCACTTGACCAACCTTAATCTGGGTGTCTTACCTCTGTTTTAATTTAATGTTACTTTAGATAAGTGTACGTGGGAAACCACGGCATGGCCAATCCAAAGCTGTTATAAGAGAAGTAAAGTTGGTTGACTTATCTAGTGGCCATACCTCTACTGAAGTAAACGTTATGTTAAATTCAATTAAGTGTATGCAATTCCATGTTGGCTATACCAAAAGTATATGTGATTGTGTAAGTGTGAATGCGACCGATCTCAGTTATATTAATTACCTCTGATTGGTGATGAAAACTGATGAGCTTGTGAACGCGAGACCTGCGTTAAGTATGAGGACCTCTGAGCGACATGGCTTCCTTATATGAACGGGTAAAATATAAGTAAAGAGTTGAAAAGAATAATCAAATGTGCTGCTAAACTATTATATGATTGACCAATAACCAATTGATAATCTAAACTAAATTCAAGGTTGTTATAAAATGGAGTCAGATAAAAGCTTACATGGAATTAAATTACTTTGCCGCGTGGAAAGACATTAACACGCAGAGACCTTCACCCATTCTATCGGATGCCGCCTTTGGACCGATCCAGACGGGCTTACACTACAATGCCTGACAAAATGCATCAAAGTGGGTGAAATTAAGCATCCCTGTCTCTTCTATGATGACCAGGATGAAATTTTGGGTGCAATCACTTGTGCTTGTCAGAGTTCTTTTGAGGTTGTGGTGTGAACAATAAAGGGTCTGAGATCACTTCAATGCTGAAGAGGACAAAAAAAAAAAAAAAAAAAACGGTGCTCTTTTGAGTCCACTATATCATGAACACCAAAAGGACTGAGGTCATTTTCCAGCTGGTTCACTTTAAGTGAACTGGGTTTGGTTCTTTTAAAATTATGTGAAAACAGCCCAGTTAACTAAAATTAATAAATGCTCTAGAAGTATTTTTTGTGTGTGTGTGTGTGTGTGTTACACCATGGTGTTTCATGTCATGTTCACTTGGTTAGTTTAAATCACTTGATGCAGCAAGTGTGTGTGATCGTGTTGTTCATCAAGTGACAAAACCAGTGGAACACATTTGCACGAAACCATGCCTGTGTTAACCACAAAAAAAGAAAACTGTGCAGAAGTTAGATGTTAAAAACATTAAAAACAATTAATATGCATGCCAAAAAAATATATATATCTTTAGATTTATTGACATTTGTTTTCTTGATTTCAAGCTTTGTCAAATGTCTACAAAATATCACTCATGTTTCAGCCCCAAGAAAGCTCATCATCCATGTTGTTTACCACTTTTACTGCAGAGCATGTCAGCGCACTTATAATAGAGAGAGAAAATAATGATTATATTACTGTATATAAGCAAGATCTCCACTTAAAACAGTACCAGCAAAAAGTGTTACTCTCATACACACACTGCATATTTACATACAAAGCAGCAAACTCATAAATGGAAATTAAAATCCACACATTTAAAACAAAATAACAGGAAATTTTAGTTTGTGTAAAAAAAAAAAAAGCATATATAGGCACACTTTGTATTCATAACGTGTATCACATCACACATTGGCTGTAGACAGTAGTGCTCTGCTCCTGACTAGGCCTGGTGTTACTGGAGCACATGAAGAAATCAACTTCAGCACACTGAAAGAGGACCATATTATAGTCAGCTGGTCATAAACATTTCAGATCATTTAATGAATCTTGTGCAGCTTTAAGTTTCACTGTAAGAATCTCCAGGATAATAGAGGACAAAATAAGATAACATATATTAATATTGAAGATCTTACCTGTGGATTATTTGAGTTTTGAGCCGCAGATTTTCCAGTTGCATTAATAAAGCTCTTCACCATTCCTGAAACAGCACTGAATATGAATATCACTGAATTCACACATTGTAACAGTGCAAGAGCTGATTCACAGAGAGTGTGTTTTACTGTGAAAAATGTGAGATTCAGACCAGGGGAATGAAAAGAGTGTCTAGAGAAATGTGTTTTTTAAAAGTTTAACTTTTTTGTCATTTTTAGTCTCGTACGAGACGCTGGAAAAGAAGACAGACGTGAGCGCAGCAGTTAAACACGTTTAGTGTGTGTTTACATAAAAAAAAATGCAAAAGTAGCGCAGTGGAATAGAAAAACACGTTCTGTGTGAACCGGCTACATTTACTAGATCTAGAGTTTGTCTTCTTGTAGTTCAAAGACTTTTACTGTAGTAAAACAAGTGCAAACCTATTAATGCAATGGTCAGAAGCACATTCAGCAGGACAGATATGATGATGGTCATATTTCTCCATGGTATCTGGTGTTGTGGAGTGTCTGTAATATTATTACAAAGTCTGTAAAAAGGTTTGTAGTTCAATCTTTATTCAGTTTCAGTCTTTAACAGAACAATTAAACTATTATTAGATCTTCATACAGTATATTCAATCTGGAATCCATCATGTGGTTTATAAAGACATGAAATGATAAAATAACTCACCGCTGATGTATATTTTGGTGCCGTTGTTGAATTTTAGTGGTTCACTAGTTTTCACACAATAATAAACTCCTAATTCATCAATGGTGATATTTTTGATGAACCTTCATATGTGTTGCTGAAAGTGCGTAAGATCAACACTGGAGGATCCGGTAATTTCTGCTTGTACCAGTAAATCTCCTCTATATCAAGATCACAGGTTATAATCACATCAGATCCTAAAGTTACTGGTGTGTTTGTTAGACTCTCTGTGGCTTGATACAACATGAACAGATCTATGAGAGAAAGAAAAACACATTTATTAAGATATAAAATCAAAAGAAAACTGACTCAATCAAATGTGACGTGAGAAACTCACAGATCTGCAGCTGTATGATCTTCATTGTCTAATCCAGATGAATAATATCTGCTATATGTGATCATACACACATCTCGAACTGTGAGCGGAAACACAAACCTCGACCACACAGCGAGAGGGGAAGTCAGAGCTGGCCTTCTCTGAGAACATGATCATTCTTAGTAGTTTAAATCAACAAGTCATTAGAAGATACAGTGTGTGTTAATGACAAGTGTATTTTAACTGTGAGGTGTCCACACTTGAAAAGGACCAGACTTGAGATTTCACTCAGAATAATATTTATTTGATCAGTAGTAGGATCAGGATCAGATGTAACAGGTGAAAAACCTTTAAATAAATAAAAGGTGGGAAAAAAAGAAAACACAAAACATTTTAAATAAACAGGTATTTTCCCAACACAGGAAAGGTCAAATGCATTTTATAGACAACACAGCTCAGTTATCTTTTTAAACTATGCAGTAATAATTACTTTCAAACTTCACCTGTAACATGAACACATTTACCACATTAAATACCAAACAGACAAAAGATTCAAACGAGATTCTGTGAAACAGAGTCCACGTGAGCTTACCGATAGCCCGTCATGATCAAAAAGTCCCAGTTCCTCACAGTGAATGAGTTTGTGCCTCTGCCGACCTCTTTGTCCGTCGCACTCCAGTGACTAACGCGCATATTTAAAACACTGAACTAGGCGCAAGCTTCTAATTTCCCCAATTCAATTCACCTGGTTGAGCCTACACCAGAGCATGCGCACAGTCACGTGCGGGCTGGCATGCAGAGCGCGCGCAGGGGAGGCGGCATGAAGGTAAAAGAAATGACGGGTACACGGAAGACAGCCACACTTCCACCAGGTTAGCGCGACACCTCCCACTCGATGTTTTACGTAGCAATACCCGGAAAGATCGCACTCTCAAGTGGGCTGGTCTCCGACCTGATCTTCCACCGGTACAAGGACGACAAGGCATCCCGATGCAGAATGGTACTCGATTCGGGACCTTTGGCACCCGGTTTTGGATTTCTCACCGAAATGCTGGAGCTTAGAGAGACCCTCACATAAACATCTCGAACAATACTTCTGGAATCAGGATTCACGTCGACAACTCTTGCGAGTCTGAACTGCCCTCTCAGTGCGTTTTGGTCACAGAGCCAAACTATGTCTCCAACGGCAACGTTCCTTTCAGCAGTATGCCACTTACTGCGAATGAACAGGTTCAGACCACGAGTTGGCTCCAGGACTTCCAAAAGTTGTTGACTATAGTTTGTATTTCTTTGAGTCTCTCGAATGGATAAATGGTGTAGTCGACAGTTTTGAAGTCTCCACTTTGTGTGGCTCGACCAAGCAACAGGTTGTTTGGCGTGATGTACTGGATGCTCTCTTCTCGGCTCTGAACTCTGGCGTCGATGGGTCTCTCATTAGCAAGATTGGCAGCTAGCTGGAGCACAGTCAGGAACTCACTAAAGGTAAGGCCTTCTACATTGCCAAGACTTTGGAGGGCTCTCTTAGTGACTCTGACAGCAGCTTCGGCGGCACCTGTTTCGGTGAGGTGAATCGGCCGGGAGGATTTTCCACATCCAGGTGGTCTCATTTTTGGCAGCATACTCTTCAAGCGACTCTTTGTTCTTTTGATTCAGGTAAGTATACATCTCTTTTAGGACAGGTCTTGCTCCGACAAAGTTCGTACCAGGATCAGACCAGATTTTTCGGGGATCTGGTAGGTAAGCAGAAAGCTCACTGTTGATAATGTGTTTGCTAACTCGACATGGATGGCTCGGCTGGACATACAGCAAAATACGACACCCCATACTTTCATAGTTACTCTCTTCTTGACATCATCCTTCACATGGTAAGGTCCAAATAGGTCAACAAAAGTGAACTTGAATGATGCAGCAGGACTTGACCTCTCTTCAGGTAAGTTTCTCATTATCTGCTTGCAGGTTCTTGCTTTTACTTTCCTGCAGACGATACACTTGTCAATGACTTTTCGGGCAATAATTCTTCCTCTTATGACCCACACCTCATCCGCAGCAGAGTTCCCGCCACTCCATCATGTCCCTCGCTATGCGCTTCTCTGGCTAACAGGGTGGATAACCAAGCTTGGAATGGTAGAAGAGGAACAGCTCTGCAGTCTTCTCCGAAGGTCTGGACTCTGCCACCACAAACCAGAAGTCCACTAGTCTGATCCCTGTAGACGACTAGTCTGTCTATTGTGGCGCTTGGGAAGTCGACGCCCTCCTGTGCTGCTAGACAAAGGTCCCGGAACACGTCTCGTCTTTCGCTGACTGTAAGGACCCGAGGATGGTACTGCCTCCCACTTTTCTTGGTCTCTGATCTTGGCACTCAGGAACTTTTTAGCTGCTCTCCAGATCCACGGCATGGTCCCGACCAGCCTTCTCAGATTGCTGAAGTGCCTTATGTCGACAAGCTGTCGAATTGCTGCTCCTGCTGGTGGTCTTCTGGACTCTACCCGGGCTGGATCGTGTGCAGTCTTCAGGTGACTTCTGGTAAGTGCTGCTACAAATGTCTTTTTCTGGATCTTTGTGACTTTATCTCGAGCTTGGGCTGCGACGTCTATAGCGGATTTCTTTGGCCACTCATCGTCAGGAAGTTGGAGGAACTTTGGACCCGACTGCCACTCGGAGTCCTCAGTTAGGGCATCTGAATTGGAGCCTCTGGTGATGATGTCTGCGATGTTTGCTAGCCCTGGAATCCACCACCAGTCCTGGACGTCGGTGCTGCTCTGAATCTCGCCAACACGGTTTGCGAAGAAGGTCTGGTAGCCATAACTCTCACGCTGTATTGCACCCAGAACGGTCTGACTGTCGACAAGATGGTACCATTTCTCGACCTGGAGTCGGCAGTGTCTCTGGAAGTAGGTCTTGAGGCGGGCTGCGAATACGGCTCCACACATCTCAGCTTTTACAGGATCGCCTCTGTGGTCGAGAGGGGTCAACTTGGCTTTGGATTCGACCAGTCTCACAACGACACCATGGCTGCAGCTCCATCGAAGATACATCACTGCGCCGTATGCATGTTCACTGCCATCAGAGAACGTGATGGCACTGGGCTTTGCACAGAAATCTGGCGGAGTCAGGGATCTGGCAAAGTGAAGTTGGCTCAGGTCAGCATATTCTTCTAATAGCTTTATAGCGTCTTCTCGGAGACCTTCAGACAAGGCAGCGTCCCATGTGTCTTCTAAGCAGTACTTTACTTTGGCTTCTTGGAAAGCTCTTCTGACCAAAATGGCACCTTTTTGCTTGACAGGAATTACAAGGCCAAGTGGGTCGTACAGGCCTGGGCTGAGTTTCTCGATAACTTTGTCTCTTAGCGCGCTACGGAGACTCTTAAGGTATAACTTAACTGAAGGTATACCATTTCTAGGCGCGTTACCCGAACTATACCTTAGGAAGCTGCTTAAGAATTACCTTCTCACGTGCGACGTTACCCGGTGCTGTCCGTGGCGATGGTGCTGAATTGGTTGATATCGATGGCTCGAGAATCAATTATTCTCTCGTGCAGGGGCTGTTTATGTGAGAAAGCGGTGCTCTTTATAAAAGAAGCACTTCATAAATAGTTGAAATTGCATTTATTAGGACTCATGGGATATTATAAAAAAATAACCCAAACTATAATAACCTTGCCTACATATTTTAAAATTGTATCATATATTGCTGCCATAATAACCATTTCAATTATTTATGTGCTTTCTTCTCTTTCCCATTTTTTTTCGCTGAGGTGGAGCTGTGGTGAAATATTGTTCTTGTAAATACTTTACAGCAGGGGTCGGCAAATAACTTTGGCCGTGGGCCAATATTTTTTTTAGCCAGTAGATGGCGGGCCAGCTACACGGAGTAGGGATACAAATTAAACCGCTTAAAATACACTCTGTATTCACCCGCTTTATATCCCGACCTGACGGGTCCGCAAAATTTAGATCTCATTTCCAGAATCTCACATTCAAATGTCTCTAACGGAAAGAGAGAGATTAAGTAGCCTATAACAATTATAAATGCTATACAAAAATTGTGTTCGTGTCAATATAAATATTATTTTAACATTGTACTGACAGCAGAGAAAAAAATGTCACAGAAAAAAAATAATGAAATATAAATAACAAATAAATATCAAATCACTCAAGCAACATAAATGAAAACCATATTGCCCAACTGACAAATGAAGAAGGCTATTTTCTGCCAAACTATTTCAAACATCCTTGCAAAAAAAAAAAAAAAAGAATGTTGTTGACTGACAATGGTTTCAGTACCAAACAGCTCCTCAGAGCTAGGTGTAGCCTAGCCTGCAGGTGGTCAGAATGAAGTGCGGATGCGCTGTCAAAACATGTCGGGAGTCAGCTATTGTCAGTCAGATCGCCCGCTCTGTCCAAACTAGGTAGCCTACACCAGAGTTCTGACCGCTACCATCTTTATACTTTAAAATAGAGTCCTGCACGGGTTCGGGTACCCGACGGATCACCCGCAAATTTTGCTCAAACGGGTGAAAAATATCCAAGTTCCAACTGTGTCGGATACGGGTGCGGGTCGGATCGGACACGGGGGAAACACGGGTTCAAAACAATCACATTCAAACGTAAAAATATATGCATATTTTTAGGAACACGTCTACAAAAATATGCCTGTATTTCAAGTTTATAAAATAATTTAAAATCCACATCAGTTTGTGCCCACGCGCCACGCCCTCCCAGGATCTATATTGCATAAAGTTTGATATTGTGAGCTAGTATTCGCCCATTGTATGGTCAAGTGCAAGTAAAGTCCATCAATATACAGAAGATATCAAAAGTAAAAATCAGAATGTCACATTCCAGAATATTGTTGATAGATTATTACTAAAGTTAAGTAAAGTTATCATGAGCATTGTAATGTTTTAAGTGGATGTCATAACAAATGTCGGACCAAAATCCACATCCTTAAAGGGGTCATATAATGCCATTTTTGTACAATCTAATATGATTCTTTAGGGTCTAAATGAAAAGTTTGTAATATACTTTAATTAAAAATTCTCATTAGTATTGTAAGAAAACACTAATTTTACCTGGTCAAAAACAGCTCTGTTTTCAGCACGCCGTTTCAGTGCATGTGTCTTTAAATGATAATGAGCTTTGCTCGCCCCGCCCCTCTGCTCTGTGCATACACCGTTTCTAACACAATAACCACGTGTTGTTCATTATAAACGTGGGATTATGAATTATATTGAGAACGTTGTACATAGAAAACATGCCGTAATGTACCCTGAGTGTAAACCTTAGATGCATTCATCGTGAAGCGTGCAGCAAGGTTTGCAAATTTCGCAAAGATTAATATAAATACTAATATAAAGGTTAATAAAACATTACACTCACATCTTCTGGAGGTTCAGCAGGAACACGTTGGTACCGATCCGTTTTTTCTTGTTTGTAAAGCTGTCTGGTGTGAAATGATTCGTGCAAACATGAAAGCATGGACGATCGTGGGGAATCCCCGTGAGGGAATCCCCGCGTCAATCCTTTGGGCATATCGCTTCAAAAACAAAACTCAGCCACTGCATCTTCAACGGCTCGGATTTAGGAACATCCAAATGACTGCTGTGTTCCTTATTACATCTTAGAACTGAACACCACAATCGCTTAGACGCCATTCTGCTCCAGCATATCAACAATGGCGGACTACTATGACGGCTGTCACAGCTCGCTCAGGGCGGGTCTTGTGTTGAAACACGGCTGTCACTCAGCACCGTGGGAGGGGCGTTGGATATTATGACGTCACATCGAACGGCTTGATTTCAGAGAGGGTCAAACATATAAGGAGATTAAAACCAAACCACTGGATGGATTTTTATCATGATAGGATGGTTGTGTACAGGCACTGCCAACAGACATTTCAGTGCAATCAACTTGTAAAAGTGCATGTACCATTATATGACCCCTTTAAATTTAGTCCTTGTATGTGTTTTTAAAGCACACTCAGTGAACAAACAAATGTTCACAACACAACGGAAATGGAACTTGGTTGGATTTTGTACATTTATAGCCAATGTAGTCAATACAGTCAATGTTTTTGATTTATTGTCAGTAAATGTTTTTAAATCCTTAAATTTCTTGCTCAACACTGCTCTCTTGTGGTCAGGAGGCATTTTTTTGTGCTGTGGCTTCATTTTTTAGTTTCAACAGAAATAAACAAATTATAAAAGCATAGAACAAAGCCAGCAGGAAACATGAAAACATTATTTCCGGTCACATATTTTTTATTGACATATTATGAAAATAAAAATCTCACATGCATAATTGGGTATTATGTTTTTAATATTTACTTGCCCCTAAACAGCACATACATTGCTGTATAAATCAATATCAAGCTCTCAGTCGCACTGTTGGCCTGAATATCAGCACATATGCATAATTATAACCATATAAATATGGTTTTATATAGCTTTATATAGCTTTATACTTTAACAAAGAGGAAGACATATTGTTTTACATTATATTTTCATGTAACATATGATATCAGTGTTTGTGTTGAGTCTTGAGGTTGATCGAAATCCATATCTTGAAGATTTTGAAGGTCTGTGTCTTGAAATTGTTTCAAGTCGTCTCCATTTCTTGCATGAACAAACACCTTTAAGAGTCCTTAAAAGTGAAATCAGATTTAACATTAAATTAGTATTTCAGACAAAAACATTATTTATTCACCCACATTTCATGGGTTTGTTCTTTCAGTAACATAACAATTGTAGTCTCTATAAAGAGCTGGAACTGCAAGAGCTGTTAAAATAATCTTTAAACATTTGTAAATAGCATACTGATATTATAGTGAGAATTCAAGAGCACAATGTTCACATTTGGAGCCATACATGTATAATTTCACCAAAGAGCTCACCTATGATCACAATGATCAGAAGACCATTTATGAAAGCAGATATGAAGATAATAATCTGTGTCTGATTCTTCTCAATGTTCTTCACCGCTGTATGATTCTGGATCTCTGGAGTTGGTACTGTGTAATCATTGAAGGGGTTTAATATTAATATTTAATATTGTTTTGTCTAAAAATGATTAAATGTAAAGCTTGATGATCACTGAGTGTTCACTCACCAGTGATGTGTAGTCTGGTGCCGTCGCTGTATTTCGGAGGAGCGTCTTTGGTCACACAGTAATAATCTCCTAAATCATCAATAGTGACATTATTTATGAACAGGCGATGTTTACTTTGCACTGAATATTTCTGCCTAAAAGCTTTACTGTAGTGAAAGAGAGCTGACGTTGTGGAAGAGAGTAATATGACAACTGGAGAATCTGGTAGTTTTAGTAAAAACCAATAAACCTCAATTACATCAAAATCACAGTTTATCGTCACATTTTGACCCAAATCTATTAGTTGATCAGTTAAAGTCTCCGCAGCTTCACACCATATGAGCAGATCTGTGGAATAAACACAACACACACACACACTAAATATGGATTATTATTATGTCATTAAACATTATAAATTATCTTATAAAGAACAATAACATATTCATAAAGAACAATAAACTCACAGAGGTAAAGCTGCACAATCTTCATGATGTTAAAACACTTGTTTCTTTCACACGACTGTAGAGATGTAACTTTACCTCAGAGCTTTCAGATGAATATGGTGATTAACCACAATCAAGAGGAAGTTAAAGGCAGGTTTGCTCTGGTCACATGTTTAGTTTTGTTGTTGATTTGTTCAAAACTCAAACCTTGATCTATATATAATCTCTTGTGTTTTTAAAAATATATATTCATCTCTAATTCACTGGCAGCAAAATGACCCAAGACACTGAGAACAGCACCATTTTCTTTTCTTCAGTGTCATACAAACACACATATGTTTTCTTCAACTGTATTCTCATTATAACCCGTGATTATTAACTCATAAGTTTAGATGAGGTTTTTAGTTTCTGTCTCTTGACAGAATTATCCACTAATTCACCATAAACAATATTTATCCTTGAAGCAAGTGCGTACTCTATGTATTTTAATTAATCTGGATTAAATTTCTTTTTTCTTATACTTTCTTGGTACTTCTTTTTAGTAGGAAGTGTGAAACTTATTTCCAACATTTATTATACAATTTATTAATCTTTGTTAATGTTAGTTAATAGAAATTCAGCTGTTCATTGTTCATGTTAGCTCAGGTTCATTAAATAATAATAACAGATACAGCTTGTGTTTTTAATAATGTGCTTCAATAAATTTTAATAAAAGTTCAATTAGCATGAACTACAATTAATAGCTGCTTTAAAAGTATTTCTTTTATTATTGTTAGTTCATGATAACTAATGAAGTTAACTTTAACAAATGGAACATAACTGTAAAGTTTTACCATGGTGTTTCGTGTCATGTTCACTCGGTTAAAGTTTAAACCTCTTGATGCAGAAAGTGTGTGTGATCGTGTTGTTCATCAAGTGACCAAACCAGTGGAACACTTCATTTGCACGAAACCATGCGTGTGTTAACCACAAAAAAGAAAACTGTGCAAAAGTTAGATGTTTTTAAATATGTGCAAAAATATTAAAAACAATTAATATGCATGGCAAAAAGAAAACACCTTTAGATTTATTGACATTTGTTTTTTTGACTTCAAGCTTAAAAACATCACTGATGTTTTAGCCCCAAGAAAGCTCATCATCCATGTGGTTTAAAATTTCACTGCTGAGCATGTCAGCGCACTTATAACAGAGAGAGAGAGAAAAAAACTATTGTATTGCTATAACATCTCCACTTAAAACAGTACCAGCAAAAAGTGTTACTATCATACACACACATAATAACAGGAAATTTTAGTTTGTTAAAAAAAAAAAGCATATATAGGCACACTTTGTATTCATAAAGAGTATCACATCACACATTGGCTGTAGACAGTAGTGCTCTGCTCCTGACTAGGCCTGGTGTTACTGGAGCACATGAAGAAATCAACTTCAGCACACTGAAAGAGGACCATATTATATATGAATGGACATATACAGTATGATAGACATAATGTACAGTCAGCTGGTCATACACATTTCAGATCATTTAATGAATCTTGTGCAGCTTGAAGTTTCACTGTAAGAATCTCCAGGATAATAGAGGACAAAATAAGATAACATATATTAATATTGAAGATCTTACCTGTGGATTATTTGAGTTTTGAGCCGCAGATTTTCCAGTTGCATTAATAAAGCTCTTCACCATTCCTGAAACAGCACTGAATATGAATATCACTGAATTCACACATTGTAACAGTGCAAGAGCTGATTCACAGAGAATGTGTTTTACTGTGAAAAATGTGAGATTCAGACCAGGGGAATGAAAAGAGTGTCTAGAGAAATGTGTTTTTTAAAAGTTTAACTTTTTTAGGCATTTTTAGAACATCATGTCTCGCACGAGACGCTGAAAAAGAAGACAGATGTGAGCGCAGCAGTTAAACACGTTTAGTGTGTGTTTACATAAAAAAAAAAATATGCAAAAGGAGCGCAGAGGAATAGACAAACATGTTCTGTGTGAACCGGCAATATTTTGTAAATCTAGAGTTTGTCTTCTTGTAGTTCAAAGACTTTTACTGTAGTAAAACATGTACAAACCTATTAATGCAATGGTCAGAAGCACATTCAGCAGGACAGATATGATGATGGTCATATCTCTCCATGGTGTCTGGTGTTGTGGAGCGTCATCTGTCTGATTCCTGTGGACGGAGTCTGTAATATTCTTTTGGACAAAGTCTGTAAAAGGTTTGTAGTTCAATCTTTATTCAGTTTCAGTCTTTAACAGAACAATGAAACTATTATTAGATCTTCATACAGTATATTCAATCTGGAATCCATCATATGGTTTATAAAGACATGAAATGATAAAATAACTCACCGCTGATGTAGATTTTGGTGCCGTTGTTGAATTTAGTTGGTTCACTAACTTTCACACAATAATAAACTCCTAATTCATTAATGGTGATATTTCTGATGAACAGACGACTGTTAGTTTTCACTGAGTATTTGTGTATAAAGCTGCTGTTTTCATATCTACCTTCTTCTAATGTGTTGCTGAAAGTGCGTAAGATCAACACTGGAGGATCCGGTAATTTCAGTTTGTACCAGTAAATCTCCTCTATATCAAGATCACAGGTTATAATCACATCAGATCCTAAAGTTACTGGTGTGTTTGTTAGACTCTCTGTGGCTTGATACAACATGAACAGATCTATGAGAGAAAGAAAAACACATTTATTAAGATATAAAATCAAAAGAAAACTGACTCAATCAAATGTGACGTGAGAAACTCACAGATCTGCAGCTGTATGATCTTCATTGTCTGATCCAGATGAATAATATCTGCTATAGTGATCATACACACATCTCGAACTGTGAGCGGAAACACAAACCTCGACCACACAGACGAGAGGGGAAGTCAGAGCTGGCCTTCTCTGAGAACATGATCATTCTTAGTTGTTTAAATCAACAAGTCATTAGAAGATACAGTGTGTGTAAATATGCAAGTGTGTTTTATTTAAATATACAGATGTGTGAATTTTGATTTGCTCCTCAAAAAAAACACATAATCATATAAAATTGTATTTATTTATTATTTGCTACAAGCACCAGGTGACATATCAGATTGAGCTTTGACTAAAATGCCACTGCAAGACTCAAGCTTAAAGAAAACATCTGACGATATCTTGATGAACAAATCAATAAATGTGCACGTCTGACTGGCTGTTTGTTAACATGTTTAATGGCAAAACAAACACGTGTGGAGTTTCCACTTTTTCATAATGCAAGAATTTTGTCTCAGAATTTAGTTTAATTTAAATATATTGTGAGGTTTGCTTATATTGTTAATAGTGAACCAGTCCTAGATGTTGATAATCAATTGCATTTATAAATTTGCATTGCAATTCATATCTCTACCACATGATGTCCCTGTACACTTTTGTAGAGACTTGAATCAAGAAAGAGGCATTTACCTGAAATATATCCAGGACAGCCTAATATTGTGAAAGATCAGTCAATCTAGTAATTTATCTGTCAGGTTTAATTGATTTTTAATATTCATCCAGGTTTTATTTATTATAACGTTCGTGTTTAGAACAACTCAATGTATGTATTCATATACAGCCTTTTATCTAAGGATTGTTCATTCACATACATTCTTGTGCACTCCTGTCTGAATGACTGTTACGTTGCTGGATTACATCTTGAATCCATGCAAAAAATCTCTTTGACTAAACATCCATCGAATCTGAAATATCTAAAAATCAAATCAAATCTTTAAAGATTCACCAGAGAAACAAACACACTACGGTCCCGTATGCAGCCACAGACGTGCTCCTCATGACACAGCGAAGGGAAGGATGCGTTTGATAGTTTTAACTCTCAGACTGAGCAAAACATCTTTCATCTGGAGAATTCTCAGCTGAATCGCGATGACTCAGTGCTGTTCGTGTTTCAGGGCCTCTCTCTTAAGTCTTTTGAATCACAGCCAGCAAGAGTAACAAATAGAAATTCCCTTCCCTCCATATGCTGTTTTATACATCACACTGGAGGCTGAAAATACAACTATTAAAGACGGATATTTTGGTATGCTTTGCCCTTACAGCATCGATATATACAGACTTATTTGGCTGATACGTGTTGCTACATATAGACACCAATGATATTCCTGCGAATGCATTTAGATTGCAAAAACACAAGAATTTAAGTTCTCATGAGTATAGACTGCATGGGAACTGCAATAAACACGGACTTGGAATGAATAGATGAGATTATGAATCTGATTAAGGCAATGCATGGACGACTTGCTCAGCGGGTCAGGAGAGTCCGCAACACACACAATGACCATTAAGACGCCTCTGAAAATGCGGCAGGTTGCCGTTCGCGTCACCATGGTTACCTCATGTCCGGAATGTTTATTCAGTTCTCGCAGGATCTGGGTGTTAGCAGACAATCACCTTTACATCTAAAAATAAACAATGAAACGGAGTTTATGCATCAGTGGCTCGGGAAAAAACTGCAGATTTTAAGCGGCTCGTAGAACATCATGTGCTTTTTTAGCATTTATAACTTATTATTAATACTTATAATCATAATTATATGTAATAATAACAGTATTAACTCTACTTATACAAAAATAATGTTTATTTTATGTATTATTATTGTAAAAAACACCACAAATTGAATTATTCTGTCATTTTTCTTGAATTTTCCTGATGCTCAAAAGACTTGCAAAAGACAACGTGCCTATAATCTAAACACACACACTAATGGACTCTGTCATTTCTAAATGAAAGCTTGAGTAAATGAGATGGGAAGGGCAGAGAGAGCGACTCCCACCCCCGCCTGATTCCCCCCTTCACCTGCTCTTGTCATGATAATATTCCCCTGCAGTCTCATCATTGTTCGCTTTCTGCAAGATAGTCGCTGGACCCTTCTGGATCCAGTGTGCAAGCCTGTAGAGAAATGAAGAAAAACGACACAAAAATAAGTAAAGCGAGAGGCTTGTTTTCTAATATAGCCACTGGGGGCTTAAAGGCGAGCGTATAACTGCTGTCTTGAGCAGTTTTTATACAGTCTCTGGTTCCTATTATACATCAACAGGTACTGAAATTGTTATAGTACATGAGTGGTGCAAAAACATCCCTGGCACACTTGCCGTAACAAAAAGACGATATGGCCTGGCAACGTAATTATGCCCATGATAAGATAAGTGTAGATAGATTAAGAATTATAACATGTTTGGACGATGGCTGGTTAACGCACATTCATACATGGCATTTTAATATCATAGGTCTTATCAGTCACCCTGCTGAGAAAACAAAAACAAAACGCTAAAACCAGTCTAAGCTGGTCATTTTTGGGTTAGCTGATTGGTTTTAGAGGGGTTTTGCCCACATATTTAGAGGGGCAGGCTGGTCTGACCATCTTAAACTAGCTAAATCCATCTTAAGCCAACCAACTAGCTTAGGTTTTTCTCTCTCTTTTTTTTTTTTTTTAGCTTTTTCAGGGTAGGCCTAATTAAATAATAATTTACATACAAATCCCGAGTGATTAAAGATTTTGGCTGCGTTCACACTGACAAATACCTTAAGAGTGCAGAAAACCGAAGTCAATCGCCTTCCCGATTTTGTGAAGGCATGTAATATGGATAACGAAAGACTATATTGTGTCTTAAGGGATTTCATTTGTATTCCAAAATATTTTAGGTCACTCCCGCTGCTTTAATCCTCTCAAATATGAGGTCAAATATTCAGTCTTGTCCAATTTTGTTTTTCCCTCAACGCCCAAAACGCATAACAGGTGTTTTGTCTCTCGCTGACTGCTCAACATCCCTAAATCGTGCCATATTTTTCACAACAAAAGAGTGGTTGGTAGTTATTGACATTTCTGTGGTACTTACAACTTCCGTTCATACAGAACACGTCACCCGAACTCACGCGCGGTTGAAAATAACCGTTCAGCTGCTGTGTGAGTCATACCGAATAAAACTGAGGTAAAAACAATAATAGTTAAATTAAATAACAAAACCAAACGCCAGAAAGATTGTGAAATCGTCTTACCCAGTTGATAAATCGCATGTTACTTTATTAGGCTATAATTCTACTGAAGACTATAGCCTAACTGTTTTATTTTAGTTGAAAGACTGTGTACCATGGTACATTTCTGTGATACCCATAGTAATGTGCCTAACTGTAACACAAAAACTATTGTGAAGTGCCTGTCAAGTGTTTAAAATATCGACCATCCTAAAATCTCAAACATGAGTCAATAATAACCCAGCGCGCGCTCTGTCGAGCGTTTACTGCTACTGTAAAGCGCGTGTCCCGTTAAAGAGCGACAATCTGCGTCATGTGACGGCGAACGGACGGACGGACGGAGAGATGAAGATGGCGCAGCACCGGTGATGAAGAGTCTCTCGTTCACACCGGAAAATCACGGAAAACCGTATCGATTAGGCGTAAAAGAGCACCACGCGCGCGCACGACTCGAGAAACCCTCAAGGTTAGTTTGTCCTCGCGCTGTTTTGTCGGATTCCAGCGCTAAACCACGACTGACCGAGTCAATGAAATAAATAAATGATCGTCTCCATCCTCAGATGTTGCTGCCGTCGCATCCATAACGGGAGATCCAGGCGCGCGGGTGGGAAACCTGAGCTGACGTGTGAAATATGTCGTTTGTTTTATGAAACACACCGCTGTGAGATAAACACGTCTGAGCGTCTGCTTGAACTTTAATGTGTCATCGTACATGACATTTAACCGAAACTCTTCTGATATCTTGGTTATTTTACCGGGATCATGTGGACACCGACCGAGGACGAGAAAATCGGAGTGGGTGAGTTGAAAATATGTTTATTTATCATTCTTGCTGTAAACATACACATTAATCTATTAGTCAGCGACTGATTTCATGTGTTTTATGTGGCTTACAAATCATTTAATGATTTGAAAAGGCAAATTACATGCTGTCATATGAAACTAGATGCCATATAAAATGTATAAAAAGGCCATGTTGAGTGTGGAGAAAGTCGTAACCCGTTTTACGCATGTAATACTGGTACTTTCACCAAGGTATTACTATGAATTTTTATTGAATTCCTTGTGTAAATCTGTCTGCACGACTGTTGAATACTAAGGTGATGTTACAGTAGTACACACACACACACACACACACACTGCTGATGTTGAAGATGCTCGACTGACCGACAGGGGGCGATACGAGCGGTGCGCTTCCAACAGGTGCATATGGTGGAAAACATCTAACATTTAGGTCTATCACTCATCATCCATCGTGTGACCATCATCATCATCACCATCATCATCATCTCAACTTCCAAAACAAAAGGACACCGTCTTCATTGTTGAAATGCACCGTCAGCATGTTGCAGTGGCCACCGTTTATCACCGTTGAAGCTTCGTGTCAGTGCGTGAAATGCCAGTGCAGTTTGCACCTCCCCTACTGTTCCTGACAGAATCGCACAAGCTTCGTGTACAAACAGAAGCAAATTCAAACGCAGAGGTCATTGGTATACCTTCAAAAGAATGAATCATACAGGGGGCATCATTGCTGCAGTAAATACAAGGAACTTGACTTATCATTCTCATAAGGACCTGATGAGTCACCAGTTTCAGGGAGATCAGCATTAAGGGTGGGAGTATGATGTACACGTACAATCTAGTTGTCATAACGGTCAGATGAATGCAGATTATTTAAGATGCATTGTTAATGCATCGGTCCCGTTGGTTCACTTCCTGTGCTCGTGCGAGTCACAATACAAAATGGCAGCCTTCACTACTATGTCTTTGCTTGATGATTTTTGTTGTCTGTTTTGTTGTGGCGTTAGTGGTGTGAGTAAATTCCTATTATTTTCAACAAGCCTTTTTAGGCACTTCAAAATGTAATTACTCATATGGGTGATTCTTTAATTAGGACAACTTTTTTTTGTCTCCAAGGATGATTTTAAAGAAAACATATTTAAAGAATGACTTATAATAGCCTTAAATGCATTTTATTTTACAGTAGGTGCACTTACAGTGTACTTTCCTGAGAAAGTACCGGGTAATATAAGGTAACTACATGGGTTAATGGTAGCAGGGTTAGTAGTACATAGTTATTACCCAGTTATTGTAATTACTATAAGTACACAGGACTGTAAAATAAAGTGCTACCAAATTTTTAAACGACTCTCTTAAAACGACTTTTCCCTATTTTTTTAAGAGTGTGCAACACTAAATTGGCTAAATCAGGACAATTCTGTTTCTGACTTTTTCCTAAGAATTTAAATGTGTAATTATTTTGCTTGTAAACTTTGCATAACATTGCAACATTTTTCTTGTATTTGGTTATTATTAAAATGTAATTTAAAATATTATACTTAAAAAATAACATTGAGAGGTCATACACTTTATCTGGATGCCTTTTTATAGTTTTACATTCATTAAAAATATACATGAATCAGTTCGCCTAGATTTAACAGTTAGGCTATTGCTTAAATATTTGATAATTGTAATGTCTGAAAATGAAAATCTTGCCATTTTTACCTTTTTTTCTTTTGCGTTTAAAGTTAATTGACTGCTTACTAGCTCATTGTTGTTTTAGCAAGACCGAGGGGCCGTTTACCCGACACCGTTTTCAACTGAAAACTTTTAAAGCGTTTTGGCCGTTAATTTACACGACAACGGTGTTTTGAGGGCCTGGAAACGCAAACTTTTGAAAACGGGTTTCAAATTACATGTTTTTGAAAACGATAACATTATTGTCTCTGTATAAACTACAAGAACGCGAATCTGTGAAAGCGGTGACGTCATGCTCATGCGTATTACGTGTTCAGTCGTAGAGTTTCTTTACAAAGTGACATCGCCATCTACTGGCCGGGCATGAATAATAAAGCGTTTTTAGTCGTTTTCACGGATCCTTGAGAACGGGGATCGTTTCTATAGGGGGAGGCTGTTTTACGTCCCAGGCAGTTTTACGCCCCTGTTGTTCCTGATGCGTCCAGTAGGGGGATATACTGCGAAATAACACCATTAAAGCGACGCTCGAAACTTACACATTAATAATAACCGTCCCGTCCATAGACTTTGACCAATTTTGTGTTTTTTGTTAATTTAAATATAAACGTTACTCTTAGATCTGCACTACGGATTAAAATATATGTACATATTCAGTTGGGCTTCACTCTCTTCACTTTTGACAACATTGTCGCCTGTACGCGAAAAACGCAAGGAATTTTTTTGTTCATCATTGTCTTGTAAATAAATGTACCCCAAGGCATAAAATGTTTCTTCCAAAAAATTTCAAATTTCATTACCATCACACACAGTATCAAATATCCCTACCACACAGTGGTTGTTATCATTAGCTAAAACTATTCAAAATCGTTTTCGTTAATTAAAATACAGCTGAAATAAAATATAAATATTAGTTGAAAAACTTACATGAAAATAAAAAATGTTGTTTTGGCAACTAACTGAAATAAAATAAGACTATGTTGAAGTAATACAACTACTAAATTACAATTATATAAGATAAAATAAAAAACTAATACAAATTATATGAGCACATAATAAAATTACTAAATGTCAAAATATGAATTAATATTTTAATAGTATACACCTAATACTAAAATAACACTACTATCACTACAATATACCAACATACACTTCTGGTTGATCAGGTTTGAAGAAGTTACATTAACTTTTAGGTAAGTTTCCCTATTTGAAGAATCACACATAGCCTATATGATGTGATATGATGAGGAGATGTTCAGAGTGCCATTTTACAGTCATTTTTTCCTTCTTCTTTGATGCTGCATCTTGTTTGCAGGGAACAGCAAAGCAGTCAAAGTAAATACGAGCAAGTTTGAACTTTAAAATCTCTCCTCAGGGAGCCATATAACCTCAAATACGGCCCATTTGTCAGAGCCGTCATCCGACATCTGCTTTAGTTTTAATGACTATATTTTTAAGAGCTACAGAATAATAAACTTATAGGAACCGACCAACTATTTGTCATCTAGAAAAGCAGATCTGTCAAACGGATGGGAGTTTTAGATTCCGAGGCAACAGAAGGTGGAAACTCATGGATGTTCTCCAAAAGACCGACCCCCCCCCCCAGATTCTGGCACGCCACTGAAAAAACAGCTATTCACGCTGGCTCTGTGTGAATGGGTCTTTGTGATGCAATGGCCATGTTGAATGTGATGCTAACCTCACAGCCTGCTAATGCACCACACAGTTCACATCAATGAAGGCCATTTTGCTCCCAATCTCTACTTTTACTGTAGAAAACATGTTGAATCAATAGTGGTTCGATATTAATTCTGTTTATTTTTAAAGGTATTTTACATTAACCATCACCGCCACTGACATTTAATACCATTTTTGGGACGAGAACAGGTGATATTAGTGTCGAAACAGAACATTTTGAGGTTGTAAAGGAAATTTTCATATTTGAAATGATGATTACCACCACATATTACAAATTCCACCTCTTATTTTGATTACGAGGACAAGGCTACTAAAGTACGGCCTCATTTTAGTAACTACACTATTCGGCGCTGCTTCCTCTACATAAGTCATAGGCGACATTGTTGATATAATGGAGATAATAAGATGGATAATCTTCTGTAAGAGGGCCAGACTGCCCAATTTTATGGTTAAAGAGCCAAATTTCCTCTAATGCCTAGAGGTGATGTATAATTTACTAATGTGCACAATTACATCCCATTTTGATCTGGCATTGCGTAATGTTATATCCTTGGGGTATTTGCGAATGGCAGCACTCATCTTGCATTTCATTCAAAGTCAGATATTTCTACTAGGATATTTATCTCATACTGTAATTGTCTGATGTTTGGAAGATAATGGCGGTGTCTGAAATCGCATACTTCCCTACTATATAGTAGGCGAAAAACATTATGTGACAAAAGAAGTCCGAATTCACAGTACTGGCAAAATATACCCAGATGACCTACTACTTCTGGTGCGATTCTGAAGTGTGAATATGATGGACACTTTACTATCCCATGAGGCCACAGGAGAGGATTTATGAATAGCAGTGAAGCGACGTAAGTGACACTGGTAGGTCACATGACAGTGACAACATGGCGAATGTAGTACGTCCGGATTTAATCATACTATATAGAACATACTTTTTTAGTGGTCAAAAAGTAAGTACTTATTTAAAATAAGTACCTACTCAAGAGAGTATGCGATTTTGGACGCAGCCAATGTGTAAAGAAAAAATGACTGTGCTTTTATTCGTTTTGCACGATTATAAACATAAAAGACAATTGACTGTATTCGTTGGTTAAACCTAGCTAGACAGGTTTTTATCATGAACTTTAATTTTTAATTGGCTTAAAGGTCATTTTCTGGTAGCGTTGCACCAACTGTAACTTTCCACCACCTACTTTTTCAATAAAAGATCTCACAGTGCCTCCATCAACACTTCAGAAATCCTGAGCACTCTTTTCCTAATGATCTTCTATGACAGGAAAAGAGTGCTCAGGATTTCTGAAGTGTTGATGGAGGCACTGTGAGAACTTTCATTAAAAAAGTAGGTGGTGGAAAGTTTGTTTGTTTGCAAGACTGTCACATTGCAGACTCACTGGAGTTAGTTATTAGCAATGTTTGCTAAGGCTGATACCTCAATTTATGCAGCTTGTTGAGGTGTGCTATTATTTTTCTAAGTATCCAGACTTAAAATTTTCACCTGATTGACAATCAAATTGGCAATAAAATCACATAGACCAGACTATCAATGTTTGGAGGTTACTTTTTCGGTGGCTAGCAAACGAATATCAACATGCTAAATCATGCTAAACAAATTAGCTCCAAATCAACATATGTGAGAGATTGTTATCCATATTAGGTTTTGTTTAGGCTAGTAACGCAAATAACTAACAATAAATCTGCCGCTATTGCAGAATATAAACTATTTTGCTATTCATCTTGATTAACTTTTATTCAAAAATTAGGTGGTGGAAAGTTTGTTTGTTGTGGAGGCTCTCACATTTCAGACTGCAGTTGGTTATTAGCGATGTTTGCTAAGGCTGATACCTCAAATCACGTGGCTTGTTGAGGTGTGGCATTATTTTTATAACTGTCCAGATTTTACGCCTGACAGAAAATAAAATTGGCAATAAAATCACATAGACTTACCTCTTAACTGAGACCAGAATGTAAATACTTGGAGGTTAGTTGGTATTAGATGGTTAGCAAGCAAACATGCTAAAAATGTTAACTAGCAAAACAAAATGAGCTCCAAATCTACTTCCGTGAGAGATCATTAGTATAATACGCTTACCAATTTTGGTTAGGCTAGTAACACAACACAGACTTGGGGGTTAGCAGGTGGCTAGCATAGCAACATGCTAACTTGTAAAAGCGAAACAAAACTAGGCTCCCTTGAGCATTTATTAGTATAATTTGCTTACCAATTTGTTTAGGCTAGTTACACAAATTACTGATAAGTCATTTGGGAGAACGGGTCTCAGTGCCGTTATTGCAGCATATAAACTATTTTTGCTCTTTGTACTGTTATATTGATAACATAAATCTCTTGTGGAACTGCTGGAACCATTTCACCCCTTGTGTGTCTCCAAAATGTGATTGTGCTGAATATCTGCAGGAGCGGAACGCATGGAGAAAGATGCAGACAGAGGAGGGAATAACATGGCACAAAACACAGGAGATGTCAACAGTCGATACCTCCACCAAACTGTTTACAGTCATTCTTAACCAGAGGGGGCTTGTTCACACACAAATGTCACTGTTGCAATGCAAGCAGACATGAACATTTGGGAAGGGAAGCTTGCAGGGGGAGTAGAATTGGCACGCTAGACCTGTCATCTCGAGCCCCCACACAGACTCACGCACGCTTTCGTTTGTGAGCTTCCTCTACACACACTCCTGCTGAATGTGTGCTTGGGGCAATGTATGTCAATTATATTAAAATCTGTCAGCTCCTGATCGTTACTCGTATTTGGTCTTCGATCGGGCATTTAAAAGCTTCATTCTTAATGAAGTCTTATGGGTCAGCCTGTGGCTTTAGCGCAGCTTGCCTAGGTCTAATGGGTTTCTGAAGATATTATTCATGTTTTTGCTTTTTATTAGTGTCTCCTCATTGTTCTACAACTAACTATAAGTAATTTTGCAAATACATGTCAACTAACTCATTAATTCGCAACTACATGTCAACTAACTCTTATTAGAGTATTAGTAGAGTATTACTTATAGTCAGGAGAATGTCTGTTGAGGAGCATCAAAAAGTGTTAGCAGATATTAATAAGACAGTCTACTAATACTATAATGAGAGTTAATTGACATGTAGTTTCTCAAAGTCACTTATAGTTAGTAGAATGTCTAGTTGACCATCGGAAAAATCCATTTCTTTGAGCGGTAGTGTATAATATACCAACCTCAACATTTATTTTTTCGCAGCAATGTAAATTATTTATGAATTTGAAATGTGACTCTGAAGAAGTGACTCTTTAGGGCTTTTTTTTCATTTTACGATAACGTAAAACCCAATTTAATGTGATATATTTCTGATTGAAACTAGACAGTGATAAAAAAAATGTAGGTTTTATTATTCAGGAATTGTTTGGATTGTAAAAAAGTGGGCGATACATACCAGAACAGAGGCAGGTTTTTCTAGGGGAGGGGCTAAAAAATAAGAGACCTTGATGATGTCACTGGAAAAGAAAAGTTATTTCAGAAGTGTAAAACTGCAAATTTTGATTTATTTTGTCTGCATATCATTTATATATAAATCACTCTGTATATTGTCTATAATGTAGAGTGTGGAACAAGGATAAGGATTTATAGTTAAACCTCACTGTAACAATATAGATAATATCTCGGCTACATCTTTCTTCCGAGGTTAGAGCGTGTTTTAATTGCATTTAAATCATTACCGCTAAGTGCTCTGAATTAATTAGAAGATCTGATACCGACGCCACAGAGCGAGTGGTTTTAGAGGAGGCGCTGTCCAAGGTGCTGAACACAGAGGCATTGTTCAACACACACGGATTGATACCTGAGACGCTCTGGCAAATGGGTTTACCACGCTTTTCTAACACCCAAGACGCATTCAGCAAATCCTCGGTTAGATACTCCTTCAAAACACGTCCTCTCGTCGAAATCCCAGGTCTTATGTCAGTGGCGACATAATCGCTGTGAAAGTGGCGCGTCGAAATCCTCCTATTTACCTTTTCCTCCGGCCGATCCTGCCTCTCCTGAATGAACCTGACTGAGCAGCCGGCAGGTCATTAGGAAAACATTCTGGAGCTCTTGCAATAAGATCCTCTGATTTTGCTAGCTGAACAAACTTGATTAGCTCTCTTTCAGTCACTCACTACGTCTGAAATCAAACATTTACCTCACATTAATATTCCCCTGATTTGAAGTCGGTTCCAGACACCTTTTCTTCACACACTTCCCTCTAGTCAAACAGTCTCTCTCTTGCCGTTTATCGCCCTCAACGATTGATTCTTTCTGTCGACAGCTTGCCCTAGTGCTAATCAGCGAGATGTGCTACGAGATTGCGATATTTCGCCAATGAACTGGTCTGATGCTGTGCATTAGTGGCTTTAGTTTTGGATTGACACCCACAGTGGAGTCATTATGAAGGTTTATTTAGTCGCCCTTTGATCATCACTCGTCCCCAGGGAAGCGAAGGCCTAAAATTGGCTGTTATCTTCCCAGGATTCAATCTGGATTTTTTATGGTGCATGTATAGCTTGGTTTAGCAGTGTAAAGAATCCAGATTTTGATGCAGAGCGTCATTATGGGATGTTTTCAAAGACTTTGAATGTGTTTTTTTTTATTTTTTTTTATAGAAGACATGTATGTAGAAAGAAAAAAATACGGATAGATATTGAACAACAAAATGCTGGATGGATGGATGGATCCAAACAACAGATGGATAGAGAATGACAAAATGATAGATAGATAGATAGATAGATAGATAGATAGATAGATAGATAGATAGATAGATAGATAGATAGATAGATAGATAGATAGATAGATAGATAGACAGATAGACAGACTATATAGATAGATAGATAGATAGATAGATAGATAGATAGATAGATAGATAGATAGATAGATAGATAGATAGATAGATAGATAGATAGATAGATAGACAGACAGACAGATAGACAGACTATATAGATAGATAGATAGATAGATAGATAGATAGATAGATAGATAGATAGATAGATAGATAGATAGATAGATAGATAGACAGATAAATAGATAGATAGATAGACAGACAGACACACTATAGATAGATAGATGGATATATAGATAGATAGATAGATAGATAGACAGACAGACAGACTATAGATAGATAGACAGACAGACAGACAGACAGACACACTATAGATAGATAGATAGATAGATAGATAGATAGATAGACAGACACACACACTATAGATAGATAGATAGATAGATAGATAGATAGATAGATAGACAGACAGACAGACAGACAGACAGACAGACAGACAGACAGACAGACAGACAGATAGATAGATAGATAGATAGATAGATAGATAGATAGATAGATAGATAGATAGATAGATAGACAGACAGACACACACACTATAGATAGATAGATAGATAGACAGACAGACAGACAGACAGACAGACAGACAGATAGATAGATAGATAGATAGATAGATGCAGAGCATCATATTGGGATGTTTCTAAGAACTTTGAATTGTGCTTTTTGTTTCGACTCTCTACTTTTGTCCTTTAAACTTTTTTTTTTTTTTCAGAACCAAGTACAACTTTTTTGTTTGTGATTGAAAGTATCTCTTCCTCATAAGGATGTGCGTTATTCCTCTTGTAGACAAGGCTGACAGAAGGGCCCTAAGCATTGTGGGATTCTGTCTGAGAGTTCCGTTGATGTTATGGCAACCGTTGTGAAACAGAAGCCGGCCTGCGGAACTCTGGCACAGGGATTCCAGCATTACCATAACAACCCTGTTGTCACAGTCAGAAATTAGCATGGTTTAGTAAGCAAGTCACTGCCGAGGTGGAGAATCACATGTAAGCCGACCTTGTGTTGTAGAGCACATGTAGATTAACATGAGGGATTGGGATATTTTATTACTTATTTGTAATGTATCATGTGTCATTTCTAATGGAGATATCAGTATATAACATTTTTAATATTTTAACACTTTTTTTTTACTCTATCCATCAGTATATTATCTCACAGGTAGGAAAGTGCTATAAAACTACTAAAAACCTGTTCTCTCAACCATATATATCAGTCTCACTAGAACATTCTGAAAGTGCTGATGGCTAGTTCCCAGATTTATTTTTTTTCTCTACTAAAAATTGCCAGGCTGCCCTTTTCACTAAGCCCAAAATAGAAGGGTGAAGTCAGCTGTTAGAACTAAACACTTTTGTCTTCTGAAAGGCCTCACTGCCTATTGATTAGCCCTCAATGACTTTGTTAATGTTGACTGTGTATGGCATGTTCATTATGGCTGACGTGTGTGTGTTTGTGTGTGACTGTCTGTCTGGGCTGCGTGTGTGTGGTCACATGCCTGGAGGCTGGAGTCAAACAGTCCTTAGTGGTGACATAAAACTGCATTTCCATTCCCACTTTGGGGCCAAATGGATTTTAGTGGTTCACTTTACAATAATCATTTCCAAGCACAAATAATGCAAAAAGACTTTGGCTTTCACCATGGAGTGTCTGAATATATTCCTTTGTTAAGGGAAATTAAAGTAAATGAATAGTTAAGTTAATGGATGGATGGATGGATGGATGGATGGATGGATGGATGGATGGATGGATGGATGGATGGATGGATGGATGGATGGATGGATGGATGGATGGATGGATGGATAGATAGATAGATAGATAGATAGATAGATAGATAGATAGATAGATAGATAGATAGATAGATAGATAGATAGATAGATAGATAGATAGATAGATAGATAGACTAAAAATATTGTTGGTTTTTTTCTAAAAATATTGTTGGTTTTGCTTAAAAAAGTAAGTTACCTGTTTGCCTTAAAATTTTGAGTTCATTCAAATTTGAGTTAATACAACAAAGGAGATTGGTTTAATAAACAGAAACTCAAAATATTGTGTTTTTTGAAATACATTAATTGTCTAAGTTGATTTGACCAAAATAAAAAGGTAGGTAGGTAGATAGATAGATAGATGGATGGATGGATGGATGGATGGATGGATGGATGGATGGGAGACATGACAGATCGATATAAAAAAGGATGGATGCATATAGAATGACAAAACTAAAGAAAGTCAGATAGACCAATCAGATTAGAGCTTGCCAGTTTGACAAAGCTCATATTTGCAAACAATATGCTCAGTGATCAGTGAACAGACTGTGGGTGACTGAGTTTAGCAGGCTTAGCAACATGAAATAAATAGAAACATACAGAAAAAGCAATGTCAGCCACTAAGCCTTCAAATTATCTTAAATTATGAACGAGCAGAGTACGTTTCCTCTTTATTTATTTACTCTGTTACTCTTTTTTTCTTCTTGAAATACTCCTCCTGTGGACTCTTGACACATATATGCCATCATCTCTCTGCCAGGTTTTTTGTTTCCTGTTTTCTACCTCCCCTCTCATCCTCACATTTCCTACATTTAAAAAATCTTTATTTTTTTTCTCACCAACTCTGTCCCTTTCCCCTTCTCACGTTTCCACAGAAGGGCAATTACGTTGACCCAATTCCCAGCTGTCCTCATGCTAATGGAGCTGTGCTATGCCTGTTTTTAAGTCTGATTTACCTTGTACATGCTAATGTGCCATTAAGTTTAGACAATAGTGTAGTGCACACATCATTTTCCTTCTGCACACCGTTCTTCCCTTGTGCTAGGGGTTAGCGGGTTCTTTATTCACGTCTACATGAATTCCGGTAGCTAGCAGATATGGTTTAAAATTCTGCTACCAGCACTTCGCATCAAACACACTACAGTTCATATGGAGTTCATATGGCTTTTTTTAGTTTGAATGAGTTCAAAACACATTTTGTGGTCAAAAGAGTCAAGAGTCCGCCATTCCCATTGGGATAGGATGTGCTAACGCACAACCTTTTATCAGAGATTTGCATTATCCAATCCAGTTGCTCAAGCACATGACATATAATAAATGCTGTTGGAATAACTAGTCCTAAACACTCCAAATGACACATTCACAGCCAATCAGAACACATTTATAGGCAAAATTGTACCAGTTTTTTTTGTGGTATTTCAGTAGAGGCCTGCAAACCCTGAGGATGGGGCTCCGCCCACAAGTTGTAATGTCACCAATTTTGGGCTGTTATATTTAAAAGTAATGTGTTACAATACAGCGGTACACCCTACGAAGGAACTCATTTCATTACTCAGTTGCTTGCTTTGGAAAGTACTATGTATGTTACTTTCGTGTGACTTTTCCTCACCTGGGCTGGGCTTGCTTGTTTTTATTTTATTTTATCAAAAATATTATTTTTTTTGGCAAATGTAAGGGCCCTTTCACACCAAAAGTCAAATTAATAAGTCTCAGGCTGAAGGAAATGAAAATTCACCAGTAGAGGGCGCTCCTCAAACAAACCTTTCAGTTTTGCTGTAATTTTGGATCACAGGTGAAGAGGACGTAGAGTGTTCAACACTCTTAGGCCCTGTCCCAAATGACACCCTAAACACTCACGGTCTTCCTACGAGTACTTTCGTGATGTAATACCCCTTTGGCGTTCCGCTTTCAGAAAGAAGTCTGCTGTGGAGCTCGCTTCAGTGCGGGCTCAGCAAAAGTGCATATCGAGGGCGCATATCGACCGCAAACCTAATATGACTAAATGGGACACCCTATGGTCTCATGGACTTAAAGCTACAAAATGAGTTTTTTTGCCGCTAGGGGTCGCTAACCTCTTACAATAACAAAGGCGTAGGTTGATGACGCATAAGCGGAATTATGAAACTTGACGTCATGCCGACGGATCTAATAATGTTTATGGATGAGTGAATACATTGATGTTTTTAACATGACTGTGGTATGAAGCAGGACGCGATTGCAAATGAGAGACAGATATCAGCGCCACACGTGGAGCTCTCGGCATCTCGAAAACGCCACGCTGATATTGATCCTCGCTTTAGTTCTCCTTTTGTCCCAAAGTCTGCTTGCCATGGTCCACGATATTTGAACGAAACAACAACAGCGTGAGCGTGCCTCTAGACGTAATGCAGTTGTCCACGTCTGTCGCCATGGTTACTATGGCAGTACGAGCGGAAACCAGGGATAACGCGGATATTGGATGACAGGCGACAAGTGAACATGGACGAGCCATTTTTGAGCCAAATTTGGGAACTTTTGGGATATTGTAAGTACACAACTGCAGGAAATCACACTGTGCAAGTGATTTTTGCATAATTTACTACAAAAATCAAACATATTGTAGCTTTAACGGACACGCGCACGCAGCAGCCATTGTAAGTTTACAAGCTTATGAAGTGTGCCATTTGGGACAGGGCCTAAAAAAATAAAACACAAATGTGATGTTTATCTAACGTCACATATGTTTTGCTTATTTATATGGTTGAATAAGATCATCGAAGCTCAGCAGCAAAGACATTAGTTAATAAAGTGAGATTAAATACATAAAGTATATTGTGTTATTTAACATATTTGATGATTGAAGGTTTGTGTAATATTCTGACTGTAATATTGTGTAATATTCAGTTTGCATTTCACTTTTTTTATTCATTTTGAGGAATACTGAATCTGTGTTTGTGCAAGTGAGTTGTAAATGCATTCTCATATTTAGTCTACAATAACTACAATAACCATCACGCTACTCACCTTACGCTTGATTTCTCTCAACATGGGGACAGGAGAGCTGTCAGGCAGTGAATGGGAAAACAAAGTAACTTCCATTACTTGTTTGAAAAAGTTACAGATATTTTGTTAGAAATGATGTTAGCTTACATAGCTTGATGTTAAATAGCATACTTGTTCATTTATGTTGTGCCCGGCGTAAGGAATGTCTTTGGTAGATGTATGTTGAAGAAAGCCTGATCAGTCCTGTGGGGTATTATAAATAGCTCAAATTATTAATTAATCATGATAAGCTGAGTGGTTTAACATTATGCTTAGCTCTCTAGCCAGAAGCTAAAAT
Organism: Scardinius erythrophthalmus; assembly: GCF_964197995.2. Lineage (NCBI taxonomy): Eukaryota > Metazoa > Chordata > Actinopteri > Cypriniformes > Leuciscidae > Scardinius > Scardinius erythrophthalmus. Next base: position 31,465,259 of record NC_138234.1, read on the forward strand.
AGTGGTTCCATCAGCAAAATGGACACTTATGATCTGCATTTTTCAGATTTTTACAGTAATCTGCCTATGGCGTTGATTGAGATACCCAAGATTTAACATCATGTTTTGCATATCTTCTCCCTCTCCATTGTAAATATGTTGCTAGCTTATCATTCTCATTCTAACATGATCTTTGGTTGTTTTGATGGATTTAACATAGTCTGCAGTTCCTTAGTAGAATAATTTCTCATTTCTGTCAAAAAAGAAATATAAACAATAACTACGTTACAGTTAGGAATCTCCAAAAAGCATTTAAACATTTTATAAGGACATGGAGTTGGTATTTTTTGACATATGCTAAATCTGAATTCTCATTACACAGCGATTTGAAGAAGCAGTTGTCCTTGCTGACCTATTCGAGTACTCAGGTGAACTTGAGACATATTTAATCGATAACATTGTACTTCTAGGTCATTTTTGCTATTTTTATTGATAGGAAAAGTTGAGGAAGGATAGGATGAAGATAAGTGGGTAGACCTTGAGCCTACAGAGGTTTCCACTGATTTCAAACAACTATTAGTTCTATTGATTCTCTGCCTCTTGCTTGTATGTTTATTCATATTTTGACTAATTTTTCAGGCTTACGGCTGACAGTAAGCAGCTTTGTGTTAACACGTTTTACCATATTTAAACCATCCTGCAGAATTACACTGAAAAAAACAGCATGAAAAAATGCCAAAAATGTCTCCAGATTCAGTCTAAGGGCCCTATTTTAATGATCTAAGAGCATGGTCTAAAGCGCAAGTTCACTTAGGGCGTGTCCAAATCCACTTTTGCTAATTTAATGACGGGAAAAATGGTCGGTGCGCCAGGCGCATGGTCTAAAAGGGTTGTCCCTTTTCTCATAATGAGTAATGGGTTTTAGGCGTAATGTTCAATAAACCAATCAGAGTCTCATCTCCCATTCCTTTTAAATGCCGGTTGCGCTCGCGCCATGGCAGATTCACTATTTACATGACGGAATTTGATAGTGGAAAGACCGAAGCCGTCTCCAGAGCGCAAACGGATCTGTTCGTGCGCTTGGTAAAAGTGCGCAAGTAGACCATCTACGGGACAAGCCGGATTCCACCTTATCTTTATGCACACAGTAATAATCTTTTACATTGTAATCCTTTATTTTAAATATTTGGGATGTTTGTGTGCTGCTGTGCGTCCCTGTGTGTTTAATAAGCAGAGTGTACGCGCGTTGTGGACCCGCCTATAGGCGCACATTACTAATGCGCTCATTAAATAACAAAAAAATACATATATTTTAGCAGTCTATTTCTGCGCCCGAACACCCATCGTTTTCAGACCAGCACACCCATGGGCGCAAATGCATTTGCTATTTAAACAATGTGGCGCTGGACGTGAAAATGATAACTGCGTCAGGCTGAAACTAGCAAAAAACACTTGTGTCGCAACTGGTGCTGCATTGCGCCGGGTTTAAGATAGGGCCCTAAGTGTGTCTGTATTGTGCCAAACATCTAGGCTATATTAAATGAAACAAGTCATTCTTTATGGATCTGGTTGTAATGGCCACTGTTGTTGAAATGCAATCTTTTTTTTTAGCATCAGAACTGACATCTCGTCTCCCTTCCACCTCCAACATTTTTATTTTTACACAAAGCATTCCTCATTGGTTATGCTTCTTTGTTGCCTTCTAAATGTTAGTATGTTAATGGCCCAGATAATAATTCTCCAGAATGTGAAATCAACTTATTCATGCAATTCACGGACATGCCGCCCTTACAAAGCATTCCTAGTCAATGTAACCGGTAAACAGCATGGAATAATTCACCCCACACATGCATTGTCTTGAGAGAAAGGCCTGTCGTAGTCGATCAGCTGAAGGAATGTGTGAGTATGTGTTCGTGCTCTAAAAATGTGTGTGTTTAATATATTGTTACACTAGCAGGAGGACAGAGTTATTAGTACATTGGAGACGTCTGGGCACATTTGTCTCTTTCCCGGCAAGGGGGCAAACTTCAAATTTCCTGAGCAGTGGGAACCCTGGTAAATGTTTAAGCGGTAATATTGATTATTACCAGGTTCCCTAATGGGAACAATGTGGATAAAGCATTTACAGTTAAAGTCTAGGTCATGTCCTCTGTTAAGAATGGAGTTTTTATATGAATTTGATAGAACTTGCATAGTAAGTAGACGGTGGGAAAACCATGAATTGAATTTTTGGTAACTTTATTTTAAGGGGACATAGTTACACGTTACTACATGTATTTACTATAAATATATAACAGTTTCTTGAGTTATCTAGTCAGTATCAGTATTGGTATTTTATTAATATTAATAACGTAAAAATTGGCAGGTCATTTAGCCTGCATTTACGGTGCAGAACCTAATGCACAGATCTCTTTTTCTATGGGATTGTGTCTTTTTTATACATTTGACCACATTGTGTGATCAGATCGTTTTTTTATTTTTTTTTTATCTCACATTGTAGTGCGCTGTTTACTTGATTGTAGAGAGTAGTGAACATACTGTAACGTTATGTAAACACTCCTCCAGTGAACTCCTAACCTAAATTAATGCAAACCCTTCACCTAATACAATGGGGGATGTTGCTGCATTGCTAATGTCAAGGCTTTTACATCTCACTGAATACATTACAGAGGTAACGTTCATATAGCTTAACAGTTAGCTTAGAAATCTGTTACCTTTTATACTATTATTTAGTTTTTAGTATTTAAGCTAATATCTGTAAAGTACTGAAAATGCTAATATCAATGAGAGCTCTGTTGTGCAACACTAAACGTTGTTGGTTTTCCATCAACTCGTCAAATTAAATCAAGAGGTTTGTCATGACAAACCACTCCATCCACTCACTCTTAAAATTTTAGAGCTTGCATCTTTCCATCAGGTGATCTAAACTAGGTTAAATGAGGAGATAAGAGACTAGCGTAGGTTCACAGAACCTATGCTAATGATGCTAATGCTCTAAAGTATCAAGCATCAAATGGCATTAGCGCAAATCTCGCCAACATTTTTCCCTGTTTGATGATGAAGCTCATGCTGTTGACATCAAAGCCAGTCATTATGGGACATGTTAAATCTTATTCACGACTGTTTCATCCGTGTTGTTTAAGAGGGAGGAGGACGGCCCACAAGTGTAATCGTGTAGCTACTTAGAGCCAAAATAAATACAAAAATACAGTCAAAGTAAATGTTTTATTCAGCCTTTATTTTACATAGAGCAGATATTTGGACCAATGAGATTTTTCTGACAGGGCTACCCAATGCGACATGATAGAAACAGACATTAAGTGGCTGATAAAATCTCTTCTCTAGCATTGCTTGTCACTGTTGTAGGTGGTTAGGACAAAAACTTGACAGGGACGATATTCCATGAATCCGTTTGGTCATGTGTTACATTTTCCAGGAATGTACATACTGATAAAACGTATGTTGAGTGCACTGCAAGTCACTTCAGATAAAGGCACCTGGCAAATGAACAAGTGTAAATGTAAGAGATAGGATTCATCATTCCATGTCTTGTTAGGAAATGATGTTAAGCAGAGATAGGGAGAAACATAGACAATGGAGATAAAAAAATGGGACAGTTTAATCCTGTTGTCTCTGCTCGGCAGCTGTGACATGTTGTTTTATGTGTACCCTCTCTCTCTCTCTCTCTCTCATCTCCATTTTCTTATTTTCCGGGGTGGGCCTGCTGGTGATATCTGAGATTGATGTGACAGCAATAGACAGGAGTAGCCCAGGGACTCGACCCTCAAGCCTTGTGGAAATGAACCTGTGCCATTTTTGATTCCCTTAATTACCTTCATTCTGGACAAAAAGCCACAAAAATTGTGCAGTGTTAAAATACCTTCTCCTGTCCCAGTTTAATATGCAATAACTTAATTGACCTTTTGCTAAACTCTTACTATATTACTGACCAATCCTACCTTAACTGTTGTTGTTTACCATTTTATCTGACAGTCTTTTATTCTTGAACCCTTTGAAGGCTAATTCATCCTGCCCAGACAGACGCTGACCAATGCTGACAATCACCAAATTATAGTCACTTCTTCTCAGACTTTTCACTTCCCGACAAATACAGACTGAACATGTTCAGTCGACAAAAACAAATGACAACCAACGGCAAGAGACGGCGACAGGGGTAACACACTGATCCGCTGTCGATCGGCATCTGTCAGTGCATTGAGAATTAGCCTTTACTCACATATATTTCTTGTCTGTTCCTACATGATGTATTGCTTTTGAGTTAGCAACAATAACCACAGGGTGTAGCTTAGAAAACAACCTCAAAATCAGAGCCAGATGATAGTCCTGCAAGGCAGTGTTGTAGTATTCAAGACCAAAACAATATTTTCATGGAATTGGTCTTTTGTACTTGTCTTGACTCAGACTTGAGAGCGATTAGGACTCGGACTCAACCCACAGAGTTCTTGGCCTGGACTTGGACTGAATAACCTGGTCTTGACTACAACACTGCTGCAAGGCCCTTTGGCACACCTTCAGAATCCCCAACCCCTTCTGCTTCTTGTGCCAGATCCCGTTCCTACTTTAAGCAAGGACAAGGGTCATTTGACTAACAAAATTGCATTTTTTATGTAGGCCAACATTAGATGAATAAGTAGTTGTGGAACCTAGTGATCAGCTTATGCTGAGGGCACTAGTGTTCTTTCTTTGACGGTCTTGAGTCATGTGACCTGAGGTTTTGTATGCCGCTGACAATTTGAGGACTAATGGCTAATTAAATGTATTGTCATTTTACATTACCTTTTCCTTGAATAATTCCTGGCAGGAAGTGACACACCTAGAGTGAGCATACATATGCATGCACAGACCCATCCCAAGATGACAGATGGCCCTGAGAGGGTTATAGGAGACACATGGATGGTCTGAGGATAGCAGTACACTGACACACTATTCATGTGTAAGATAGAGAGGTCAAGAAGAGCTTTTACACCCTACTGTGTCAGCATAATTCCATTCATACCCAATTTCCTGCTGCTTGTAGTAATTGTTACCGCCATCTAGATGCACCGGAGGAACCTTCATGTGTGAAGTCTTATTTGCTAATGCTATTTTGTACTCTAATGCCATTTAGAGTACCTGACAGCCTTTACTTGTTTCTTTAAGGGTAACTTTCTGTTTGTGTGTGTGTGTGATTGTATGCGTTTCAGACTTTAGCTCCGCTGCTAATCTGTGAATGTGTGCGAGCACCATCTGGCCATGGGGATTTATCTGCCTTCGTCCAATGGCTTCTGTCTGCTCTCTCCACCCTCTTTCCAATGTGCTCTCACTTTTATGGTTCCAGTATCAGCCTCTCTCTTCCCTGTCTCATCTCTGCTGTCTTAGAGTCGCTCGCTTGTTCTCTCTAGCCTCTCAATGGCCCTCATTTATCAAAAGTGCGTACACCAAATTTCCAGCGTACACCGGGCGTACACCCAAAACCACGGTGACTTTGAGATTTATCAATATGGACTTTGGCGTACGGCACGCTCAAATCCTACACCTGCTCAGGAGGTGGTGTACGCACGTTTTGAGTGCGGGAATGCGCAGAAAAACAATTCCTAACACCACAAAACGCACTGACAAACTAAAAGATATAATATATTATGACCCACTGTAAAAAAACAGCAACATAGTAATTATAAAATTAAGTGTTTATTTTTGTGCAACATGGACTTCAATGTTTAATTTGTGTGACTTTACCAAAGCATTTGAATTGTAGGCATATGTATTCCTTAAGTTGCTAGCCTGTGCGCTTTACCTGACGTTTTGTTTATACTTTCGCCTGGCTCCGCAGCGCGAGTCTCCGCAGACTGCGCGCGCACCTCCCCAAACGGACGAGGCGTTTATACTCGACGCGCTCGCCGTTGTACTATTCTTTGAAACGATGGTTAGGCCAGGGTTAGGCCCGGCAGGTATGCACGGATTGGGTTTAGTAATGAAAGGCTTTCAATGACCAAAAAAATAATTCAGACTGACAAAACAATAAAAATGCCATTCTTCTTCTTTTAAATAATAATAATAATACAAATAATAATAACGACATTCTTCTTCTAAATAACAATAAGCGTCATTAATAATAAAAATCTAGAAATCAATTTTGTTTCTTTCCACTTCCCTGGTTTCGCTTTCTCTTTCTCAAAGAAGTTTCTCTTTAATTTGCCGTCTTCCGTGTGTCCATGGCGTAAAATGAGGGCGTGGGGGGAGCGGAGACTTGAATATATAGGGGCGTGTTATTCTAATGACGATCGATTTCAGCCGCGGCATTTATCAAGGGCAGGTATTGCGTACACCAGAATTTCAAAGGTACGCACAGCTTCATAAATCAGGCGATGAGAGGAGTGTAAGCATAATCTTACGCCAATATATACGCCCGTTTCTACGCAAGATTGATAAATGAGGGCCAATGTCTTTTTGTTTGTGGCTTTTGCTTTTGTGTTCTTTTTTCCTTCCTTTATGCAAGGTGCAGTTATTTTGGTCATCTGCAATTGTCACGTGTCCCTAAACACAACAGGAGAATGCATTGAACACAACTTAGTCTTGATTTCTTTCATGTTCTTAGCATAACAAAAAGATTTTGCTAATATGATTTAGAGCGATTTCCCTCCTCATCCATGAAAACATTGTTTCAACTCTGAATTGAAGACAGCACCATCATTGTTTTGTTCTTAAGATCCTCTGCTGCCATTTTGTCATGAAAGGGTGTGGTTGGAATAGATACACTGGTACTCAAGATACCACCATCTTTCCCTGTACCAGAAATGCTGTACTTGAGACGCATAGCTTATTAGTAAGAGTGTTCAATCCTGCTTCTGAAGGGCCACCTTCCTGCAGAGTTTACTTGCTCCAACACACACACACCTACTTGTATGTTTCTAGTAATCCTGATTTGCTGGTTTAGGTGTTTGTCGGTGGTAAACACTGTAGGAAAGTGGCCATCCAAAAGCAAATTTGGACACCCTTGGTTCAGCTTTAGGAATTGTCCGGTAAGCAGGGACAGTGTTTTACAATATTTTTCAGAAAAGCAGTACAAGGCTTTTTGTTTTACAGAAGAGGACTTTTTGACACCATTTAGTAAACTTTTGTCATTGGCATTTTTCCATTTTTGTTGTCAATTTCTAAGTTCTCTTGAGTTTCTCAGGAAATCCCTAAGGATACTGGCAACAGCAGACAGTCGGGATGTCCAGAGTTGGCACCTTGGGCTTTGCTTTTGGCTTTAGTTTTTCTAGGAGACTGGGATGGCGGAGGGCACCCGGTCCTTGCCAAGTGCCTGCACACCTCAGGACAGGATGGTTTTCCCAGCGTGGCTCTTAGCACACACCCGGATACACTTTAAGTAATCCATTTACTGGGCATGACAATATGAGATGCCCTTGGCTGAAAGAGCTGCTCCTCTGCTCTCGTGGATTCTTGCAACAGGAAGTGGACATCATGACTTAGGATATTTTAAAGGATTTTTGGGTTGTCCTAGTTGATATTACGGCTGTAAAGTGTTGCATGACTTGCTTTGTTTTATTTCTAGGTGAAGTGGTTAAGCAAGTCACAAGTGATCGTGCCCTTGAGCAAGGCATTTAACCCTGGGATTGACTCTGTGATAAGTTTATTGAGCCGTCCTTTAGCAATATTACACTAGTCAACATTTGAAGTGGATCAAACCCTTTCATCAAAGTTATACATGAATTTTGAACAATACCTGTTCTTGTCTTAGGACAACTTTGATTAACTTTTTTGATCCACTTCAAATTTTGACTTCCGTATGTGAAAGCCATGGAAATCAGTTCCATTCCGCAACAATAGTACATTTCTAGGGGTTTTTTAAAACCGATTTTGTGCTTTCTGTTGAAAATCAATACTCAATATGCTTTCAATGTGATTCAAATAATGAAATCTATATGCTTAATGAAATGATCTACTGATCACTGGAGTTACATTATCCATAGCGTTAAGAGAAGTCAACGATTATAGTGACTTTAAGCCTGTGTGATGGTGGCTTAGCCCACTGCTCCAGTTACTGTGTAGACTCACCATCTGGACCATAATCCCATTGAAACGCCATCTTTGTGCACCTTTGCATGGCCAGAGAAAGCAAGCATGCTAGCCAGTCTGATTGCACTTGTATGCTTCCATAACAATTGCAGTTATCATTACTTGAGGACAGTATTAGACATTGCATCTTGGTAAATGCATTTTGAATTATTGATGAGATTCAGTGTACACTGAGGATTGCCTAAATGATACAAGAATTTGAGAATGGAGACTAAGACATTTAATTAACTTGCTAAAATTGTATACGTTTAATCGACTTTAGAAGGAACCTAATTCATTAACTTATGTCCATTAATTAAGTTGTCTAAGATGGGATCTTAGGCCCTGTTTACACCTGGTATTAAGATGCGTTTTGGTCGATCGGATCACAGGCAGATGAGGGAGACACATTTACTTTTACAATTGGTGTTTTAATCCTTCTCTTTTGTCCATTTTCGACTGCTTCTGTCCTGATTTCTTCGAGGGGAGGGTCTATGGGTGGGTAAATGTATGGTATATTTCAGATATTTCGATCTAATGGATGAAATAAGTTCACGCAATTTACATATGGATGCCAATGGAGACGATGGAAAAACATATGGAGAGCAGCAGCTTTCGTTTCTGCTCTGATAGCCACGAGATCCAGAGTGTGTGTTAGAAATCAGGAATGGTGAAAGAACATTGTGCTTGGTACGTTTTTCATCTTCAAACCAAACTTGGGTCTTCAGTCGACAAAGTTTAAATCCTGTCTAGTGCACGCTTCCCATAATGTTCTCATTAGATCGGTAGGCGGAGAGTAGGCGTCTTTTGTGACTGTTTGAACACATACAAACACATGAGTGTTTACACTACGAAACTGCTTGAATCTGTTTTCTACTACATCTGGAAATGATCGAAAGTGGACAAGCTCAAAATGTTTTAGACCCTGTTTACACTTGTATTTCGTCCACTTGTGATCGTATTGAAGAAATATTTCGATATTACAGTCGATTTGAGTTCTGTATTATGGATAACAAGTCAAATCTATTTACTGTATCCCAAGAATTATATGAACATGTCAACTTGTGAATGTAGAGTGACAGGAAAATACTAGAACAAGAATAATTCTTGTTGTTTGTTACTTGTTGACCATTATATTTCCAATGACCTTTACTGGATAGGGTTTCTAAAATTCACTGATATTTCCATGAACGTGGCAAACCTGCATCTTGGAATTTCCCCCCAAAAAATGGACTGGCCATACAGCAATGCATTTTTGCTTCTGAAATGGGAGCCTTCCTCTTGTGTGACCCTAGAGAGATAGTAGTTTTTTTAGCCAGTGCACATTTAAATACATCTATTCAGTATTTTCAAACATATCACCATAGTATTGTACCAGCTCTGGTACAACAGACACCATGGAAAAAAAAAATACCTGTAAAGAAAGGCCATCACCGGGGATGAAGAGATGCCACCTGGGCATCAGACAGAAGGAGCGTGGCCGTCCTGGCCGCTGCAGATAAGTGCCACTGACCTCATTAACTGCATCCCTGGCAGCACGGGAACCGCTGAGATCAGGCTGACAGATTGCGCACAGTCTGTCCTCCGACCGTGCCACGGAGCGCGGCTCTTCATTCACGGCTGATTGGAAAAGGCAGCGTAGAGCCAAAACTCACTCACATTGAAAGAGAGACAGAGAGAGAGCGAGTGATAAAGAAAAAGTGCAAGGGGCCGACTGACGTGTTAGGGAAGCTGCTTGCAAATACACTGGGACTCAGGCTCTTTTGATTTTCCGTATGCCCCCATGTCTACTTTCAAGGACGCTGGTCTTCTGCTTTTATCTCTCCTTAGTGAGGCACAATAAAACAACACCACCCAGTTCCCAAGATTAATTTTTATATACAGTACCTTAGAGTAAAAGCAGTAACTGTTGACCTCAATAAAAAGTTGTTTCTATGAGGCTGCAGGAGCAACTTCTGCCAAAAGACTTAGCAAAGCATCTTTAGATTGTTTCAACTGAGTTTAGTACAGTGTCGTTTGAGATTTTGACCTCCTGTCAATCAATTTATTTCTCTTTTTCATATTACTGAATGTCAAAGGTACTCAATCCTGTTTTCATAACACCATTGAAAAACCATGGAAATACAATGATATTAATCTTGAAGAACATTATCGATATATGAATATGATAATACATGATTATGATAATACACCTGATACCATTATTGAAGTATGGTACCACCACATTAATTTTAGTAGATTTATAAATAGGTTTATGTATTTTATATATTACTATGTATAAAAAAAAATCTCATGCATGTATTTAAGTCGATTTTTACATTACGTATCACTTGATGAGGTACAGTATGCAGGTCTATGTAAGTTTGTACCCTCTCTACAAAACGAGTCGCACCAGATTCATCCATGCAGGGATTGAAACATTAGTTTTGCATTAGTCATCCCCTGTGCACACAGACATTAACATACACTTTTCCATGCTCCTCCCTTGCACACATTTATAAAAAATAGACTGCCTGAAAAAAGACACAGTGCTGAACTGGTTTGCATTTTTGATCGGTGTTTCCTTTTATTGCATTTCAGAGGGATTTAACCATCCGTGTTATCTGCGTATGCATTTCAGAGCGTATATCACGCTCGCACATGACATTGATTCTGATGAGGGCTAGCTAGAAGACCAATGCCGACCCATTATTGCAGCCATTTTGTTGCATCAGCTGCCCAAAGCCAAGTGGAAATCCCTCTTATATGTTGTAACTGAAGTGTGTACATTAAAAATGCTAAAATTAGAAAAATGCATGGTCGCGTGCAAATCGCAGGACAGAGCTGCAACGTTTCGCCGGCTGTCCCAGTTGCGATCGCACGCATGAATGCTCTCACATCCAAACTCACATCATTACCTCTCTGTGTGCATGTGTCTAGAGGGCTAAACCAACTGGCTTGCTGACATGTTATTCTTGTAATTATTCTGTTTTATTCCGACTTGATGAAACTGGGAATACATTTCAACCGAGAGACTAATTAACAGAGCTTCCCAGCAGCTGAGAATGATGTGATAAAACCCGCTAATTATTTGAAGAGAACATCTTTTGCTTTAATGCAGTTCGCTAGCACCACCTTAACAGTTTTCCCCTTAATTCCTACGCCGTGCTGAGTTACAACGCCTTCATTAGATAGTAAATGTTGTAATTGGCGTATGGTGTTGTTGTGCTAATCTGAAGTCACATAAGTCAGCCATACTTGTAAATCAGTCAGCAGATGCTATAAGTGCGTCCTCTGAGAAAGATTCATTTGTTTTCTGTGAAGAGATTCTGTTGTAGGCTATTTTTGGTGAGTTTTTATTGTATTTGTAGTGTTTAAAGTTCAGTTGTGTGACACTGACGTTCAACGTCGCAAGTAGCGGCATTAGTGTTGAATTTGTTAAAGTTATAGCTTTGTGTAAATTGGAGCTATTTTACACAACATAAAATCAGAATTCTAAGTTTAAACTATCTGTTCCATAATGTTAGTTTTATAAATTATAGTGTATATACATATAATAAGTCATTTGTTTGTTTAGAAAAATATCTTCTAGTTTGCGTCTTTAAAATTCTAAAGAAATGATTATCAAAAATGTGATTTTTTGATCTTTTGTAATGTATTTTAATGCACTAGATTATCCCAAATTTTAATAAACATTAAACCTAGTCATGTAGTATATCACCCACAGTGTTATTTCAGCTATAATAGTGTTTATTAATATTTAAATTAGCTTTTACTTTTATATTTTCAGGTTTCATTCTAATTTTAGGTTGCGTTTTAGTAATTTTGTTTTGTCATTTTATTAGTTTTTGATTTATTTTTTAATATTTCAATTTAGCTTTAGTTAATTTTTATTTCAGTATTAGTTTTAGTATTTTTAGTACTTAAAACTTATACTTTAAACTTGTTTTAGTTAGTTGCCAAAAACAACATTTCTAATTTTAGTGTAACATTTGTTTTCATCTAATAATTATATTTAATTTTATTTAAGCTTTATTTCAATAGCCAAATTTGTTTAATAGTTTTAGATTGCTAACAATAACAACACTGATCGTAAATTAAATGAAATGAAATTAAAAATTAATAAATAATTTATAACATTACTCTTTTTGATTATATTTTGTTTCATTACCTTAGACACAGGGACATAATTCTTTAAAAAACAAGCTTGTTTGCAAGTTTTGAATGGTTGTGTACAGTGATATAAATGACTCATAGTGTGATATAAGATTTTCGTCATACGCCTACCCCTACTTGCTGTTTGTCTTAACATTCAGAAGCGACTTCATTCAAACAACACCTCATAGCGCGCCGTTGTCCAATGTGAATGTGAGAAATGAGCAGTGAAATGAAGATGTGGGGACTTCGGTCCCTTGTGACTGGTGACTGGTGATAACATGACGCTGCGGGATGAGTGTGTTAGCACTATAGGCAAGAAAGAGGATATCAGTGTAATCACACACTAGCTTCTTTTACATACTGGCCCATCCTCCACACCGTGCCACACGACTCTACCGCTGCTCGTGATGCTACAAGACCAGGCTTTGTCCTCGACAAGGCCTCTGCTGCCTTTTGCTTCACCACGAGACCCAGTGAAAGAGATCGAGTCGAGTTTTAAGAGTATTTTATCCCACTGATTTTATATTACTAGACAGCACTCTAGAATACCCGTTTCTGATTGGTCAATCAAAGCATTCAGCAGTCGAATATTGTTTTATTTAAAGGTTGTGCTAATTTTACGCTATGTTCTGCGATAAAATGCGCCCTTATTTTTCTGTGGTGGTAACCTCCGTACTGCAGGGGGCGATAGAGTTCCCTTCAAATGTCTGTGTCATTCAACAAGATGGATTATGATTTTGTTAGCTAGCTGTAAACACGCTCTGCAACATTCTCTTTAAACTGTTTATCTGACAGTATGACCTAAAAAAAAGAAAACTGACTGTACAGTTAAAGCTAATGTGTTAATATGCTAATAATAAACTGCCCCCTATAATATTTTGGAACACAGTCCCTACCTTCAAATATACCTACTTCCCTACGATACAGTAGGCAAAAAACAGTATGTGAAAAAAGCACGGACAAATTCCTAGTAGTCATGAAACAGACAAAAAATACCCAGATGACCAACTACTACCAACAAAAATCTAAAGTGTGCAACTGAGGGATAATTTACTATCCCATGAGGCTACAAGAGAGGAGTTATGAATGGCAGTGAAGCGATGCCATTAGTAACGTGACAATGATGACATGGCAGATGTAGTATGTAGTACTTGACTCGGACTCGACTGAATTTGAAAACCAACGGACTCGGTCTCGACTCGGACTCGACCCTTCAAAGACTCGGTCTTGACTCGGACTCGGCATAGGCGGTCTCGTCCCCATCACTAGTATGTACCCATTCATACGATGTAGAACATATGTTTTTAACATTTTAACAAGTTCGTTCCTTGTCAAATGTAGTTCCTGCTCGGACAGCATGTGAATTCATAAGTAGCTGATGATTTTGTGATGTCTGGTTTTAGCTAATTAAAAGGTACGTTTACACGAAAACGATGTTCTAGAAACAAAAACGTTTTTTTTTTTGTGTGTGTGTGTTTTCCGCGTACAGACACCAATGTTGTCAAAACGATCCCCTTTTACACAGATCTGTGAAAACAACTTAAAACGCTGTATTATTCATGCCATGCCAGTAGATGGCGATGTCACTTTGTAAAGAAACAGTAGCTGCATATAGACTGAACACGTAATACACATGCGCATGACGTCACCGTTTTCACAAATTCACGTTTTTGTAGTTTACACTGAGACGATAGCGGTATCGTTTTGAAAAACCCGTTTTTAAAAGTTCGCATTTCTAGGCCACCAAAACGCCATTGTCGTGTAAACGAATGGCCAAAAAGTTTTCAGTTTTTAGTTGAAAACGGTATTGAGAAAACCACCCCAAAGGAACTTTTCTTTAGCAGTTAGCACTATCTACTAGGCTGTTAGCAATAGCTAATAGGCAGTTAGAAAAAAGCGATTGCTAACAAGTGGCTAAATACGACTACAAAGGTTGTCGGGGTCATTAAACATCATCATCAAGCCAAACAGGTAAACTAATTTTGTCGCTAGTCCGCTTTCACACTCTCATTGTGTTTATAATCGCGCTCTTGCAAACTATTCTAACTCAAATGTTTTTAAACAAAGATTGATAGTTGTTGGAAGCTCAACAGTGGTGATGTTGAAGTCATGTGACTGTAGTATGGTTCGTTTATAACCAAATATTGTCTTTTATCTGTTGTATTTAGGCTTCAAAATGCATAAAAGTTGTGTTAATTTATCATGATGAACAAAACGTACAATAATCGTATGCTTTTGTTGGTCACAGAGCTTTGTCGAGGAAACCAGGGAGAGATGCTAACTAACCCGTTGGCCTACAACAATACATTATCACTGCAGCACTTTATAAATTCAGCTCATCACATTTCCTCCTTTTTCTATTCTCATAATTTCTTGTAATTTTTCTATGGTCAAAACATCATGTTTTTCTGAACAAGTTGCCTTAAATAACCAGCCCTATTTTAATACAAAATCATTGTCACAAATGGGGAACATCTGATACGTTCACATCCGAAATACAAACCTGCCCGGACAGGTCGAGCCCTCGAGGGATGTGGCTCATCGGGGGGATCAATAGCTCTCAGGACGGCAGTGTGGGATCGGTTCGTCCCCTCCCCTCCACAACCAAAAAACAAAAGCGAAATTCAACCGCACTCAGTCCAGAAAGCTTGCATGGCACATTCCTCTGTGAATTCACTGCATCAGGTGGGACACTTTGACTGGTTTCACCACACATGTATCCATAAATGCCTAGTTCTCCTGCAACTCCTACTGTCCATTATATCATGGATGCTAAATGCTTTTTTTGTCTCCATAAAGAGAAACGTTACGCAAAACCAACCCACCCGAGTTCCTCTTATATCAGGGTTCCTCAAAGCTCTCGATGCCCTGCAGAGTTTATCTCCAACCTTGATCAAACACACCTGAACAAGCTAATCGATGTCTTCAGGATCACTAGAAAATCACAGGTAGGAGGAGAGTTTGATCAGGGTTTGAGGAACCCTGTGTTAGATCTTCCAGTTGCACAATAATGCATGTTACGAGTGAGTTCCCACACAGATTCATCAGCACGTCACATGCAGTCGCTGCTGCTGCGTGTCCATGAGCGGATGCGTGTTTTCTCCAGCTCAGGCGAAGCCTATCCGGGTCAGTAAGTTGATCAGATTAACTGATCCTAACAGGACCCTGAGGGAAGGTGCTTCCTCCGGTTAAACTGCTAATTTGCAGTGTTTTCATGACCTCACTCAGAGAGTAGCACTTAGTGGTAGCTAGTATAGCAGAGCAGCTTTAGGCCCACCTGTCAAGCAAATTACATTTTATTCTGTATATGAGTGTTGTCAGTAATTAAAACAACATCCTTCCTTATGGGCTGGCAAATGCAAAATAAAAGATATAATATGAATATACATATACAGGCTGTTTTCTTCAGATTTAAGTACATACATTTAAAGTGAACTTTTGACATGTATTATCAGGGCTCGACATTATGTCGATTGTGCTTGTCCTTCGGACAAGTAAATCCGTCATTTACTCTCAGACAGATGTTTATGAACGGGTCATTGAATCTTTGACTCAACCGATTCGTTGAAAATGCTGAATCATTCAGTAATGAAACACGGTTGAGCGTTGCGCTGTGGTTCTGCTGTGATCTTTGTTTGGAACTATTTTCTTTGCTGAAACAGAACAAAAACAGTAAATATTGCATCTAAAATGTAAGGGACTTTATCTTGTGAGTATGTAAACTTTAAATGTAAGTTTATTGAACTGTTGTATGAAATCGATGTCACATTTTCAATCGCGATGGTATTCAGGAAAACAGCACTCGTCATGTGATGTTGCTTAAAGGTATAGTGGAGGATCTTTCCGAATTTTAGATAAGACCCGCCCTCTCCACTTTTTGAAAAGTTTGATTGATTCACCAGAATGATTGACAATTAGGAGGAGCAATAGTATAGGTGATCCACCCGGAAGTAAAAAATCCTCCGCTATACCTTTAACTCTATCATATGTTAAAAATATAACAACTCCATGTTTTGATATATGGTCGCTGTGCAACCCTCAACAGTGCAACTTTGTTACCGTCAGTAATACAGTAATATTAATTACAGTAATACATTTATCATCCACTATCCATCGCAACTTATTGGCGTTTTAATCAGGCTACTTGTCCGGTCGGGAAAGTCAAATTCTCTTTTACTTTTCCCTTCAAAAAATCCACTTGTCCCGGACAAGCGTTAATGTCGAGCCCTGGTATTATTTTTGGTAACAAAAATAATCTATCTATCCAATAATCTATCTATCTATCTATCTATCTATCTATCTATCTATCTATCTATCTATCTATCTATCTATCTATCTATCTATCTATCTATCTATCTATCTATCTATCTATCTATCTATCTATCTATCTATACAACTACAATACAATACTAGTAGATGTTTCAAACGTTTTGTAGTTTTATTCAAATAAATGAAACAAAATGTATTAAATATATACAAAAAAGATACAAAATGTCTGAAAATACAAAAGCTACAGGCAAAAACACTATTCCAAAAACCAAACATGAAACACATCTTGGCAGGGCTGTATGTTGATAGTTTTCACTGAAGAGCTTGTGTAGTACACTAGTGCCTTTCACAGGCAGTCACGACTGGACATTCAAACATGCTGTGTTTATATAACACACATGCTCTCTACCTCTCTCTTCACTTCAACTCTACACGGCACGCTCTTTACTGCTTACCTGTACAACCCACTGGCTGTTATGTTCGAGTTGTATCTTATGTTCTGTCCATCAGAATTCCCTCTCGCTAATCCAACATAATCCTTTATAATGCAGCTTTTGTTCTGATCCGTACTGCCATAAGACATCGCTGTTCACTCAGATGAAATGGGAAGGAAAATCAATTAAACCAATCAGTCTTACTATAGCAGAGATTTTCATTGCTTAACTTCTTGACTCCTACATTTGTTCGAGATTTCAGCATTTTCGATCTTGGCTTTAGACGTAAAAAGAACCCAAACCCATATACAAATAAATAAATGAAGTAATAATAATGTAAATGCTTTGGGGCTGCTTTTAATTTCCATATTAAGAAAAGCACTTGCCATTCATTTTTGCACATAGATATGCAGAGAACATCGAGTGGGTTGATGCAACTGTTTCTGCGCGTGGCCCATATGTGCTGTAGCAAAAAAGCATTTAATTTGTGTAATCATGCATAATTTCAAATACTCAATTAGCAAAGCTTTTGATCCCTTGAAGGGAAATTCGAATAGATGGAGGAAAATAAGAAGTGAAAAAACAAAACAGCGTCCTGCCATCAAAATGCTTCAACATCTGCTTTACAACATCGTCGCCATAGCAATTATATCAGCAGTCGTTAAAAAGTGATTTTTTTTTTTCTTCAATTAATGTGCTGTGCCATTTTTATTCCCACTTTAACATTCATTTGCTGGGCGTCTTCACTTTGGAATCTCATTTAATTAGTGTCAGTGTTGAACTGAACTGCATGCTTACTAGAATTATCACAGTTTGATTGAACCGGTTTGACGGTCACGTGGTCCGACCATATGGAGATCTGATCCCTGTCGCCACACAGCCAATGATCCACAGTTGGCACAGGACAAGCCCTGGAGGCTCGTCTCAGGCTAAGATTTGTTTTGTTAATGCTTTAGCCATTTGGTTTTGTGTCTGAAGAGCGTTGGTACAAGCGTATCCCTTACAGGCTTGGATTGTTAACACTGTTGGTACTAGGGGTGGGAATTGGCAAAAATGTGACGATTCGATAGTATTGCGATATTTGGGCCATGATTCAATATTATTGAGATTCTTAACATATTGCGATACAGCAAGTATTGCGATTCGATTCTGCGATATATTGCGATTCATGTCCCCCATATTATTCAAAGGCATTACAAATAATTAGGAAAATGAGACTGCTCAACTCACTTCAAATGTCACATTTAATTCTGTGGACATTATTTAACTGAAGTGCAAAAACTTAGGAGGGTAGTGCAAAAACTTTGTCCTTGAATATTCAGGACACAGGACCTTATTACAGGGCAGGACATAATTGTTCTCTGAATAGGAGACCTCTCACATGAATGGTGAGCGCCCAGCACATAACTTAAAATTATTTAAATACAATAGAACATAAAGCAGACATAATAGAGTAACATAAACCTGAGAATAATCATAAATAAGAGTAACTTAGAGCTTCAATCAAATTGAGAAAAATAAACACAAATGTGTACTGCTAGAGTCCAGTCCTGTTGGCTGCAAGGTCAACAGCCAAAATTCATTAGGGAATATTGGCATTTTTGTTTAGAGAAAGGAGTTGGTCAACATGCCCACACTTTCGATTTGAAAGAAGACGGAGCGTCGTGTGCAACCGGTTGTGATGGTGAAGCCATTTTCATTTGAATTTGCTGTTGAATGCACGACAACAAAGCACCGCAACAAGCGCCACCTTGTGGATTTAATACGCAAATGTAAATTATCAGAGTAAACTCTTGAGAAAATCAATGGAGAAAACCCGAAAGTAAAACAGATAATTTTATAATTAAATATCGCAATACTTTTCGCTACTGTTTCGATATAATTGCGTGCGCAAAATATCGCGATACTGAACAGAATCGTTTTTTTCCCCTCAATACTAGTTGATACTGTTTGCATTTCCACTGACTTGTATTCAAGGTGTCAGAAAATACATCTTGTATTTTGTTAGTAAATCATGTTGGGTTTTTAGTATTTTTTTAGTAATATCATGCATTTTTAAATATATACATAGGCTATATTTAGGTTTTTGGGGTCTGCAGGGGTCCTCTCTATGATATAATTTCCTGTTTTTTATTTATTTTTACTGTTTTGTACTTTAATATTGTGTTGTTTTGATCGTGGTTTTGATTAAAAGATTGTCAAACTATTTGAGGGTTTCTTTCTAGAAATGTATTCGTTAAATGAGGCATTTTCGCCATGATGATATCAGGACAGCCTGCCGTTTGTTAGGACTTAATGTTACCCACGAATCTCAAAATCAGTTTTAATTTAGGAATTAAGAAAATGTTCATCACTGAAGATGTGTATTCAAGTCATTTTATAAATGATTTGCATTAACAGACAGTAATGCTTTGGTAAACTCCAAAATAACGATAGAGCCATTACCCATAAGGCCGAGCTGAATAATAGTATCCACTCTTTATCTCAAACCCTCTAAATCCCTGTTTCTCCCTCACCAATCCTCCACCTTCCCTCCCTCCAAATGTAATTGAAATAATGTCTTGATTAAATCTGGCACAGCCTCCACACAGAAATCAAATTTAATAAAGTGCAAATGCACCAGAGCTGTTTATGAAAACAGTACAAAAATTGAGTTGGAGGATGTTTCCCCCCCAAAAAAATAAGAAATAAAATTGGTATTTTAGGTCCACTCAATCCCAACAACAGGATCACTACTATCTTCTTCCACCACTACTACACAACAATAAAAAGGACAATAGGAAGTGAAGTCGTCCAGTCCAATGCAGACACAGTGATTACTGCCTTCACGGATTGCAGTTTTCTTTTGAAATCCCTAACCAGCAAAACTGCTTTCCACCATAATCCTGCTGTCCACAATGGCGTTAACCCGGGCAAGGGAAAGCACACTGTGCTTCTTTACGATCCGGTCCACCTTTGAGGTTGAGAGAGACAGGCTGACTGGTGCGCTGCTGAAAGCACATTAAAGTTGGATGGAGGGGAAGTCTAAGAGATCGTACCTCTTCTGGTTAGGGATGGATTTGAAAGCAGCACTAAATGCGAAGCGCTGGCTTTTGTTTGCAGCAGAATGGATTAAGGCTGCGTTCATCTGGCATTGTACTGTATGTTAACCCTTTCTGCCTGACGGTGCTTTGCTGTAGTTTCCCATGTGTGAATAAACACATTAGCGTTCAAATCTTTAGGGTCAGTAATATTTTTTTAATGGTTTTGAATGTCACTTATGCTCACCAAGGCTACATTTGTTTGATCAAAAACACAGTAAAACAGTAATATTGTGAAATATTAGTACAACTTTTGAACACTAGTGTACGTGGATAAATGCTCTGCATGCTACATAAATAAACTGTACCTTAATCATAAAACACATACAGAAGTTCCAATGTGGACTTTTAAAATGAATGCAGCAGCTTATTAAAAAAAGTAGGTATGCAAACAATTAGCCTATAGAAATTTCTGCTCAATTTTTGTTAATACCCATGAAAGAATAGCATATTTTGATGTAAATAAACTTAATCAGTTATTTTTTGTCAAGTATAGTTAGCTAAATCTGGCTGGCTAGCTGTGTTAGCTTCAGACTGCCTGTAAACAAACTCCTCATAAAACTATAAGCTAGTTTAAAGTAGCTTATGCAGTCAAGCTACTCTTGTTAAAAAAATGAAAGAATAGTTTTACAAACAGTTTGCATGTAAACCCCTTCTGCTCAGTGTTTGCTAGTTTGAAATAATTTCACATTCTGATGTATATGAGCTTAATCATTTAGGGCATAGTTAGCTAAATCTGGCTAGTTAGCAGTGTTAGCTTCTAGCTGCTTGTAAACTCTAGCTTCCGGTGTCATCAAAAATGTGTCCTCCCTCAAAATTGTGACTCTATCAACTATCAGTCAATGATTATACAAAGTACAAAGAACAATATCAATTTAAAATATGTATAGCTTACTATAGTGCATAATACAACAAATTAAACGTAATTTCTCTAACATGATAAACTGATATTTAATTAATAGTAGCCTGATAATAATGATAATTATAACAATAAAAGCCTATTAAGTGAATAATTGAACATCATTATATTATTTTTATAACTGAGATATTTGGACATTTAACATGTAATTACATTAAAGATGTGAACACATGTAGTCGTGTTCACAAAGTTGTGAATACATGTAGGGTAAGTGTAAATGCGTGTATAAACTTAGCTATCAGGCTATTCGCGTAGATGTATGCTATGCTAGAACATAACCTAACTAATACAAACATTAATGGTCATTTTAACATAGTTTTGTAGGAATTGTAGTCAGGCACTAAAGAGGCTACCTATTAAAAGTAATTTGAGCCAATGGGATCGCTTTGGGGTCCTAAGAGAGACCTGGGCTGCGTTCAGCCCCGACAAAACGTTGCACAGCGTTTTTTAAACAGAAACGGTGATGCGTTGAACACACTGTTCTGATGACGCAAGAGTTGCAACTATGGCAGCTGAGAAGGCCATTCTTTGTGTTCTTTGTGAGGAATTTTCGGAGCCTGATGAAGTCGGTATAAATATGTGCTTAATACTACAAAATATGCCCGATGTTACAGTTACTGCACTTGCCGCCCAGAACAAAAGAGGACATCCCAATCGAGTGAAGGGATTTGTGAAAACTGAAATGGAAGCACACATCTTACCTAATTCAGACTAAAACACATCTATTTAGCCTCACATACTGACTTTATTTGTAGTTCATACTAGTTAATACCCTCTATTTTCTTTCTCATTTTTAGGAGCACTTAATTACCATTGTTTATTTCTATACCAAATGTCACACACTTGCAATTAAGCTAAAAATATAAACAACTACATCATTATGTTGATATCCTATATTTTTACAATAAAACTTACGACAAACATGTCTTCTAATATCCTCAGTCGTTGCGTATACCGAGCTGCATTGAACACATTTGTACATTACTTTCCTTGAACCCATTGTGCGAGTTCACTTTAATACCGCGTGCTTTATATACATGTTGCTGCTGATTGGACTGCAGTTCTGACACACCCACCAAACAAGAGAAAACGAATCTCAAACCCCATTGCACACCGGTGCACGCCGTTTCCAGGAAACATGACGTTCAACCCGGAAACCGTAGCAAAACGTTGCACACCGTTTTGAACTTGAACGTGCCCCAGATTTTGAGGGAGGACCTGATTTGTCACCACACCAGAGCTATAAGCTAGCCATAAAACTACAAGCTTCCAATGCAGTCAGTAAAAAAAGTAGTTAGCTACACAACAGTGTGCTAACAAAAAATAGCTAACTGTTGGTATATTAAACACTGAAGCTATTGAAGGTGGTAATATAAAGATATGAAAGGGATAATTAACTCGGGAAAAGAAAAATGTACACACCTTCATGTCCAAACCTGTATGGGCCACGTACGCTAACATGGACGCTAAAGCCTCTAGCGTCTGTGGCTAGTGCGCCACTTGAGACCAGATGAGTGAGGTTTAACCTGCACGGCTACCTCATCTGGCGTCCGTAACAATTACATGACAGGGAGTTGCAGTTCTGCTTTGTATTCACAGACAGTATTTTAGAGTAGCAGTCAATAGCTCTTGTTAGCACAAAAACGTACAATGAGGGGATGCTGCTGAATGGTATCTGCTGAGAAGTGATGTCAGTAACTGAGATCTCACATGTAGATGTGTTCGTTGTGTAGCAGATGGTATTGTATCTGATGTGTCTTTGTTTTCAGAGCAGGATTAGTGAATTCCCCGACACCCCGTGTGACACTTGCCGTTTAAACTGGGACACCAGGAAAAACTGTAAACAAAAGTGTGTCTGGATGTGCAAGGATTTGTGGGATCCATCTGTCTGTGTTCATCATTCAATATGTTCGGCTGTTTTGTGTTAGGCCCGAGTGTCTTTCACACAATACAGTCGTTACCATGCAAATCCTTTAACCCGACTTTCAGAAATGCAGTATTTCTTACGCGTTCCTCGTACCCACTTAATGTGAGATCTTGTATGCGATTGTATGTGGACAAGGCTTATGTGACTGAATTTTATTGTACGATGGATTTAACACAACAAAATTAGGAAAGCAAGTGTGTGCCGAACCGTGGGTGGAGAATGGTATGGTTCGATATTTTACCAAGACTGTTACTTTTACCAAGAGCCCAAGTCTCCATGATATTGTAGCACTAACACTGTAAAAAAAAAGTTGCCGCCTTAAATTTTTTAAGTGCAATCAGCTTGGATGTTCAAGTAATTTCAACTTAAATTACATTAAACTGACTTACAAAAAAAAAAAAAAAAAAAAACTGAGTTGAATCTTGTATAGGAGTGTAACAATATATCGTGTCACAATATGTTAACAATATGTATTGTGGATAGTGACAATATTCTTTATAGTTTTGGTGTCAGTACTTAATTAAACTACTATATATAATGTTGAATATAATGTATAATAATGCAATGGTGTCCTGATAATGCTAGATGTCTTATGTTATCAGTACAAACTGGCCTACATTATTTTTAATATATCTAGTCAGTGACAGAGTCCAAGCATATTCGTCTAAAATAATTCAGCATTTTTAGCTTCAGAATCATGAATATTGTTATTCTGGTGTCTCTATTGTCCTTTGCATTGGGATATCAGCACCAAGTCCAAGATATTAATTTACACACCCAGTGTAGTATCAAATTTAGCATTTTAATCAACAGTACATTTTTTGTTATAACATATGTCTTGAAGTAACGCAATAATATCGTATCGCGAGTTCAGTATCGTGATATGTATCGAATCGTGACATGAGGGCATCGTTACACCCCTAATAATTGCTTGACTTATTTTGATGAGTTGAAGCAATGTAAAAACATATGTTGTCATAACTTATTGATCATATGATGTTTAACAGTATTCAGAGTAATTCTAGCTTATTTTTATCCATTTTTTTCCATCCGTAAGTCTGATCACCTACAAAAAATAATCCATGCACATAATTCGTTGCACATTACAGGACGAGTTAGGCATTGAAGTTTGATACTCTGGTTAGGGGTTTGTTGTTGGCAACAAACAGATCTGTAACTGCGTTTTGTATTGGCAGTATTTTAGTACCAGATGGCAGCATTTATAGCAAATATTTCTGAATCAGAAGCTGTTAAATCGTAACTTAGACACATAATGTGATCCCATTTGGCACGCGTTTGGCCCGCTGATGTCAGTCACATCCTCAGCTGTCACACGAACAACACCTGAACCGGTCTCTGAACAGCATATGAAGTCAAAGGGTAATTTACATACATCCTCCACACCTCAGAAGCCGTGATGGATGCAGGCAAATGGCCCGTTTAGTTCATTCAGCGTGGCTGCAGGCAGTGTGCCCAGACTGAGAATGAGGGTCCAGAGTGTTTAGGTAAAATACACTTCAAATGAGGGCACAGCTAACACAATGCACAAACTCTTTCTGTCTTATCAATTCGTGTTATTGTCGCCTTGAGGATATCATGAGAACATCTTGCCAAAGTTTGCGTCAGATTCTGAAAGTACAGTATTGCTCTCAGGGGAAACCAATGCATGAAGCTGAGCTTTAATGCTTTGGATTGGGAAAGAATGTTTGGGGTGTTTATAATGCCATGAGCAGTGCTGGGTAGGTCTCTTACAAAGTCTAGTTGGTTGCTGATTCCAAACTACATGACAAAATTTGTAGTTAGTAACGTAATCAATTACATTAAACATATAAGGTAATGTAATCTGATTACTTTTAGATTAATTTTGACCTAACTCATTAATCACGTTGATTTGAAAAGGATAATCTTGTACCATATTGATGTAAAAATACAAAGAGAAAGCAAATATATGTCATTCTTTGTTATAAAAAGCATGAAGTGCATTTAAGGTGCAGTAAGTTACTAGTATCTAATTTCAAAAAAAGTTTGTTTCTGTGTCGTTTCTATATAAAAATGTTGATACAATGTAAAGTATTTGCTCTGGCTCTTGTTTTAAATTATGCTTGTGTGAGAATGTGGCGGTTGGTCGATGTGGTATTTGTCCCGCCCTTCCTCCACTGTGATTGGACGGCTTGGGTAAAAAGTGACAGTGATGAGCGTTGCGTTTTACCTAAAGTTGAACATTCTTCGACTCTCGGCGACCGGTAAAAAAAAAAAAAAGAAGCTCAACAACTCGTTAAACTCCTTTTAAAAATGTTTTAAAGGGTAACTAAACCCTAAACCAACTTTTTTTAGTTAATGATCTGTAAGAATGGGGCTTTATTAATGCTGTTCATTGATTCGAGTAACTTTTTTGACATTTGGGTATAAAGTGTTTTAATTCTACAATATATGGTGTAAAAACGTCTGAGTGCTGCCCTCTTCAGGTTGAACGGTGGCTACTGCAGTTGAATTTTCCTATTGGATGTTGCGGTACTGCGTGACGAAAGCGGTACTGCGTGACGTAGGCTGGTTCCAGCTCACCACGCCCTCCCTTGGTACGAGCTCACCACGCCCTTGGATGAGCTAGCGTAGATTTATCTGTATTTAGTACAGTGGTAGGTGTACTGTTGCTGGTTGCGACAGCACTGCTGGACTGCATAGCTTTCCAGCAGACTTGGAAATTAGGCGCCAGTGTTTGGATGCACTTGGCCTGGAAGACCTTGAGTGTAAAACCTGCATTTTACGTGGAATTGCTTTTCCAACGCAATAGAGGTGGAAATGGACTTCTCCACACAGCTCGCGCTGAACAGTGACGCAGTGCCAAACGCTGCTCCTCCTGCATGGACTCCACCACCGCAGCGGCGTCTTGATGTGAGTGATCATATATATTTTAATCACAATTTATGGTTAGGCTAAAGTTAATCCTCTGGGGTCGACAAACGCGTCGGCGCATTTTGCTGGATTTTTTCACATAGCGGCAAAATGTGAATATGCCTATAGAGAGCGCGCGCTATTGACATCAACTCAATAAAACTCATCAGATGCATATTTACGTCGTCTTGCGACCCTGTGAGCAAACTATCCATTTTAGACAGTCTGTCAGCAGGACTCTCAGGTGCACGCCCTTCCGCTCACGGTTCGTCCCCTGTATCTCCGCTGGGGTCTGCCCACTTTTCTAGCATTTTTCAAATATTGTCAGTGGGTGGAGTCAGGCTCTGACCAGGGGTTTAGTTACCCTTTAAAAATGAGTTTTAAAAATGCGGCGCTCCTATTGAAAACAATTGAAAAAATATGCCAGCCGCGTAAAAAAAAAAACGCTAAGTGATTTATGAGAAACGCTGTTTCAGTGAATCAGACCGAGCTCCAAAACACAATTGTAGCCAATCAGCAGTAATGGGCGTGTCCACTCATTAGGGGCAGGGGCCTGTGTTGCATAACATGTTTGTAAATTTGGGGGCGGAGCTATCAAGATGGGGTGTGGTCTTTTTGGGTAGCGGCATGTTTGTTTTTGTGATTTCAAATATCAACAGCGTTTCTCAGAAATTGCTCAGTGCACCTTTAAATATTACATTACATCAGGGTTTCCCAGACTGGGGTTCAAGATGGAACTGTAGGGGTTCGTGAGATTAATGAAAAGCTAATTAAATCAACAAGTTAAAATAAAATAAAAACAATCAAAATAAAATACTTTTAAGAAGATTTTATTTGTTTACCTGCATGTCATGTGACCATTAACTTAATTGTATCATTATTATTATTAATTGTTATTATTATTAGTAGTAGTATTGACTTAATTTTTACTCATTAACTTAAAATCTTATGGCTTACTTCAAGTAAATATCTAAATATAAAGACAAAAAAGTTGGAGAATTAAATTAAATATGAAATGACATGGATTTTAAAGTGTTTGAAAGACAAAAGCCTTCCAGAGACAGTAATACATGGATAAATGACTTGCTAAGTGACAATTCAAATAATAATGAATGTGTCCTTCAGGAGCTGGTCATATATGCAATGTTGTTCAAAAAGTGAAATGATTTCTGTAACTCCAGTGATCAAATGCTGTGTTTTGCACAGTTTTCAGTGATGGTAAAATTTTAAAGGAAATGTTAAAAGATAAAAAATGGTAGTAGGGAGAATTAATGATTTTTGAATGATGTAATGCCATTGGGAGAATGGGTTAAGGTTAGGAGGACAAATATATCATGCATACAGAAAATGTGCATCAGTATGCATGATATACTCCAGGAATAGTAAGACTACTGTGGCAGTATATTGTGAACAGTCTCTGTGAGGTTTGTGGGGAGAGATGCTCTTTATTAAGAAGGCTGCCATCTAGTGTTTAATAGATTGAGTGCAGTTCTAATGACAGATAGCAAAATGTCTCTGTAAATTACATCTAAAAAAACTATGCTTTTCCAATCGACTGCCTGAAATATCCTTTTGTAAATCTGAGAAGAAAAAAAAACAAAAACAAAAAAAACCTTCCCTACCCTTCCATAAACCCAGATTTATTAGTGTTTTCTGCTTGTTTGTTTAGCAGATTATTGAGACACGCATATAAAACCTGCCGGCATGGATCCATTTGGCTTGCTGTTTGTTTATTTGGCATGACAGGACAAAATTCAGAATGGCAGGAAGGAAGAGGTGTGGCCCGACGGGCTCCAACGGCCTTCATCCGTTTAATGAGGATGTTTGTATATAGATGCCTCATGCAAATGTGTTAATTTAGCCTATAGGACTAGCATAATATATGCAGATTGAAATGTGATTTGTTACTAGGCAAATACGCGTGTATAATGACCGTCTTCTGTCATGTTTACAGACATGAAGTCAGCGAACACTCTTGGTTGGTTTACTGACCTGCTTTCTGCTAAGAGTTAACTTGCCCTCAGCTAGCATGTCTGTCATAGCATCCCTGTGAATTGGGCTAATCACTCACACATACGTCTCAAAGGATTCAGCTTTTTGCTGCAGAGCCATGCGACTCTTTTCGCTAGCAGGCGCCACAACAAATGCTAATTTGACAAGCTATTTGCCTTAATTAAAATGTAATTTGCTCTCAGGTTGTGCCGTATTTATCTCTTTTCTCTCTCGTTATCCAAATATTTGCTGCAGAAGTTTCATGCTATAAAACAGTTGACACCCAACTGCTAATGTATTGATCTCATGTTACAAGTTCACTTTTTTTTTCCCCAGCCAGACAGCTGTTTATATCGCGTATGGACCATAAGTAACCATGATATAGTAATGTTTTGTCCCAAGATAGACAAAGTAATTCAAATAGAAATGTTGTTCATTAATCAAAGTGACGACACAGAGTGTAAAACAAAACATTGCTGGACAATGAACTAAGGAGGAACTTAAATACACAGTAGTGATGAACCAAATACAGACAGGTGTGCTAATTAATGAGGAAACCAAGGAGACAAACTAGTGGCGGGAAACTGAGAACAAAGGAAAACCAACTAGATGACAAAGGCAGACACAACAGGAACTCACCACAATGAAACTGAAACCAAAATAGTGCAGAACTGTTACAGTTGTAATGTAAATTTTTTGGATATAAAGTGGAGTCTATACTTCTGCTTTGTAGCAAGTTAGCATTGGTTAGCCTAGCAGTTGTATTTATCCACATGGATGGTTTATCTATGTTTTATATTTAGTGTTTATTTATGTGTTGTAAGTTAGCATTGGTAAGCCCAGCAGACATAAACAGTGTACGTCACATAAGGATGGTTTATCTAAGTAACCACGTTTCATTGCCTATTTTTTGGATATTTAGTGTTTGTTTATGTTGTAAGTTAGCATTGGTTAGCCTAGCAGTTATTCGTCACATAAGGATGGTTTATCTATTAAATACCAATGTTTTATTGCCTATTTTTTGGGATATTTAGTGTTTATTTATGTTGTAAGTTAGCATTGGTTAGCCTAGCAGTTATATACATCAAATAAGGATGTTTTATCTAGTAAATAACCATGATTTATTGCCTATTTCTTTGGATATTTAGTTTATGTTGTAAGTTAGCATTGGTTAGCCTAGCAGTTATACGTCACATAAGGATGGTTTATCTATTAAATACCAATGTTTTATTGGCTATTTTTTGGGATATTTAGTGTTTATTTATGTTGTAAGTTAGCATTGGTTAGCCTAGCAGTCATATACATCAAATAAGGATGTTTTATCTAGTAAATAACCATGTTTTATTGCCTATTTTTTTTTATATTTAGTGTTTATTTATGTTGTAAGTTAGCATTGGTTAGCCTAGCAGTTATACGTCACATAAGGATGGTTTATCTATTAAATACCAATGTTTTATTGCATATTTTTTGGATATTTAATGTTTATTTATGTTGTAAGTTATCATTGGTTAGCCTTGCAGTTATATACATCAAATAAGGATGTTTTATCTAGTAAATAACCATGTTTTATTGCCTATTTTTTGGATATTTAGTGTTTATTTATGTTGTAAGTTAGCATTGGTTAGCCTAGCAGTTATATACATCAAATAAGGATGTTTTATCTAGTAAATAACCATGTTTTATTGCCTATTTTTTGGATATTTAGTGTTTATTTATGATGTAAGTTAGCATTGGTTAGCCTACCATTTATACGTCAAATAAGGATGGTTTATCTATTAAATACCAATGTTTTATTGCCTATTTTTTGGATATTTAGTGTTTATTTATGATGTAAGTTAGCATTGGTTAGCCTACCATTTATACGTCAAATAAGGATGGTTTATCTATTAAATACCAATGTTTTATTGCCTATTTTTTGGATATTTAGTGTTTATTTATGATGTAAGTTAGCATTGGTTAGCCTAGAATCTGTATATGTCACATAGGGGTGGTTTATATATATATATACATAAAAAAAATTGTAATGCTATTTTTGGATAATATAGTTAATTAGGTTCTTTGCTAAAGAATTTGTTCTGTTCTGTATTTATGCATGCATGTTTCTTCATAGATTTAATGTCAAGGTAATGTTAAACAGGTCTGTCTACTCGTAGCCATGCAAATATCTATACCACGGTTTTCAGTGTGTGTTTTTGGGCCGTTTGTTTCTGTCTAAAAAAGGTGTTTTCACTATTTTTAAGGTGCTTGTGTGTTTGTACACAGACATCTCGTCAACATACATATTAACTGGCCAGCAATATTTATTTATTTTATAGCATTAGGGCCCTCACACTGCCATTTCTGATACCAATAATAGCAAAGTCTTCCATATTCAATACACATATTGTTTATGTCGCTCCGTCATTTAGTGGGATTAACTCCTGAAAAGCTATTTTAATAGCTTTTGAATTATTCACTAAATGCAGACCTCTGGCGGCAGTCACATGTTTTCTTGGATACTGCAGCGAGAGTCTCTTAACAAGCATTAAATATTAAACCGTGATCTTTGAAAATAAATAACAAATGGCACAATGTCATCAGAAATGAGTAAATGAACATGAGAAATCCTGAAAGACGCTCTGCCCCTGTCTGATTGTTAGCTCTGATATCTTGGTGTCTTGAGAATGACGCAGTTGAGATAATGTAATCACTGTTGCTTTCAGATGCTGTTTTTTAGCTCTAATGAAAGTTTATTTTGCATAAAAAAGCCATTATAGCTTTTGCTGTGAAATTAAAATAAGTATAAGATCTCCTTCAAAAAGTGTAAGAACCTTTCAGAATATTGTGTAATAGGGAATATTGTATAAGTAAATGTATTTGTCAGCATGTAACTCATTGTGTATTTCAAATCGATGTTTCTATTGTTTCTTGTAGCAGCGATGCAGCCGGTTGCATGGTAACACCACGAACAGTTTGCTTCTTGACAAGATGGATATTAATTTGAGATTCTGAAAGACTCCTGTGCCAGACTGGATCATGTTGCACAAATACAGATGGATTCAGAGAAATTACTCAGCTTTGTTCCGGGTATTTCAGCTTGTCTGCCTGTGTGACCATTATAACCTCACACTTATATAATGAAATTGGCAATGCATGTGTTGTTTTCCAGTTTGGAAAATGTTTAGATAAAACTGAATTCACGTGAAATCAAATGTCGACTAAGGAGGGGGTTATTTTAGGAATGTGCTTTGTCCAAAAATATCTCTTCAAAGACATCTCTATTTAACTTCCTTATTCATTTAAGCTCAATTTGTGGCTATTAAAGTTAATACGAATTGCCATTAAGAAATCAATAAGAAATGCAGGACAAGACTTGATTTTATCCTTCCAGAATTGATCGGATGGTTAAAATTAGGTGGTACACACCATACTGGAGCCAGATTGAATGCGACTTTGCTAAAAAACAATACTTGAAAATCTATCGGTTAATAGTCAGTAAATATAAACGTTTTGAAAATACATTACAAAGAAAAGCAGTTTTCCACAGATAATGAGACCAGTAAGAACATTTTGATGATTAAGAAGTATTTTTTCCCGTGTGATTCCCAAATATCTGCTCTGGGAAAGCTGGAAACAGCAAGGCTCTCTCACACTTGAGCTTTTTTTTTTTTCATCAGCATGGATTCGATAATTCCCTGGGATGCTCTGTCCAGGTTACCATGGCGATTCAGAATATCTCTGCTTTTAAATCTGCACATGTCCTTTTTTTTCTATTCCGGAATGCATTCATTGAAAATAAATCCTATTATTTCCACTGTGCTGCTCTGTCCATCTGCACTTTGCTGGAACCTTTGTAGATGACATTAAAAAATCTGTATATATCATATTAACAGCATAACAAAATGAGTGAAAACTTTAATTAAATGTCAGTATTTATTATTTATTAAAAACCTTTATAACAGTGGTGGCCGATACCAGGTTATCACAGTGTCACTGGAGCAATAATAACAGTATAGTTGCTATATTTTGGCAGAAACTGCAGGGAAGAAAACAGAACTTGAACTTGAGTAAATCAACCAATAGCATGAGCAGGGGGCGGGGTGATCTGACCAATGGCAGACAGGCAAATCTGTTTAGGAGGGTAGTAACACACATTACAGACATCACTTTTAAGAGCAAATTGTTTTGTGGTTTTATTTTGAATGCATCTTTTCTGAATGCTTTTAATACACATCTAACTCGTTTTCTTCTTCTCTTTTATCTTTTCCAGTGGTCTGTAGTTTCCGAGGACACGTGTCACACGGTCTGACTCTAGAACTTGGAGAAACGGTTCAGATCCTGGAAAAGTGTGAGGGTAAGTCATTCTCCAGGAGTACCGTAACACTTTTAAGCTAATGTTTTTGGAAAACCTTTTTTTACAGGTGTTGATGAAAAATCTTAATAATATATAAAAGACACATTCCATGAATACAGTAGAAATTGGTGTCTCATCACACAATAACATCATAACATAAGTTATTAATTATCTCCACTCCAGCGTTGCCAGCCACCAGCATTTTTTTTAATCATTTTCATGGCTCCCAGAATATTTTGTTGTTTGAATATCTGAATATGCAATATATCAAAGGAAAGAACAGGCCCTCTGCTTTTAAATCAAAATCTCATTTTATGTTAGCTTGATGCATTCTTTTTTTTTTTTTATCATCACTTCAATGTGTGCAAGTTTCATAAAAAAAGCAACATTTTGAATAAAAAGTGTGAGAAAATCACGTTTTTGTCAAAGACTACATCTGGATCATATTCAAAGAACGGTGATCAAAACACAGATGAAGTAATTCGAGATCATCAACACCCTCAAAGCTTCACAGTCCTAGAGATCGTCCTGGGTCGACATTTCATTCAGTAACGTTTAATGTTGATGATCACGTTATTTTACATGTGCATCTGCTTACATACAGTATGATAATGCTTGTTTTTGCTTCTTCATCTCCTGATTCTGTGCTCGTTCAGAAGATGAGTAATAGCGCCCCCTAACAGTATAACAGTGAAAACACGGAAATCCGTAAATTATAAACCAACATTTTGTTTCCAAACCATCTCGTCCAACAAAGTGACGGCTCAGTTTAGGTTGTGGTGGGAATCACAGGGTACCTCACGATACGATACATTACGATACACAATACATCATGATACGATACAATACACAATACATGGCTCACAATACCGATAATCCAATAATCAATATATTACTAGACAATCCTACAAAAATACATCACGATATCTGTCTAACTTTGAAAACAAAGGGCCTGTGAAAAGGTTAAGTGCAGGTTTTCTCTTTATTAAAGTTCAAACTGTCAGAAAACAGCACAAAAAGTTTTTCAGTCTGTAAATTAAATTGAACATTAAAGTAAATTAAACATTTTCAATGAGCTCCGGGTGATGGCGTTGCAAGTGGCATTCGTGTTCGTGGTATTACCCGTGCACTTTACTTTTACCAGGCAGTTCTTGTATATTGCGTACTCTTTGTTGATTTTGTTTGTCCCATTAATGGTATAAAGGCGAAGTGCGACTCCAGGCTTTGGACTTAAATGTGGTTTGGGCATCTATTATTTTACTCACACTGCTGTCCGCCATCCTGTTAAAAACCTTTTTTTCTTAGGCTAGTTAACTTATGTTCACGTTTCCCTCATTCATGTGTGGAGCGCCACCTCTAGGAGCCATGAAGTAGTGACGCTGGGAGCAGGGAAGTCTATTTAGAGCGCCTTATTTTATTAATTAAAATATCGATATTTGTCGCCAGCGTATCGATTCTCGTATCGCATGGAGAAAAGACAACGATATATTACCCTATCCATATTATGTCCCACCCCTACTATACTATAAGTAACTTCGCAACTACATGCTTACAACTTAAGTTGACATGTACAGTAGTTGCAAAGTTACTTATAGTTTGTAGAATGTCATGGACCATCGAAATAAAGTGTAGCCAAATTCAACCCTGTTACCCATTCTTCTGTTTTAATCATTTTTAAATGAATTCGCTTCAAGTTTATTTCGTGTTTGTTTCTAAAACAACAAAACAGCTTATATAATACTTAGTTTGACCCCTAAGGTGAGCAGAAAGCATTTTCTGATGGTTATTCATGACCATTTGTTGAAAAAATACATTTTTTAAATAGAGTTTCAAACCCTTTTTTTTCGTAACCTCTTCATGGAAAGTGCCACGAGACATATCAACATTTTCCACCCACTCTTCATTCAGATTGTCCTGTATATTGCAAGACAAAATCTCCTGTCTCTGCGTTTTTCGCTCAGCGTGTAACTTGTGCTGCCGGCAGTCTGTACTTTAGAAACCCAGATAATTCTGAATACTTAAATGGAACCGAGAGACTTTCAGCACAGAATTTGAGGGCGCCTCTTTTCTTCAGCCGACAGAACAGTCACGCATGTTATATTTATGGTTAGTTTGGCTTTCTTTTGTGACTTTTTGCACGTAACAGCACTGTTAGCTAGCTTTAGCCTACCGTTACCTCAGTCCTGCAGATGCAGTTAATGGGATTGTTGTGTACCCATCTCAGGACTAGGGCTCTGATTCATGGCCGTAGCATCGATTGCTTTGATGAAAGCTGTACATCGGCACCCTGGCCTGGATGTGCTGGCTCGCTCAGATAACAGGACCGATCATGTGATATTAGCCGTGGCACGTCAGTCGTCTAGTATTGATCGAGACCTCACTCACTTTTTCTTTGAGTAATCTTCCTTTATCAGGAACACTATGAGAAGAGCACTTGTCCAGGCAGTAAATGAAGCAAGATCTTCTAGATTTAGCAAGAAGAAACAGCTCAAAATTATGTTGATGGTCACCTTTTGTCTGCATTTCTTCTTGAATCAGTTTACGTTGGCTACGTCTACATTAATCCGGATACATTTGAAAACGGGGAATTTTTCTGAATTTTTCAAACTCAAAAAGAGTTTGCATGCAAGTAACATATTTTAGCAACAGTGTGAAAGTGAATAGCACATAACAGGCATAATACCGGTATAAAATGGTACAATATGCGTCACATGACTAAACTTACGTCATCGTGCTTAAATACCTCCGTTTTGACAGTCCACAATACAATGCAAAAACAGCGTTTTCAAATTTATCCACTTTGGAGTGCGTTTTCAAAAAGCTTTGTTTTCATTAATAAAAACGCCGTCTCACTGTGGACGGATGGCCAAAACGGAGAGAAAAAGATGCGTTTTCAAACGAAAACGTATTAGTGTGGACATGGCTTGTGTTGAAAAATCCTTGAAGATCCTCCCAAAATCGCACAAACCAGTGAACATTTTGGGTATGTACTTCTCTCTTTAAATGCATTAATGAAAAAAGTCACTTATTGCAAACGTGGGTCAGCATTGTTAATACAATTTGAATTTAAAAGTAATTCAGAAAACGCAATCCGCACAAATTCACTTCCAGGTAACAGAGTTTTCATAGATTTTCGCTTCAGTTCCCCTCTGGGTCCTGAAAGAAAAGTGGCTCAATTTCAGAGTGTCGCAGTTTAAAGGTCAGTAATAAAAAATGCTCGTTCCCAAGAGCTGTCAACGGTCATGGCTCAACCTGATATTCAGAGCCTGCGGGCGAGGAGTGAGAGATGCAAGCCGCATTGTACCTCAGCCAGTGAAATACAGCCTTTTAAAGGAGGAAGAAATATGTTTCAGTCTGTGAAAGTGGCAAAACACAAAACCCTCCAATTCTACCTAAGGTGTGAATTTAAGCAGTCCTGGGTGCAATTTGTTGCTCATTGTCAAGAATGTTAGTGATTTTTGGTCCTTCATAGTTGTCAAAAATCACAGTCTACTTTCATTCTATGGTAAATAGTGACTTGAACACATTATTTGTTCACTTTTTGATGAAAGTCAGACAGATTTGGAATGAGATGAGGGTGAATAAATGATGGAAAACATCTTAAAATATGCTTTACTGCACATTCTGAAGGACTGAATGTGTATTGATAGATAAACAGATTGTTTGTAGGGGACAGTGGATTAGCTGCGGGTCACCAGGTGAGGTGAGAGTTTGGGCTTTAGCCTCAAGGACTGGGATAATCAGTTCTCTGATTCACAGGGTTAGCAGTTTGCTGTACGTATTGATTGTTTTGCTGCAGTGCCATGCTTTTGAGGTAATGGATGCCTGGAAAATCGAAGCTTTTGAAAGCTCCGGGTTCTGGAGTGTCATGGTGGCCTGCAGTGGACAGTGGTCTGACTGAACAGAACTGAAGATTTTGCAGTGTCATCCAATGGTAATTGAGGGGAAGTCTGTGTATGAAGACTTGACAGGATATTTGACTGGTTGTGCTCATTGGGAGTTTCCCTTTAACTGTAAACAGCACCCAGCCCTTAAATATAGACACAGACAGGTAGATAACATACAGACTTATAGATAGACTGACAGACAGATAGATAGATATACAGAAAGGCATGTAGATATACTTACAGACAGGTAGATAGACAGACAAAAAAGAGACATGAAGAGAGACAAACAGATAGATAGACAGAGTCTGAGAGGAAGATACACAGACAAATAGACAGATACGTAGACAGACAGGAAGATAGATAGATAGATAGATAGATAGATAGATAGATAGATAGACAGACAGACAGACAGACAGACAGACAGACAGACAGACAGACAGACATACGGATGGATGGATGGATGGATGGATGGATGATAGATAGATAGATAGATAGATAGATAGATAGATAGATAGATAGATAGATAGATAGATAGATAGATAGATAGATAGCAGACAGACAGACAGACAGACAGGTAGATAGATAGATAGATAGATAGATAGATAGATAGATAGATAGATAGATAGATAGATAGATAGATAGATAGATAGATAGATAGACGGACGGACGGACGGACGGACGGATGGATGGATGGATGGATGGATGGATAAATGGATGGATGGATGGATGGATGGATGATATATAGATAGATAGATAGATAGATAGATAGATAGATAGATAGATAGATAGATAGATAGATAGATAGATAGATAGATAGATAGATAGATAGATAGATAGATAGATAGCAGACAGACAGACAGACAGGTAGATAGACAGGAAGATAGATAGATAGATAGATAGATAGATAGATAGATAGATAGATAGACAGACAGACAGACAGACAGACAGACAGACAGACAGACAGACAGACAGACAGACAGACAGACATACGGATGGATGGATGGATGGATGGATAAATGGATGGATGGATGGATGATAGATAGATAGATAGATAGATAGATAGATAGATAGATAGATAGATAGATAGATAGATAGATAGATAGATAGATAGATAGATAGATAGATAGATAGATAGATAGATAGATAGATCTCTCTCATAGTGTGTGTGAGAGAGTCTGTGTGATCCTGAGCAAGTACAGGCTGAGTGAACACAGCCTAGCCATCGAGACTGGCAGACACAGAATGAGCTGGTTACCCCGAGAGCAAAGGTGTGTATGTGTGTGTGTGTGTGTGTGTGTGTGTGTGTGTGTGTGTGTGTGTGTGTCTGTCTGTGTGTGTGTGTGTGTGTGTGTGTGTGTGTGTGTGTGTGTGTGTGTGTGTGTGTGTGAGAGAGAGAGAGAGAGAGAGAGAGAGAGAGAGAGAGACTGGCAGACACAGAAAGAGCTGGTTACCCCGAGAGCAAAGGCTGTGTGTTCACTGTAGAACAGGGGAGATCGAGACAGAGACGCACTTCCTCCTTCACTGTCACAAATACAGTTCAATCAGAGACCTCTACTTAAACAAATTCACTAACTTAATACAGAACTTTACAGCCATGACTGAAGTAGAACAGATAAAGATGATACTAGGAGAGGGACAGACAGCAGCACTGGCTGCCAGATATGTGTGTGTGTGTGTGTGTGTGTGTGTGTGTGTGTGTGTGTGTGTGTGTGTGTGTGTGTGTGTGTGTGTGTGTGTGTGTGTGTGTGTGTGTGTGTGTGCCACAGCCTGAGGTGAATGTGTGTGTAATGTGTGTGTCTGACCTCAGTGTGTTTCCTTACTGTACAACACAGTGACCTTCAGTAATGTGTGTGTGTGTGTGTGTGTGTGTGTGTGTGAATGTTAAAACACCGTGGTATCAAATGTTCACACATATTTTAATTTATAACACTGTTAATTTGTACAATTCATTTACATTTAAATTTAAGGTATGTTATAATATTTTATTATTTTGATGTCTTTATAGTTATTATATGTATTCCAAGCTTTGGCAATATTGTATTATGTACAGTCATGCCAATAAAGCGATTCTGAATTGAATTGAATAGATAGATAGATAGATAGATAGATAGATAGATAGATAGATAGATAGATAGATAGATAGATAGATAGATAGATAGATAGATAGATAGATAGATAGATAGATAGATAGATAGATAGATAGATAGATAGATAGAAATTGACTAAATATCTTCATGGAACCCGTGCAACTTGTGACTGGATTTGTGATCCAGGGTCACGTATAGAAAGATAGACAGGTAGATAAACAGACAGGAAGATAGATAGACCGATAGATAGACAAACAGACACATAGATGGACTGACAGACATACAGACAGTGGTCCGGTATTCATCCCACAAGGGTGTGCCCCTAAAGAGCAAAACCTCTTGAGATAGACATGTGACCGTTCACAGCTGTGAACATGAACAATCTGACAGCTCAACAAGTCCCTGTAGTGTAAACCTGTTGAGAGACACAGAGAGAGATGACACTTTTCATCAGGTGTTTGTTTGTTGGCAGCTGCGTGTTGATGCCGAGTTTCCTCATGCCCACATGGAAGTCTCACGCCAGCAAACATGAGCCGTCTGCTAATCCATTACAGCTAATGCCTACAGTCAGCCTCTAGCACAAACACGTCCACACACTGTTTGTTACAACACTGAAAACTTTTTTGTGGTGGTTTTGGTCTGGATTCTTCTCTAGGGAACACCTAAACCTCTTGTTTGCTAGCTACAGTGCGCCAACTTCTAGCAAACTAACGGCAAAATCATTTCCACATTGCTAATAAGCTAAAAATGTGTTGACACCCATCTGGACCCGGTACACAGCAGTAACATTTTATGTCACACAAACTGACACACAACCCTTTGCCGGCAATGCTGTTCATTAGCTAATAGCATGGTTTATTTTGGTGCTAAATGGAAAGTGATAATGGAAACGGCTAACGCTGACGGACGTGACCCGCTCATTCCTTGCATAAACCAAATAGCTAATTACAAAGTGCACCTCTGACGTTTTTAAGATGCACCTGGGGTGAATACTAACAAAGATAGACTGCGATGATTAATGCGGCGGAGTCTGGGTTGCGTTCGAGACAGATGGCCACAGGTGTGAGTGATGTTAGCAGCCAAGCTTATGAATATTTTCCACGGTTGTCGCTGCAAATTGTTTACAAATGGCTGCATTAACAATTGCATCACACACCAACAATTTCACTTTCCTTTTTAAACAGATTCTCTACCGAGTCCCATGTCCCATCATCACAAAGTTACACAGGGTTTGGTAAGGCAGCACTGTTACCATCCAAGGCCAGTTCACACCAAGAACGAGAACTATAATGATAACTATATAAGCATATACACCAATGGACATAACATTGTTTATTCTAAGTGTGCGCTGCAGTTTTGTCGTCTGCTGCTTTAAATGTTCGAGCTCTTTAAAGCAGGATGGATTCTGACCATTTTCAAACAGGTTTCCTGAACACTCCCCTCGTTTGCCATTGGCCAGGTAGCCCCGCCTTATATCGACGCCATTGGATGAGCTCTTGTTGCTATGTTGAACTGGGGTGTTTTTCCCGTACAACGACGTAACTCGCTGCTAACTATCATAGTACGATGCATCATTGAAGAAATCAACTAGCTAGTCACAACTGTTTCCCGAAACCATATTGGCGCAAAGTGGTCGTTCAACCACGCTGGTTAATGATTTCTCGCAGGTGGTGGAGTAATAACTACTTTTAATGAAACCGTTTGAGATCGAATTAATGCAAGATGTTTTACTGTAAATTACGGACATGACATCTGAGGACTATTTCTAATTTTTCTCAGTTATTTTGCTTTATTTCCAGAATCAATCATAGGCTCGTTCTTGTTTACTAGAGCACATTCGCACATGCGCACTCTTCAAAAACACTGCTTTAAATCTCTTGACAAACTAAAAGATATAAATTACATTTGTATGTATTCTAAATAAAAGATATAGATTTGTCCTGAATGTCAGCTTGCTTATTTGACTTAAGATAAGGATTTATTAAGTCCACATGTCATGCAAACAAGAAACTCTGCTTCTAACCACAGGTCGAGAGCTGTCGTTCCAAACACACAAGTTTGCGATGCTGTTTGCGAATGTTTGTTGGAATGATGGTTTCTGATAACGACAGAACTTGCAACCATAGTTGGCTAATGATGCTTTTGGGAAACACACCCCTGGACAGGGTGCTCATGGGGTGTCAAACAGAGCAATGTTTTGAAATTGTGTTTATACTCTTCTGGGAAATCAACCAATGAGTGTAAAACATAAAAAATGCTCTTTATCTTTATCTTTATCATTAAAGTCGGCATGCAACGGAAGTTGCAACATTCTTTTCTTCCCTGTTGTGATGTATATCCGAGTGAAACGGCTTCTCGAACAAGAAAAAACAGTTTTTGTCTAGGGGGAATTGATTGGATGGTGGCTCTGCTTGAGGTTTTCTATTGCTGGATCTCAAGTCTTACCCTACATTTGTTTCTTGTTCGAGAAGCCATTTCACATTTCTCAGATGTTTAACACAGCAAATACTCTAGGCAACTATTTAGTCATGATTAAATGTCATTGCGTAGCTCTTTATGTGGCTAGCGTTGCTAACAGCTGGCTTTCTTACTGTATTATTAAGGTGACATACTGTGCAGAGACTTGAGATTTGAACACGCTGAGCTCATTTATTACGGCCTGAAAGCTTATTATAATGTTGGTTGGATTCTGCGGCAGTGTTGAATCTGCTGGGAGGCAGAATTTCTGAGATGTTCTGGACATCAGCCAGTGAAATTGATGGCCCAGACCTTAGTGTACAATGAGTTCCAGTCTTTATGTTCCACCTCATCTAAAAGATATGGCATTCAACATGGCAGAGTTGATGTGAAAATGCGATTCAATGCATTAGAAACACAGTGAAGTACTTTTTCAGTCAAAAAGTCAAGAGTGTTTGCACACAGCATACAGTATGTTGACGAAAAAAGAAATGACATTTGGATATATATTTCATGGGTGCATATTATGGATGTACAAAAACTACAAGGGCCAGGACACCCTTTGGGGTAAGATGTCCCTTAACACACTTAAAGTATACCTCATAGGCACTACATTCAATCTCAACACATTTATTGAATTGCTATGCTTTTCTTAATTGTGATATTTTATCTTAATAGCAATTTTCTAGTAAAAATGTCTAAAATTATTAGATATTCAGAGAATGTATTTTCATTTTAAGGTTTTCCCCATTGGCATGTTGTTTCTGATGTTAGTATCTGATTTACTATAATTTAATGTCAATGTTTCTCAACTAACATTTGCGTTTTGTCTGTTTCAGGATGGTACAGAGGGTTTTCCACCAAGAAACCCACAATCAAGGTAAACTGATGCATTGTTCATACTCAATATTATGGATTTTACAATCTGTCCAGTGTGTTTGTTTGTATCCCTGTTGATCCATTGGTCTGCAGTGACCCTGTTTGAATGTGAAGCTAAATCTACTGTAGTTTTCAACTGATGCCTATTATGAAGCAGGGAAACGCAATTCTTTGTGCAAATGATGAAGTGCAACTAACCATTTATTTTGCAGAAATGTCTTTGACAAAAAATAAATAAATAGTATACATCCCTATAAATTAACATTCCAAGATGATTTCAATCAATGAGACAAACTGAGTCCCACACGAAAATTAAACCCGTAATATCCGCTTGCTTTGTAACAGTTGTCTTGTTACAGGAGGATGGTTGAAATGACTTGTTTTGTTGTTGTTGTTTTTTCAGTGCTACAAAATGAAGTCAATACATGCGTTTTACTATAAATGCCATTTGACTGATTGGAAATATGTAGCAGTGATCTTTCAAAATTTTAACAGCAAGGGTGCTTACTTTGCAGTGCTTACTCAAAGGCCTATTGTTTCTACTGTTGTATGTAATGCAACCTTTCTAAAATACTCCAAATACTAAGATACTCTACATTTCTGGCGTAAATAGTTTGTAAAGCCAATTTAATATAAATTCTCACATCATACAGCAGTGACAAATTTGTTTACAGAACAAACTTCTGTTGAAATTTGTACTGATACATTTGTTTATAGAACAAATTTCTGTGCACAACGTTCATATAAGCACTTGTGTAAATTGACGGACATTAGAGTGTTGACCGATTTGTTTACAGGATGAATTCCTGTGTAAATTGTTCAAAAAACAGCACATAAATTGTTCCTTCATGCAGCACACATTCACTTAAGAAACAAATTTTCCGTAAAACCACTCTTACGTATATTGACACATTATACAGTGCCGACAAATTCTTCTACAGAACAAATTTCTGTGCAGATTGCTCGCAAAACTTTTCTTCCGTAAATTACGGCATCATGCAACACAAACTCATTTGTTAAAGAAAAGAATTCGGAACAAATTTTCTATAAAACCTCTTGCGTAAATTAGCGCATCACACACTGCCGACAAATTCGTCTACAGAACAAATTTCTGTGCAATTTGTTTCTCAAAACTTTCCTTACGCAAATTGCGGCATCATGCAGCACAAACACTTTTGTTTAAGAAACAAATTTCTGAAAAGTTTTTCTATAAAGCCTCTTGCGTAAATTGACGAATCATGCAGCGCTGGCAAATTTATCTAGAGAAAAAATCACGGAGCAGATTGTTCGCAAAACTTTTACGTAATTTTTATATAACTTTTACGTTAATTGCGGCATCATGCAGCACATTTACAATCCCTGTGAATTTTTTTTTTTTTCGGAAAACCATTGTTGTGTAAATTGATGAATCATGCAGCACCTACATATTTCTGAAACATTCACATAACACATAAAGTTATTCATTTTGTATTATTTGAAGATATGCGTAAAATAATTTTGCCGGCAGACATGAGTTTTTAGTGTTATCTGAGGACGTTTTGAAATACGACTGCTCAGAAAGTGGCAACGAACGAATAATATCTACTTCACAGACAAGAAAAAAACGTATTCTGCTTTTCCCGACCCCACAAGCCAGGTAGAGCCAATGATGTGCCACTAATATTCCTCCAAAAAGGCAGTTTTTGTGTGTGACTTAGATCTTGTCTGTCACAGTTGTTTTCTTCTGGGGCACAAACGCACAGGCAGGTATTACTGCAGGCGCCATGTTGAGCTTATTTGTCGCCTTTTCTCAGTTAAAAATAGTCTCTTTCCACATCTATACTATGGCATAATTTCTTACACCTCACTAGAATGTACAGGGAATCACCACATAAGACATCAGAACAGCATTGAGCAAAGCTTCAGTTGTTTTAATACATTTTTACAGCATACAGTGAGTAGCAGTCTCAAGTCTTATTATCGGATAGCACTATTCAAATATGTTACTTTGTTGACAGATCCATATCCAGTAGCTGACATTTTCCAACAATTTTCTTTTGTTTGAGTAAAGTTCACCCTACAAAGGACAGCCGAAAAGTTTTATGCATACGGTGACCTTTACAGAGCTACGGCTAAGCTGTAAAGAAGCCCTCATCCAAACCACCAAAGATAAAGACCTTCAGGCAGAAGATTCTAGAAATCACATGTACGAATGAACAGGAGCGTTGTTTTGATGTGACCTCTCTGATTACATGACTTTTCTATATAACGGTCACCTGGCAGAGAACTATGAGGTTAGTTTTGTAAGATTTAAGGTCCCTCTGTGGTGAAAATCAAGCTTTTAATGTTGTTTTACATGTTTTTAATATGCTTTAAGACAAACCATGCAAATTCATCAGTCAAAACCATTGCTGAGTATTTTCCCTTCAAATCTGCAGTGAACCAAAGACAGTCTCAAAAACTCGGTTTGAATCACAAACCATCACAAACATGTTGTAACGTGTGGGGTGGGGCTTTTCTCCACTGACTTTCCATCATGTTCAAAGCCTTTCTAAGGATGCTGGTTTTGAATAGGAACATGGTTTGCGTTACATTAGCAACACATTATTAGTTTGATAAAGTAGTCAAGCCAAAGTTTAATCATATCAATTACTGTTTTGTGTCCAATGTTGTAGAGAGCGATACATAAAACGCATTACCATTCTGATACATCGACTTGTAGACGACCCTGGATTATTCACTCTTCCTCTTCTTCTTCTGAATCAGGTTCAGACATATATAGCTGAATTAAACCTATATATTTACACTTTCCATTGTGTAGCGTTTACTACAGTTGACCGAGGGGAACAGGTATTCTGAGCTGGTGTGATTGAGTGGAGGCGGAGACTAATTTGCATATTCATGAGTCCACATATACTAAACAAAGCAAGGGTGTAGGAGTTACATTAAAAATATATTTTTACAGGAAAAAAAAAAACGTTTAAATGCCATTTTGATTATCAAAGATGAGTTTAAAGGGATACAAATATTGACTGCAGGGGACTTTAAAAAACAAAAACATGATATTTTGTAAAAAATATATATATGTATTTTACTTACAAAGAAATTGCAAGTTTGAGTTGAACGTGATTTTTTGTTTTTATTATTTATATTAACATTTATATGTAGAAAAAACTGAAATAGTATTTTCTTGTAAAACATTTTTTTTTACAGTGTACAATAGACATTTGATATTGGTTAAATTATTATGGATACAGTATGTATGCATAGATCTATAAGTAAGACTATAGATTCATTAAATATATTTGAATATATATATGGATCTGAATATATATCTTTACATTAGAATATACATTGCAAAAACATCGCTACTCATTATTTAGTTTCTTTTTTGCATAGTCTTTTTTGATTCTTTCTTACTT
Source organism: Scardinius erythrophthalmus (assembly GCF_964197995.2). Taxonomy (NCBI): domain Eukaryota; kingdom Metazoa; phylum Chordata; class Actinopteri; order Cypriniformes; family Leuciscidae; genus Scardinius; species Scardinius erythrophthalmus. The sequence goes on from NC_138234.1 coordinate 31,509,990, forward strand.
CCCAAAAGTTGAGCTAACTTTTTTTTAAAGTTCAATTATGTTGGACAAATCAATTGGATAAACACAGTAAATTAAGTTTATTTTACTAAAATCTAAGAAGTTAGAATATGTATCTAAATCTGAATATATATTTCAATATTTTTAGCATGTTTTAATTATGGCAGTGTTAATGTATTTGGTCTTGGCGGACTAGATCTGCTATGTTGCTGCTGGGGATTATTGCTGTTATTGCTGCTGTGAGCATGAACAGACACTCTTAAATACTATATCAGATCTAGGCAGGTGGAGCTGGGGGAGGTGGAGGGGTTCAGAGGAACTCTTACAGCAAACAATGAACCAGACTATTTAAATGTTGAGCAGAATCATCGAAGGTCAATCAGCTTGTGCTATGCGCTAATGATGTGATTGCTTACAGATTGAATGTAAAGGACCCGCGCCCTCTAGAGTTTCATGACTGAACCAGACATGTTCACATCAGAACGTATAAGTCCGAATTACAACTCTGGATTAAATTCAGGATTTACATATACATCTATTTTATAGTTAAAATATGGATGGGAATATAAGTCTGCTAGTATTTTTAACTTGGTAGAATAACAAATAGACTATATTCAGGATATACATAGCCTACACAGTTACTGAATCAATATGTTAAGCTTACTATGAGCAAACTCAGACATTGTTGCATATATCTCACTTTGGCCATCCGTTAAGCGCAGGTGTGCCACACTGCATGCCAGTTGACACTTTACTCGAGGTGAGAATCCATAGGGCTGCCTTTGTGTTCACTGTATGTGTGCATACCATGTAGCAAGACCTCAAAGTGTCCGCCGGAGGTGCCCGTGATGCCCACTGCAAGCAGAGTCCTGAGCAGCGCGGTCGACGGCCAATCCTTGCTAATCTTCTGTGGAGGTGACACTGAGCTGGCACCTGCTCCTAAATTCCTGTGCCAAGCCTGCACTGTGAGAACCGCAGGGTTGTGCTCACAGTGTGAATGAGGTGGGAAACTCATGCCATTACCTGGAGCTGCGAGGAAAAGCTTGCCACCCAAACTGCTCAGGATTCCTGCTTTCAAGAATGTGATTTCTACTATTTCAAACATGAGCTGTGAAAATCAATTCACTCATTGTTGGCAAAGTAGAATGACTCGCTGTGTAAATTAAATCGAATTGTTTCTTACGTAAATTGTTGCATCATACATCCCTAATCGATTTGTTTACAGAATGAATTTTGATCAATTGCAAAGGTTGTACAAATATTCTTACATAAACTCATTGTGCACCGCAGATACTCTATAAATAAAGGCACAAAAGAACACATTTGTGTGTAAAATGATCATACAACCATTATTACGTAAATTGTTGTATCATATAGTACCCGCACATTTGTTTACAGAAGAAAATTATGTGTAAATCATAAATAAAACCATTGGTTACACTTTATTTGAAGGTGTCCGTGTTACAGTGTAATTATACATTTAAGTTCTGAGTAACAATTAACTACATGTACTTAATACATATGATTAGGGTTAGTTGCATGTAATAATTATGCAACTATTATAGTTATTAGGGTTACAATTTATTTTATGTTGTCATTGTTACAATGCAATTGCATATATTTAATTACTGAGTAGTGTTAATTAACAACATGTACTTACTATAAGGTTAGGTTTCAGATTAGAATTAGGATTTGGTTGAAGGTTAGTTGCATATAATTATGCATAATTTACTGTTTTTACTATGGTAACATATTTAAAAAGGACATTGTAAAATAAAGTGTTACCGTTATTTGTTACACTGATAATTTGTTTAAAGAACAAAATTGACTAAATTTCTTTGCAAAATTTTTGTGTAACGTGTTCGCAAAACCATTCTTGCGTGAATTTTCAATGTTTAGTGTCCTCGCATTTCTTTACAGAATACATTTCTAAAATGTTCATTAAACCATGCGTACGTAAATGAAACAATTCATAAAACAATTGTAGTGTAACTTTTACATTTTTGTTAAATAGCAAAGTTCTGTTGGCAAAACTTTTTTTTTTTTTACGTAAATCGTCAACACATTTGTAACACATTCAGAAAATTATGTTTTACCATTCTAACATAAACTGCCTTATTCAGTGCAAACACATTTGCAAATTTCAATACTTCAGCCCTTTTTACACCTGGTATTAAGATGTGTTTTATACATATACTTATATATGCATATACTTGACTTGTTTTGGTCGATCGGATCACAAGTGGACGACGCTACATACAGGTGTAAACAGGGACTAAAACGTTTTGAGCTTTTCCACTTTCAACCATTTCAAGATATAGTCAAAAACGCATTCAACCGGATTGCTTTCGTAGTGTAAACGCTGATGTGGTCGAATGTGTTCAAACAGCCACAAAAGACACCTACTCTCTTCCAACTGACCTAACACGTAAACATTATGGGACGTGCACTAGACAGACAGGATTTAAAGGGTTCATATAATGGTTCATGCACTTTTACAAGTTGATTGTACTGAAATGTGTGTTGGCAGTGCCTGTACACAACCGTCATAAACTGATAAAAATCCATCCAGTTTTTTTTTTTAATCTTCTAATATGTTTTTCACCATCTCAAATCAAGCCGTTCGATTTTGTGACGAACAAAATCAACGCCCCTCCCACAATTGTTGATTGACAGCAGCGTTTCAACACAGACCTGCCCTCGCTCGTGAGCGAGCTGTCAATCATAGCCCGCGTGGACCGGCGCGGTCATTGTTGATACGCTGGAGCACTGTCTATGAGCAGAATGGCATCTAAGCGATTGTGGTGTTTTTGGGTGTTATAAGGAACACAACAGTCATTTTGATGTTCCTAAATCCGAACCGCTGAAGACGCAGTGGCTGAGTTTGTTTTCGAAGGGATTATTCCTAGTGCTGGGCGGTTTACCGGTTCATACCGAATACCGGTGTTTATTTTTGTTACGGTATTAATTTTTAATAAACCGCAATACCGGTGTGTGTCGCTTTAATAGGAACGCGGCGCTGCGCGACACAGTCTCACCCCTCATTTACAACACAGAACACACGTCTGCGGCGCATTACGGCTGCGACAAGGTTTTATTCCGTCCTCCACGCGGTGCGTCAAAATAGACTAGGCGCCTATATTTAGCGAAGCGGCGTGGAGAGCTGCTTCTGGGAAGCTTCGATCTGAAACACAAGCATTGACTAGAATGGGTACTAGACCTGTGAGGGTGAGAGTGTCTTTTTTCTCGCGGCGCGAGTGTTTTTATACTGTATTAACGTATCTGAAGTGAACTGACTGTCTTTAGAAAAGTTTCTTTGTTATTACGGTTGAATCTTTCTTTATCTTTCCTGATAAAGCAGTGTTTATGAGCGTTGCTGCTTTGTGTACAGCCGTTACCGGGGAAACCACTGTTTCTGCCGCTCCTAAAGCGCGTCCTGCTGGCACCTCTTTGTAAACAGCCTTGCAAACCTGTATTATTAATATTAGTGTGGATTTTTTCTATAATATTCACTCATGACAATAAAATAGGGCATTATAAGTAAATCTACTGCAGTATTTCCTCTCTCACTCAGTAGAAAATGTGGTTAACACCCATCATGCTTGAAAAAAAAAAAAACGGTAAAAACCGTGAAACCGGTATAATTTAGAAAAAAAACGTGATGTTGATTTTTGGTCAAACTGCCCTGCACTAATTATTCCCCACGATCAACGTCAATGCTTTCATGTTTGCTCGAATCATTTCACACACCAGACTGCTTTACAAACGAGGGTCAGTATAAAGCTGGTTTTGCTAAGAAGCTGCTCCTGAAAAAAGGATCGGTACCAACTATTCGTGTTCCTGCTGAACCTCCAGAAGAAGAAGTGAGTGTAACGTTTTATTAACCTTTATATTAATATTTATATTAATCTTTGCCAATCGCTTGCAGCACGCTTCACGATGAATGCGGCTATTTTTACACTCAGGGTACATTACTGCATGTTTTCTATGTACGACTTTCTCAATATAATTCATAATCCCACGTTTATAATGAACAACGCGTTATGGTTGTTGTGTTATTGTGTTAAACGGTGTATGCCAGACCGTTCTCATACCCAAGGCGTCACTTTTTAACACTTTCAACCATGCTTCAATATCTGACGCTCAAAGCAGCCTTTAGCGTCCATTTGAGACGCATAACCCTACCACAGACCTAAACCTACCCAACCGAAGCGTCACATATGGACGCTAGGGGGCGCTTTGTGCGTCGAATATTGACGCTTCCGAAAGCGTCAGTTACATGACGCCTAAAGCTACCCATAACCGAAGCGTCACATATGGACGCTAGGGGGCGCTTTGAGCGTCAGATATTGAAGCATGGTTGAAAGTGACAAAAAGTGACGCCTTGGGTGTGAGAATGTGTTGTGTATGCACAGAACAGAGGGGCGGGGTGAGCAAAGCTCATTATCATTTAAAGACACATGCACTGAAACGGCGTGTTGAAAACAGCGTTGTTTTTGACCAGGTAAAATGAGTATTTTCTTACAATACTAATGAGAATTTTTAATTAAAGTATATTACAAACTTTTTAATTTAGACCCTAAAGAATCATTTAAGCTTGTACAAAAATGCCATTATATGACCCCTTTAAACTTTGTCGACTGAAGACCCAAGTTTGGTTTGAAGGTGAAAAATGTACCAAGCACAATGTTCTCTCACCATTCCCTATTTCTAACACACACTCACATTCTTCGTCTGGTCTTGTTATTCGTATGTGTTTCCGTCGTCTCCGGTCGTGTTCATATGTAAATTGCATGAGTTTATTTCGTCCATTAGATTGATAGATCTGAAAAAGCCCACACATTTACCTGCCCTAAACCCTCCCCTCGAAGAAGTCAGGACAGAAGTGGTTGAAAGTGGACAGAAGAGACGGATTAAAACACCAGGTGTAAACTGGAATGTGTCTCGTTCCTCTACAAATGCATCTTAATACCAGATTTAAACAGGCCCTTTGTTAACAGAACAAATTTCTGTGTATGTCTTTTACAAAACCTTCACACAAACTGAACTGTGACTGACAGCACAACACAGATGCTGTTGGGAAAGCTCAAGCTGCTATAACCCGGAATGTTCCTGTGAGACACTTTTAGAAGTGTTCACGATAATGCGTGATCTCATTAGAGTTGCTTGTAATCAGTGTGTCAATTACAACAGGTGTTTGAGCTCTACTTCTGCCCTGTGAGTGTTTGCGTGGTGAGGCAGCGTCACGCCGCGAGTGATCGTTTGTGTTTGGCCTCACTATTTTGAATCTCTTTGCCTCTCTCCCTCGATCAATTATTTTCATCAGAAATGTTCCACCCACTCTCGTCTGCCTACACACTGACACCCCAGAGCCCACGGGGCAGCGCCAGGAATGTGTCTCGAACCGCTTTCTGCTGACGGAAACTACAGCAGAGAGAAAGAGAGCGAGAATTGAACTTGTGAAGAGAGTCAAATCATTCAATCACAGGCAGATTTGTTTGCCATTATTTATGGATTTGTTTGTCAGCGAGAAATACTGAGTGGTAAAGAATAGATGATCCAGAAGTCAGCTTGAATCGACGGGTTCATTTAGAAAAGCTTACGCTGCCTTACCATAATTGCGATAAATTGACAAATAACAAATAAAAAATCTAATTTGCGTAATGGCTAATATATATATATATATATATATATATTGTATACAGTAGTTATAAGCGATATATATATTGTATACAGTAGTTATATAATAGTTGTCTTCACATATGATTGTTAGTCTTTAGTGTCACTTCTAATCAATTTAATTAAACCTTTCTGAATAAAGTATTAATTTATTCCCAAACTTGATCCCAAACTTTTTCTCATCATGGCCTATTTGTCTATGCTGATAATTTCCTGACAGTATGATTTTTTTTACAGCATTACAGTATTTTCTGCATTATGCTAATATGAATTTAGGGGGTTAATGGTGTGCTTAATTAATATATATATATTTTTTATATATATATATGTTATGTTTTATTTTACAGTATGTAACAGACATAACATAATTAATAATGTTATCATATTTATTTATATTTTTTTATTTTATTGTTATTATATATTTTATTTATTTATTTATTTATTTTGCTAATGAGAATTTGGGGGTTGAGGATGTGCTTAATTGTCATTAAGATTTTTACGCTATTTTTCATTTTATTCTAATTTATTTTATTTTATCAACTTTTATAAATTAATTGTTATTAAGTTTTTCAATTTATTTTCTATAAAAAAAAATTGAAATGGAAATTTTGGGGTTGAAGGTATGTTCAATTTTTGTAAAATTGTATTTTATTTTATTTAAAATTACAGATACAATATTTATAATATTATTAATAATGTTATAATATTTATTATAGTTTGAGTGCCAAATAAAATATGTTGCTTTCATTTAGGTCTACAAACGTTTTTATAAAATGACAAAAATGTAATACCACATTTGCTGTATATATTTGCCATGCACTTTTAACCAAAGTGACTTAAATTGCTTTCTAAGTATACATTTTATTAGTTGATGCATTTCCTGGGAACTGAACCCATGACCTTGGCATTTCTATCTAATTGGCTTGACTTCTAACATTCATTCTGCTTGTATGTTGCCCGACCTCACATCATCTGTTAAAAAGAGAAGACATGACATATATAACTGCCTTAAAGACAGGAAAAACAAACAGCCTGCAAGATTAGCACAGACAACACAATGAGCCAAACAATATTTGATTGACATGCGGGTGAAAATTTCTGAATGCCTGTGCAGCTGGCTCTTGACTACAAGTACTGACAAACAGACAAAACACACTTGCGATATAATGAAAGCTTTTCCTGAACACTTTGTCCAAGACATAATTTTTTTTTCTTTGCTAAATTACACACTTTTCACTCACAATTATGTCAATTTCATATTCTCTATTGTGCAAACTCTGTAACAAAAGATAGAGTGTGGGAAGTGTTTATACATTATTTCTACTCTTTTGGAGTCATTGAATTACTTGGACAAACTTTAGAATTTTAGAGTATTTTATGAAATAATGGCAGTCCAAATGAAAGTGAAGACAAGCCATACGCCCACATACTTCTATATATACACTACCATTTAAAAGTTTGATGTTGCTAAGTTTCTGCATTAAGTCTCTTATGCTCACATTATTTATATACTCACATTATTTATTTATATATATTAGATTATATGACATTATTTTGTAACATTATAAATATCTTTACTGTCAGTTTTGATCGATTTAATAGACCTTTTCTGAATAAAAGTAGATTTCTCTAAAAAAAAAAAAAAAAAGATCGTACTAACCCAAAACTTTCGAACGGTAGTGTAAGTAAATATTCTGTTATAAACTTAAAATGTTTTTTTTTTATACTTACTGTATTATAAATCACATATAGTTCATTTTATTCCATTGGTTTTGATTCTAAGACATAATTTGTCCATGTGCAGTCCATTTTCAAATGCTTTACTCCGAATCAAACTTTTTTTTAACGATTTAGAGCCGTTTATGTGAGAAAAACAGAAAAAAAAAAAAATTTGAGTCTACACCACTGACAACGCAGGTTTTTAGACTTTTCCACGCTGAAATCTGGGACGTTCTTCTCCACAGAAGGAGAGTTGCTATTCCAGAATCCAGGCCACTGTCGGCCGGGTCTCCGGAGAGAAATTCCTGCCGATTAGAACAGATCATTACTCCTCATGGCAGAGGGAAAAGCAACCTGCGGCGCACAGGGAGGGAGAGAGGTCAACAGAGAGGGTCTATAGACGACCCTTCACACAAAACCTGCCTTTTTTATCAAGATGAATGAGGGCAGGGAAAGATAAAACCTGACGTATTGGTGTCTCTGCCTTGTCATCGCCTCTGTAAAAGCCTCTCTAGGGGTCAGCCGGCAAATCTTGATTTCCTGTAGCTGTTTTTGGCTGTTATGCTATTTTTAGTTCCTTCAGTTTCTCTCTCGTGTTTTGCTAACAAACATAGATCAGTAGTTCAGTCATATATGGACATTTATAAACCATTTCTTGATAAATGAAGAATGCTCATCAAAGCTGCATTTATTTGATCAAAAATACAGTAAAAATAGTAAATATTATTGCAATTTAAAATAACCGTTTTCTATTTAAATATATTTTAAAATGTAATGTATTCCTGTGATCAAAGCTGAATTTTCAGCATCATTCCTCCAGTCTTCAGTCACATGATCCTTCAGAAATCATTCTAATATGATGATTTGATGATGATTTCAAGAAACATTTCTTATTATTATCAATGTTGAAAGCTTCTGAGAATTGAGAAAGGTCCATTAATTATATCATTTTTAATATTAATATACATTTATGCAACATTCTATAGTGTGTAATGTTGCTGTTTAAGCCTGAAAATGTCTTATAATGTGCAATACTTAAATCAAAACTACAATAAGACGAATAGTATCCTTTTTTAAATAAATATAATGCATTTTAGGAAGTAATTTGATGGCAGTTTTACTCAGCTGTCATTCAGAAGTCAGTATTAATGAATGTCAAGAGCAGTGCGCAGTGGGATAGTCGGCTTTCAGAAGCTTTTAATTATTTACACGCCTGCTAAAACTGGAAACCTTGAAGCTGTCTGGCCTACAAAGAACTGCAAGATCACCTTCATCACTGTATATGTTTATCAAGTTAGAGAGGAGCTTAATCCAGCTCATTAAACTCATCCGCTCCCTAAAATTAATACTCGTCATATGCCAAAAAGTGAGTAAATTGGCTTTGACATGTTTGTTAGACTCAGTTTTCACTCCAAAACTAAATGTTGAGACACATACGTGGAATATTCCTCGTTTTGAGCTGGCAAAACAAAACATTGCATTCAACTTACAAAATATGACATATTTTATGAGAGAAACAAAACGTTCAGTTGGAAATAATGTAGGGCAGGACTTCATTTTATTGAATGGGGAATAGAGGGTTATGATATTCATACTTAATATTGTTTTCAGCTGAAAAGTTATTTACGAGTCGGAGAAAGATATTACATTTTGATGAAAAACAAGCATTTTTTTTTTCCTTGGGAATAACTTGGACTGATAAATTATGCGCTGTAAGACCAGGAACATTTATTAGGAAAGTAAATACTCAATTTTTATTTCTTTAAGCAAACAAATATTAGTGTTATCAAGAGAACAATTACCGTCAGGAGAGATTCTGACGCACGGAAGCTGCTCGCTATCTTTCTTCGCTCTTTATCCGCTTGCAGTGGGATTGCTATTGTTATTTGTCTCGGCGCTGACCTTTTCTGCTAAACGAGCATTAGGCTGCTGAGAGCGAGGGAAGGGAAGCACACTCATCTTTGTTTGGCCCTCTAACTGAGAGCAGAGCTGTTAGTTACAGGTCAGCAGTCCTACCCGTACGCCTATAAACTCACATGCACTACCTGCCATGGATACAAATGTACCGGAATACACAGAGTGAACGTTTGAAAGGTGGATGTTATGTCTAGCAGAGCATTTATATCAGAAAACCTTTATGTAAGACCACCGCACTGAGCTGAGATCCGTCAGTTATATTCTTAGCCTACACAGTTTGGCCATTTTGAGAAAATTGTAGAAAAACTTAAGTATGTTTTGATTAAACTGTGGTCACAATTTAGTAAAATGAGAACGATTATTAATTTGGGGGGGGGGGGACGCACTGCAAGTAGCGCGAGTTACATAATCAGATTAATTTTTTTCAAGTAACTTGTGAAGTAACACATTACTTTTAAATTTACAAGAAAATATCTGAGTTACATATATAAATAAGTAACGCAAATGCACTTGTTAATAATGTCAAATTTAAAGTTTTACTTTTAAGTATACTAAATTGCAACTATACAGTAATAAATTGTATTTTAGTTCATAAATGCTTGTTTGGCAGTGTACTTTATGTGTATATCAGTCAATAGAAGTAATTATGAAATTACATATAAAGATGTACTTAAGTCCTACTTAAGTGTGTCAAAAAGCACATTTAAGATGAGCTTATTGCGTTTGGTATAAAGTTTAAACTATAATACATTCAATTGTAAATAACATGCAATTAATTGTCCAAAACATTATATTCAGTTCACTTTTAAGTGTATTGTTTTGAAGTATTTTAATTCTGAAATAAGTACTCTTTTTAAAAGTATGCTAAAGTGTATTTCTGTTTCTTAAGAGTTAGACCAACCTTTTATTTTTGTGTTTTTTGTTCATTAAAATATTAGCTTTGATGATAGTGTAAAAAAAAATCACAAGCATATAAACTGATTTAATCACTCCTAAAAAAAAATCACTTTTAGCACATAAACAGACTTAAAAACTGCTCTGAGAAACACAGATTACACAGATTACACTACACAGATTTTTGTCCAATCAGATGCTTGCCCCTCCCCCATATTCAACATAAAATATAGTGTGCATTCAAGCCATGTCGTAATTACTGTAATTATGTTAGTAATTCACACCCTTGTAGAACTCACAACTTGTAAACTGGGAAGCTTCGGCTTGTACCATGTGACCTCTATACGTTACATATTGTCATCTCAAAATAACCGTAATTATGGCATGGCGTGAACACAGCTATATTGTCTGAAAACAAGTGTTATTATCTTACACAATTTTGCTTCTCAAGTAAATTTACTTAAGGTTGTTTAAATAATGTTATTTTGGCTATATGTTCAGCTAGTTAGCATGCTAGTTTGTGTTACAACACATTTTTTACCGTTTGTCTTACTGTTTTTTACTTTCATTCTTCAAAAATGTTGTTTCATTTATAATTGTGTGAAACACTTAAAATACATTGAAAGATAGGATTTCATTGAGGATTTGAGGAAAATTTTCAAAGTGCGTATCATAAACTTGCATGCTGCACGCTAGCTAGCAGTGTGTTTGTTTATTCATGGTTACATTAAATGTGACTCATTTTGTTCCTGTGAGTCATTCGTCTATCAGGAGATATCAAGAGATATCTTCTGTTCAACATGGCCGCAATGTTAATGTAAAGCACTTTCTTTACAACATGTGGAGTTAAGTGATATCCGTGCCAGAGGTTTATTCCCACGGCTTACTGTTTCCCATTTGCATGCTAGCTTTTGGTTTAGCAAACTTGGGTTGTTCATATTAGCTTGACCCTGCCAAGTCAAGATTCTTAAAGGAGAACTGCTCACATGCTAATATGGATGTGGATTATGATTTTTCAAAGCTTTATTGTCTCATTAGAGGAGCTGGGTGGCTTAAAGTTCATCTTACAGGCCTAAAGCAGATTTTCCAACTTCCTACTTGGAAAAGCTCAATAGTACGCCAGTTAAGGTTGGATTTAAAACTCTGAAACTTAAACGCACAGATGTTCCTTCATTAAATGAACCTGTTTTATAAATGTTTGCAGGAGTGTGAAAAACAGTAACTTGTAATCTGTTGATAATCATACACCTGCAGAACAAAAGCTAGCATTGGTCTGCATGTTTTTTTGTTTTGTTGTTTTTTTGGCGTGAGATTTTAAACACCTGCAAAGCTAAGGGAGATTTTACCATTTTGTCATCAAGTGTTGGGAAATATAACATACTTTTATAGTTGAAAGTCAGAGATATCAAACTGGAAAATCTGACTTTGGATGAAATGCTGGATTAGCTGTAAAAGCCTATTAGCAGTACATGACAGAATTTTAGTTGTTCCTCAGAGGTTTTAATATAACTTTGAGACCGTAATTTATGGTAATTTACACTAAACATTACTGACATTACTGATTTATTAATATGCAAGTTGCATGATAGTTTTTTATATTATATTATATTACAGTATTATGTTATGTTACGTTACGCTACGTTACTCTACATTACGCTACGCTACACTACGCTACGCTACGTTATATTATATTACTTTGGTATTTGTTTTATCACTGGCCCTTTAAAGCATTTCTTCCTGACTCGGCTGTCACTTTCACTGTCCTTCATGACACATGCTGCTTTATTTCCAGCACTCTGTTCTGGTGCTCAGGATAAAAATAATAAAATAAAAGATATGCTTCTGGCACACACAAACACTGATAACATGAGTTTCAGCAGATGGAGCTGATGTGTACACACTCACACACATCTGTGCCGCCGCAGGGCCTACAATAACATCTCGTCTCAGTTCAGCTCATATAGAGCCGCTGTATTATCTGCCTCAAAAATGGAAGCTGAACGCAGGATAAAATGACAATGCTTGAGATGTGGATCAGCGCGTTATTCACACGCAGTCTGGAAATGCCACACGCCACGCCTGAATTATTAATCAAACCGACAAGGCGTCTTCAAGTCTTTTTGGTAACCCGTTTTCTGTTCTTACTCCTTTTGTTAAGTTTCTTAGTCCTGTTTGATTTAAAAAAAGAAGATTTTTTGGCATTAAGGTAAATCACATAAAACCTGTGAAGAACTTGTCACGGTCAAATCATTTTCTTTTTTGCTGTTACATTTTCCATTATTTCTTTATTTTTTGGCATGAATTTATGGTAATTTGTGGAATTATTGTAATACTTATATTATTTATCATTCATGTCCCAATGAAGCACATTTTACACAACTGTCATTACCATAATGCAACAAAATCTAAAATAAATAGTTAAAAAGAACTGCATTTATTCAATACAGAAATCTGTTCTAACAATATAAATCTTTACTATCACTTTTTTTTATCAATTTAGCTCATCCTTGCTGAATAAAAGTAATAATTTCTTTCAAAAAAAATAAAGAAAATTAAATAACTGAGCCCAAACTTTTGAACGATAGTGTATATTGTTACAAAATATTTCTATTTGAAATGTATGCTGTTCTTATTAAAACTATTTAATTCATTAAAGAATCCTGAAAAAGTATCATAGGTTATTATATATATATATATATATATATATATATATATATATTAAGCAGCACAACTGTTTCCTACATTTATAATAAATCATCATATTAGAATGATTTCTGAAGGATCATGTGACTTGAGTAATAATACTGAAAATACAGCTTTAATCACAGGAATAACTTGTATTTTAAAGTTAATTAAAATAGAAAACCATTATTTTAAATTGTTATAATATTTTACAATATTACTGTTTTTTATTTTATTTTTATTTTTGATCAAATAAATGCAGGCTTGATGAGCAAAAAAGACTTTTTAATATTCAAATACATTACAAATAGTAACATTTCCAAACGTACTGTTTATTTGAATGTGCTCTAAAGTATCATAGCAGTGATTGTTGTAAATTGTAATTGTTATAAAAATAAAATAAATACCTAATTTATTACGGTAATGAGAATTTGGGTTGAAAATTTGGGTATATATATATTAGCTTCTAGGGATGAAATAAAAACATGTTTTCATTGACATAACTGACATTTCTCCTAAAGGGGAATTTTGTTTATCATCTTTTTTTTTTTTTACACAACCGTTATTACCATAATTCACCAAAATCCCACCACTTTTTTGGAAAATAGAAAAAGAAAAAGAAAAGAACTAATAATAATGTCTGAACACATTACGGTTATGAGGAATTTGGGGTGACATTATTACCAAGGGGTATTGTGTCAGTGATTTAGCTTTTAATTGAAAATGCATGCATTTCTAAAATGTTTGTAATTCACATGACCAACATGAAAAGAGCTCTCCTCAAGCAATAGGAGGTCTTCATGTATGACTGTAAGAGGCGATTAGCAAGTGGCCGCCCATCTCGTGAAGACTAACATATGCTGGTTTGTCATCCTTGCACATGGAAGCCTTCCTCCAGCAGATGGAGGTTTGTTCGAGAGCATTTGGTGTCCTCAATTACTAATTATCCTGACCTTTGAAAGGGAAGAGCGAAGACAATTAGACAACTGTATGTGGCAAGAAACTCCACCATCTGGATTCTTCCGCTGAGATGTTTGTGTGGCATGTTCTGTGCATCCCCAGAGGAGGAAAACATCAAAAACGAGATCTCTTTAACATCTCAAATGTTTCTCCAAGACATAAATGAGATTACTTTAACATCAACTAAAACTAAAGACCTGATGGTCTCATATTTGTCTCCTCGTAAAGTTTCAGACAAGATCTCAACAACATCACACTTAGGCTCAGATTTTTCTCAGCTAGAGGAGATCTCACATTTATCTCTTTTGAAGTTTAGAAGAGAACTCAACAACTTTCTATACAATCCCTAAATTCAAAGTTTAAGTCTATATTAAGAGTGAAGTTATGCTGAAGTTAGGTTAACATTACTCTTAATTGCTGACAAACAAGAGGAGACAAATGTAAGAGTATCTGTGTATCTGGTGAAAGAGAAAAATATGAGCAGAGTGTGTGTTATTATTGGCATTTTAGGAGAAACATCTGAAATGCTGTTGATACTAAAATGAGAGATATATGAGAATCATAACTAAGTCTCCTGAGCTTAGGAAAAACAACCACTGAGCAATATTTTTTTCCTTTGGGTCCGTACAAATTACTGTTCTAAAGCAACTTACATGATTAATTATGTTTTTATATCCCCTGAATTCCTTAGATTGATCACTTTTTGAATAAAGTTGAATAAACTGAATAGTTGAATGAATACAATGTTTTCCTTGTCAAGATTCAATGTGTTGTAAATCTAAAATGTTTGTTCTGGACAGCAATAAAAATACAAAGCAAATGAAGACTTTTGGTTAAGTCTCAGGTTTTGGTTTCAGAACAGATTTTAAATGTCTCAAACTGTGCTCAGATTTTCCTAGATACTACAATTTGCAAACAAAAGTCAGAAATGTCAACTACATTTTGCTTAAAAGAAGTGTAAAAGATTATTTTCACGACAAGTACAATTTACACATTTGTGATTACCGTAATGCAACAAAATCTCAGAAAAGAATATATTTTGAAAAATGTTCACCTGTTTTTGTGCCTATAATGAAAGTCAGTGGGGTTTAAAACAGCATTTGAACTCTTTGAATTTGAATTTGTGTAGACAAACAAAGTGAGACTAAACGAAACTAAACAAAGCAAACTGCACAAAACGGAACAAAACAAAATGAAATGCTCTAAATGAAACAAATAAAACGCACAAAACCACGAAATGCACAAAACAAAGCTCACAAAACAAAACGAAACAAACAAAACAAAACACAAAACAACAAAATGCACAAAACAAAGCTCACAAAACAAAATGAAACAAACTAAACAAAACACACAAAACAACGAAATACACAAAACAGAGAAATTCACAAAACAAAACAAAACTCAGAAAGCAAAAGGAAACAAACAAAACAACATACAAAACGAAACAGACAAAACAACACAAAACAAAATGAAATTCACAAAACAACACACAAAACCAGAAAAAGCACAAAACCAAACAATGCATAAAACAAAACGAAACTCTCAAAACAAAATGAAATTCACAAAACAAAATGAAACCAACAAAACAAAATAACACAAAATGAAATGAACAAAACAAAAATAAATTCACAAAACAAAACTCAGAAAACAAAACAACACAAAATGAAACAGACAAAACAACAAACAAAACAAAATGAAATTCACAAAACAAAACAACACACAAAACAAACTGCACAAAACAAAGCTCACAAAACAAAACAAACAAAACAAAACACAAAACAACAAAATGCACAAAACAAAGCTCACAAAACAAAATGAAAAACTAAACAAAACTACGAAATACACAAAACAGAGAAATTCACAAAACAAAACTCAGAAAGCAAAATGAAACAAACAAAACAACATACAAAACGAAACAGACAAAACAACACAAAACAAAATGAAATTCACAAAACAACACACAAAACCAGAAAAAGCACAAAACCAAACAATGCATAAAACGAAACTCTCAAAACAAAATGAAATTCACAAAACAAAATGAAACCAACAAAACAAAATAACACAAAATGAAATGAACAAAACAAAAATAAATTCACAAAACAAAACTCAGAAAACAAAACAACACACAAAATGAAACAGACAAAACAACAAACAAAACAAAATGAAATTCACAAAACAAAACAACACACAAAACAAACTGCACAAAACAAAACGAAATTCACAACACACAAAACAAAACACAAAATGAAACAAAACACTGAGGACATTTTCAGAATACCTTCTTTTGTGTACAGACATGAGGATGAGGAAATTTATTATTTTTGATGTTTTTTTGTTGTTGTTTTTTTTTTGGGTGAACTATCTCTTTAAGTCATGATAGTTCATATTCAGCTGTCCCTGCTTCCACTACACTCCTGACACTGATATTAGGCAAGTATGAGCACTCTGAGAAGAACGACTCCTCTTCTTCGGAGGAGGAACTTGAGCTTTGACACGTCTAGTCGAGGAACCAGGAACTTCCCGAGATTGATTCCGCCTCAAGCAATATAAGCACATCAAGTAAAGATTATGACATGGTCTTCATCCAGCAGGGCCACTGAATCATATTCTGCTTGGTCACATTCCCAGAGACGCCCATGGCTGAGCGTCCACTCGCTCTCTCCATGGAAGCTTATAGTCGCAGAAGCAGAGATGTAATCTTCTTCCCTTTTGTTTCGCAGGGAATCTTCCCAGCCGGCTACGTCCACTTGAAGAAGGCTATCGTCGCTAACAGAGGGTAAGTGTCCTTATACTGAATTATGTCAAGCTGTTCCCTCAATAGAGAACAAATGGGTCGGAGAGAGACACAGAGATAGACGGATTTTTATTCATTTATCTCAATCCTGTTATTCCCCTTCTCCTATCCTACTGTCCTCATGAGTTTCGTCACATGTCTGAAATGCTGAGATTTAATCTTTCGGAAGCTCTTTTACTCTCATTTTCTCTGTTAAATATTTTCTACAGATATTGAGTGGTTTGTGGTTCAAACACTTAATTTATTGTATGGCATTTTGTGGGATATAATTGATTCATAATTGAAAGAGGTTTATATCATCTTCCCTTGTGGAAAATAAGTGCACTTAATTGTTGAATGTGCACTTCAAAAGGATATTTTTTTAAAACTGTACAGATAATATTAATTAAATAAAAGGCCTTGTCACAGTGCGTCAATGAACAATGTTTACTCGTTCTATGTGTTACCTGGACTGAGAGATTTCACGTTTATTTGTCAGAAAAGTACTTTAAACAGCTCCAGGGCTTTCGTAAAAACTACAGATTATGATTTTTCTTTAATTTTTGAATCCTCGCCCACGGACCGTCAGATCAGCAGAGGGTTATTAACAAAACAGTTATTGTAAGGGTAAGTTTTTCACTGAAAATTGTATCGTACTATGTATACTCAATAAAATAAGTATTAGTGTACTTTAAAGAAGTACTAACACGACTAACACTTAAACACATGTAAAGTACTTTATTACAATTTTATCTGCAGTGTGTTGTTTGATAATACATTTAAAGTTCAAATATTTTAAATGTTTTGAATTGCAACTTCATCATTATAAATGCATAATTAGAATATATATAATATATTTAAATACATGAGATACAATTTTCAATAGAAACACATTTTAGTTTAATATTTACCTTAATTTTTTAAATACCACTATTCGTTTAATTAAATAGTAACGTTACCATAATGTTTGCAAAGTGCTAAAATGGAATGTTCCCTTAAAGGAGAACTCCGGTCAATTTTAACATTGAGCTCATTTTTTTGTACATTTGGAGTGCTGTCAGTACAGAAAACAACGACAAAAATCGGTGTTGCTTACACCGAGTTATTCTATTTTTAAAATTTCCACCCTGTTGACTTCAATGGGGCAAGTTTTAAACCTGCTTTTACCCTCTTAACATCCTTGATGTGTCATTACAAGTGCACAGAAAATGTGAGTGATTCCTTCTGAGTGAACGCGGGTGAATCTGACTGCAGTAGATGTGAAAGATATGAATAAAAATGATTTTATTTAAGCCAGCGCAAATACCTGTGTTTACATCCTGTTTTTCGGTTGAAGTCCAAAGTAGTCGATTGCCGAGTTCACGCGTATATGTTTAGTTACCTATGATCACGCACGTGAACTCGGCAATCGATTACTGTGGACTTCAACCGAAAAACAGGATGTAAACACAGGTATTTGCGCTGGCTTAAATAAAATCATTTTTATACATATCTTTCACATCTACTGCAGTCAGATTCACTCGTGTTCACTCAGAAGGAATCACTCACATGGCTGGACACTTGTAATGACACATCAAGGATGTTAAGAGGCTAAAAGCAGGTTTAAAACTTGCCCCATTGAAGTCAACAGGGTGCAAATTTTAAAAATAGAATAACTCGGTGTAGGCAACACCGATTTTTGTCGTTGTTTTCTGTACTGACAGCACTCCAAATGTACAAAAAAATGAGCTCAATGTTAAAATTGACCGGAGTTCTCCTTTAACGTTCGGATTACCAAGAAAATACACTTTTAAAACATTTAAACGTACAGAAAGTATGCTTTCATAACCCTATATGTACATCAGCAAAACATTTTCAGAACTAATTTTTGAGAAGAAAACTTTGAGAGTTCAAGAAAGGTCAGGATAAGACGCAGCCTATGTGTGCTTGCACGTGTGCAGCGTAAAAAGAGAGAGAATGGGAAACAGTGAGCAAAAAAAAAAAAAAGAAGAAGAAAGAAACTCAGGGCTGCCTCTCCCAGTGGGAACTCACTTCTGA